>NW_024609884.1:42615761-43020204 GCF_016920785.2 Ixodes scapularis
GTGTTTTTTTTTTTTTTTTTGTTTAAACATATGTTTCGGCATCGTCATTCGCTGAGCTGCCTCCGTAAGTTACGGTGATTGGCTCTCCGAGTGTTGTGCGGGAAAGTAGATGCACGGGCTCTTTTTAGAGTGAGTGCGGTGCACGGTTGTCATGGCAACCCGAAGTCGCTCGCCCAAACCTTATTTAGTGCGAAAACAAGCAAAACACATATCTGAACTTGGGTTCCTCAATGTTACAGTCAGGAACCCTAATCTGAGCAGGTTGTTATGGGAAACACGAAAACACTTTCAAAAGCGTACTCTAAACCAGGATGGAAAAAAAAACAAAAAACTTTTTTTTCTTTTTAAATAAAATAAATCAGATGTATTTCATTTAAATCGGACCAATTTTATTTAAATCACAGTCACTAGAAAATAGTCACTCTTCATTACTGCATATATTTTTAAATATAGTAGATTGATCACTCCGTCTGATCACTGATAATATAACGGAAAAAGAATTAACGTACATTTAAAGTACAGTTAGATTAACAACTTTTCATTGATATAACCCCCACCAACTAGAACAATAACATCTTATTTTTTTATTTTTTTTTAGCTAAAAAATCTTTTTTCTTTTCTTTCGCGTTTTGATTTACTTGCAATAAGAGATTACTTTTCTAGTTTTTGTTCCTTACTTTCGTGTTCTGATTTGCTTGAGATATGACGCTACATAACTGTCGAGCAAAGTGGAAGGTGGAAAAAAAGCTTAATGCTCTCATTTGCTTAAAAGAGCACTGCTTTTTTTTTTCGTGCTTAATTTGATGTAAATATGCCTTGCTTGGTGAATCGTTGATTTCAGTACAAAACAAATACACATAGAAAGAATCCAATGATGGACAAACGGTAGACAAAAACTAAGAACTATTTTCGGAGTTATTTTACCGGGAAAGGTTTGATTTAAATCACCATAATAAAACTGGCCTGATTTAAATCACGAATTAAATCATGATTTAAATTATGATTTAAATCATCTTGATTTTTCCCTCTCCACCCTGCCCGGAAACAAACTCCTGAACGTGTATAAATGTTGAAATAACTGTCTGCACACAATAACGTTTCGAGAACGTTCTTTAAATTTTTCTCAAACTAAGGAATTAACCGGCTTAATCATGATGTGACCGTCCTTTTCGAACAATTTAATCAAGATGACATTTATGATGCCGGGACTTTACAGGGGCCTCTTTAGAGGACTCTACCCAAAAGTGAAATACGTAAAAAAAATTAATTCTAACTAAATAATAATAATTCATTTTAAATGCGGACGTAATGCATAGGTGGAGGTTAGTTTACTTCAGTCGGGTGAAAGTAGCGGCGACAACACTCAACGGAGTTGACTTGTAAGTACACCTCATTAAAAACCGCAATGTATTTCTGACCGACTGACTTACAGTATTTTGCATAACCTGAGCTATGTTCAAGTAAGATCTAACGAAGTATAAAATCGTCATACTTAGTGGGAGAAAAAAGAAAAAAAAAAAGACGCCCGAAGAAGGACGTTGTCTCATGATTCAAGCAACAACCCATAAAACCAGTATCTCGACGATTCTTAATGTGGGAGAGGATCCGATTTCACCGCCAGCATGCAGGGGGTCGCGTGGGCCAGCCCTATATACTTTGTAACGTTTCATCTCTGGCCGACACTCACGCTTCCCGGCGAAAAACCCACATGCTCAGCATTCATGAGCCCGTATATTAATGTACATCGCTATACGCGAACCCTCGCTCGCGAAAAGAAGCCCACGAGGGCGCCAACGCGACTGCCCCTGTGCGCGCCGCCACGGCCGCGGGAAGACGTGGGAGTGCCTGCCGATAACCGGAACGTGACGTTGCCGTTACCCATTAATAATGCGTACGGCACGGGAATGTCGAACTATTTTCAAGTGGTATATGGCCTCCGTATTGGCGGTGGCGTACCGCCGCGCCGACCAACGAAAGGCTGCCGCTGCGGTCTTTGCCCCCACGCGCCGTCTCCGTTTTGGCATTCGTGGTGTGTCCACTCTCCGCGACATGCGGCACGGCGTTGTCGTCGCCTCGGGGGGTGGCGAATTTATCCCGGAGAAATGTTTGCCCTTATTGATGGCCCCTATCGTGCGCGACTGTGGAGGCAGAATAATTTTTTTTTTTTCTGGGCTTGCGGGATCTCGGACAGCATGCGTTGAAGCGTTCAATTTATTGGGATTATTGCAGCGCGGCGGTATAGCCATAGCTGCGGCCATATCCGAGGCTCTGATAGAGGCATCTCCCGATGACCGGACGAGATTTCGGGGCAGGGATTACGGAGAGCGCGGAGTTAACTTCCGCGCTTGCCGGAATCTGATCGTCGGTATACACAACTGGAGGGGCCGTCTCCGCAAACGCGACCAACAGGATGAGCTTTGTCGAGCCCAACCGGCGAAAACCGTCAGTGGCACCACTGCAATTGATCGCTTTAACGACCCGCCTCAATGGCTCCAAGGTACACCAAACATGTGCGGGCCCAGAGGGTTCGAGCCAGCCGAGGCGGACGCCAAGTTGACGTCGCCACATTACAGCGGTGCAACACTCAATTCAGTTCCGACACCGCATTGTAAGTGGACATGTCGGAACTAAGGTGTTTTTCATCGTTTTCTGCTGCGATCTCGAACATGAAGGGAGAGTCCGAGAAGCTAAAGCGTAAAAAAGAAAACACCTCCATTTTTATAATATTTTCTCATTCTCTCTTTGTTTTTATATGTATACGCTGAAGACTAAAAAATAAATAAAAGCTACAGTCTGTTGCTACGTCATGTCTGCAGGAAAAGCTCTTTGCCTTCCGTCGTGCTTTGGCTGCGCGTGTTCACGAGATGTCGGAGTGTTACCGAAGGTACAAGAAAGCTAGCGCTGAAGGCGGCGCTTCTACTGCACATCTTACGTTGCAAAAGACTCGGCATATTTTGTATTGTAGAACAATGGCTGAGCAGACCGTCCTGGCTGTGGGGTACCTTCAAAAGGTGCAACGCCTCGTTTATAAGTGTACATTTACTTGCAAGTCAATGACTTGAAATGCAACGTCCTGGGAGACTTTGAGTGGCAGCCAGGTCCTTAGCTTCTTCGGGGCTCTAGAGAAGTCGCTTAGTGAAATGTTGGACTACCACTATGAGGTTTCCGAAATGTTCCCAGAAACCTTGTGCGCCTAGAATTGTCCTATACGGTTTTGCTTCTTTTTTTCCCATTACCCTCTGTTTTTCTGCTCATGTGTTCTTTCTTCCTCTCTCCCTCTCTCACTATCTTTCTCTATTTCCCTTTCTATTTTCTCTCTCTCTCTCATTCCTTATTTTATCGTCATAAAGCAGAAAGGCCAATTTTAACAATAACATTCTTTTTCAAAATAACATCTATATTACCTCTCTTTCCGAAAGTAAATTTTGGCAAAGGTAGTGTCATTGTTTAGACATTAGAGAACAAGGCAAGCATTCTATCTCTACTAATAGGTTTCTAAACGTCAATATGCCACACTGTCATACGTCACACGCGCCTTTGGGAGAAATTTAAACGCTCTGTATACAGTCAGCATATTCTTCATGGTAATTCTAAGTTTCATAGCTCTTGCTTTCGTACAATTCAATGGACCCTTTTCAGAAGTCCGCGCCAACGCCTGTCCGCCATTGCTTGCTCACGTATCTCTGGGCATGTATTGGACACGAGGCCTACGTCAGCGTTCGGGGAGGACTCGGATCCAATCGCGCGCCTCTTGTCCAAGCAATGGCGACCGCCATGGTTGCTTGACGGAGTTTTGAAAAGGGTCTATTTGAGGTGGGGGCAGATCGACGAATAATCTCTGTATTAGTAGCACGTCTCTAATTCCCAGGTGTATTTTTTTTTTTTTTTTGCAATAACTAAATAAAATTTTGTCCGTTCTAGGTTTTGTTATTTTCAGCCAAATAAAGATCCCATTCAGCGCACCTTCACACCATACCGCATACTGCCATACTTTATGCAATGCTCATTTTATGGTCGAAATGCAATTACTCACTTTTTAACAGTCAATCTGTATATTCGATTGGCAAAATGATATTAGATTGACAAAAGCCTAGGGCGCCTATACCTTAGTGTGTCTTGATGGTGCGGAATGCACTTTGTAAAAGAACTGTGGAAGCTCGCCGTCAGCACGCGCTCAGCAGTCGCGCACACAGCTATGGCCGCCAGTGAAGCCCATATATATACTTTTCGTGTATAAGGCTGTCTGCCCTTCTTTCTACATATGAAATTACTGGTTCGTTTCCTCAAGAAAACGAACCAGTAATTTCATATGTAGAAAGAAGGGCAGACAGCCTTATACACGAAAAGTATATATGGCGTATTTACTGGCGGCCATAGCTGTGTGCGCGACTGCTGAGCGCGAGCTGACGGCGAGCTTCCACAGTTCTTTTGCAAAGTGCATTCCGCACCATCAAGATTACCGGTCATAGCAGCCTGGTAATGTGAGCTCGTTTTGAGCATGCGCTCTAAACATCGCCCTCAAATATGGCGTCTAGTGAATACCCCCTATTGGGCAGGAGATCGAACTATAGGGGGCGCTTTATCGAGCTTGTTGTTAGGGTGCCTACATGTCTGTCTGTCTAAGGGTGAAGACATCCATTGTTGCCCTGAATGTGCCAGAGCGTGACGCTCTCGCGCGTTCGGTGCGTGACTAGGTCGGTAAAATGGCGTCTATGCATTAACCAAAGCTACGCGCTCGAGCTGAGTGACATCAGATTGCGCGCGCTTCAAAATGCATAAAAAAACGATTGGGCGGAAAAATGGCTGAGATGTCACCACTCAAGCAAAAGCGCGCGTGTGTATGAAGGCACTCTACTTGTTGTCCCCACAGCCCGGTGTTTACTCACACAACATAACAAACAAATTGAACCTCGCCTAGCACGGCCTGGGCACGAGCGCTTCGTTTTGACCAGTGCTTCAGTCGCACGAGGAGCGGCCTTCGAATCGTCACCTTCGATCTCTCAGATCAAAAATAAACAAGAAAATACGGTTTGTTGTCCCTTGGGTGCCATCATGTGCGCTTTGCTTAGGGTGGAGACATCTGGCCATTTTGTTCCCACTTTTACATTTATTTTTTGTTCAGAAGCGCGTGAAAGAGCGTGTCCCTGCACGCGTCTGTGGCACTGACTGTGCTATGGCGACATTTTGTTTTCGTCGATTTCTTTGTATTTTCCCCGTGAGCGCGTGCTGTCGGCATCAGGTACTACAAAGGGTGGCATCACTCTAAACAGAAGGTCATTGAGGCACCCTAGTTGTCCCCACAGCTGAAGCGTACCACTAAAGGCATGACTGTTCGATCTCCTCCCCAATAGCTCCAATAAGCAGTGAGCACCACAAGCTCGTGACACGCTCCACCACGAAAGAGAACACCGCGACGCTCACGATAAGTGTGAGCGAAGCGCGGGTATGTCGATTATACACCATCTCACAAACATCTGCAGTGCAGACAAAGGCGTGAGCACGAGCGCGTGGCTTCGGAAAGTGCCTTCTATGCACGAGTTCTCGTACAAACAAAAGCATTCCGCTGAGCTATATAGGCTCACGCGACTGTGGCTTTGCCTTTACTGCAGACATTTGTGAGATGGAGTCTAGAAGAACGCTCCCAGTGTGCGAGCGCGCAAAGACGACATTAAACGCCTTTAATATAACCGTCCGCTAGAACTTCGCGTTGCTAGCGGGAGCTCGTGCCGTCACTTCGAAACATATGGATTGAACACGAGTCCGCTAGGCAGGCTCGCACTCAACATCGTACTAAAACCTTATTGCCAAGTTCCAATGCAGTGAGCATGGCGCTCATCCGCATGGAGAGCGCAGCTGTCGTGTTGGCGCCACTCTCGACATGCTATGAGCAAACACGACAGTTGGTGCTCCATTAGCGCCGAGATGTTTCGGTGGCGCCCTCGTGCAGTTCCCCCAAGTGACGTCAGTACCAGGAGTTGCGCCGCCGTGACGTCATGAGTTGTGATTCTCATCCTGGCTGCTTATCGTCATTTTGGAACAAAAAGTTTAACGGTGTGTGTAAAAAGCGCAGTGTAAGCTTGGAGTCGTTGCATTCTTAAATCAACGCCGTCAAAGATCACGGTCTGAAGTTAGCCGTATTTACTCGAGTAATAGCCGCACTGTTTATGGAGAAAACCTGAGGGCTCGCTTTTCCGCGGAGCACGCGAATTGCCAATCACCGCGATCGACAGCATGATTCCAGCTGTTTACAGGACAGAGATGACGTCTTCATGCGAAGATACCATCTGTGGAGATTGCATTTGTATGGAGAATCGTGTTCTCGATCTGGTTATTCGCTATGTTATTTATGCTCAACGCAATGATTGGCTGTATATGTGTTCTCTGGGAAAGTAGATGCAAGGGCCTTGTTCATAAATAGTGCGGATATTACTCGAGTAAATACGGTATAGTCAGGGATGGGCAAAATACATGCAAATATGTATCGAAATACAAATACGAAATACTCCGTCAAAAATGTATTTAATTACAAATCTAATTACATTTAAAAAAACATTTAAGTAGAAGATACAAATGCAACCAAATGTATTTGGTCTCCTCCAAGTACTTTTCCAAATACATTCCTCAAAATTTACGTCAGCGACTTCAGGGCTCCTGCAACGGGTTTCTGGGCATCTCATTTTAATTTTGCATTGCACACTCGGGAGTTAATGTGCGATGCTCTAGTAAGGTAATAGAAATATAATCACAAAAAAAAATGTAATCAGCTTTGACGTAATAGGTGAAAAAAGTACAGAGCTTCAAGCAGCTTTTTTTTTGTCGATTACATTTTGGTTAGACCAACAGAGAACCAAGACGACCAAGACGCACAGCACTAGCTACAGAATTTTTTATTGTTGCAACTCGCACCAGTTACGAAAATCTGGACGACCCACGCATTTAGAATGTTCCAGGCAAAAATATGGATGGAAATCAGGCTGGAAAGCATCACAAGTTGTCACAGGCACTTATTTAGCCAGTCTGCCTGTGAACGTCGATTTCGTCACTATTCTTGCCCTGGACTAGCACCGTAATCACAAAGTCACTAAACATTTGTGCTTGATTGAGAGACACTGCATTCGGTGCAGATCGTAGTTTTCTTCCTGCTCTGGACAGTGACAATAAATTTGAGGGATGCATTTTCGCCCACAAAATTGTATTTAATTACAATTGTATTTGAAATACCCACGTTTTAGTAGTTAAATACACACGTCAAATACATTACCCAATTTGTAATTAAATACAAATGCAAAATACACGAAGTATTTGAAACACGTATTTCAAATACTTGTATTTGAAATACTGCCCATCCCTGGGTATAGTCTTCCGTCGATGACAGCAGAATTACTTTTGAATGACGTAGGGAGTGCTTGGCCAATCGTAGAAAGCCTTGAACGGCGACGATTTTGAACGTGCTCGTCGTCAATGGACTGTGCTTGAGAGTGCAAACAAAACGCGTTACAAACATAAGCTTGAATCATGCGCCTTTGGTAGCACTGCGCACAGTTTGAGTGTCAAATTCAAACAGCGTTCACAGGCTCTTTTGTTTATCCAACACGGAAGTTCGAAGTTTGTAACGGGTCTACAGGAACCTCTCACGACGTAGTTCGGGTAGCTAAACGCCTTTTTTCCGCCTTCCAGATGCGCTTCAAATGCGTGTGATCCCCCGAGTGGCGTGTGAGATCGCTAAATAAACTGCTCTATCTTTGTTTCTGCGCGCGTTGCTATTTAAATGGCGTTGCAGTTGCGATCAGTGGATTCCGATTTGCAAGCGGACTGACCGTAATGAATTGTTTCAGCTGTCGGGGGGACGCAACGGGGCTCGCAAAGCTCCAGGACGTCGCGGAGCCTAGACTTTTCTATTGCGTCGTCTGCTTCCGTAGTCTCCGAGTCCGCTAGAGGCACCTTTGTCGCTTTCGCCGCTGCTCCCATTGGTTTTCGAAAGAGTTTCAAATATTGGCGAAGCTAGGTCGTATTTGCTATAATCTCCTTGCCTTTGAGGCTCTGGGAGCAAATGGTGGCGCAGCACTCTCTCATGGCGCGTGCCTCACGCGTTCGCACAACAATGGTTCTCAGTAATTGCTTACAGCGTGAGCCTGAGCGCGCGGGCTGCCCCCCGCCCGCACCCACCCACCCACCCCCAAGCAGTGCTTCCTTGCCCAAGCAGCGCCGAATGGCGGAGCACTGGAGCCATAAAGTAATCACGCTCCTTCTGTTGGGCAGCCGAGCGTTTAGAATGGCCGGAGGAGAGCTTCGCACTCTGGCAATCTCGGAGGTCATGCTACCCTATAGGTACTTCACTTTACAAGTTGAGCGTGTTAGCATTGCGAAAGCAGAGGCGCAAGTGCTTGGCTATCAAATCTGCGTTTCTTGTGCGATTTGTCGTGCAATCGGAGCATTCCCTGGGGATACGCTCCCGTGCCCGTAACTTTGCTATAGACGCTTTACTCAAGCGCCAAATTACAGCCGCCATTGCTGACCTTCTCTTGTCTTACCGAGATGCCGAGCAACTGAAACGGTAGTTGACGATCCTCTACAAAGGCCGGTGCTTCAGAAAAAAACACAGTTGAATCTAATATGGCAATAACCTGGCCTGCTATGGTAATGATGAAGTGAAATAAACGAAATAAGAGGAAACAAAAACTGAAGGTCACTTATGGCGGCGTCCATGCACAGCTGCTGCAAAGCGTCTATACTCCCTTCGCACTAAAGCTGAGACGCAGCCTGAAAAAGCTACCAGTGCGAGCTATTATAGCCCGCGCTCCAGGCTTTGAGATGTGCCGTTTCAGCGCGTGTGCTCGTTCTGCGGGAAAACGCTTCGAAGTCACCATCTCCTGCTCTCGTGCTTGCGGATTGGCGGCAGAGGGTGAACGGAGTATAGCACTGTACAAAATTTTTTAGATGATATATCTCGGCAAATCGAACGCACTTAAACCATTTTTTTTTATTTTGTTTTGGGGCCCGTCCATTAAATTTGTTTCGGTGCTCTTCTTCCCCCCATAGAGCGAATATGCTGCGAGCAAGGGACGACTTGCACCAGTTTCGCATGGCGGAGTTAGCTCTGCGCGTGGTGTCAGTGCAGTGGCCGTTGCGCCGCCGGGTGAAATTCGCCCGTCGTTCGCCGCGTATTCAAGCCATGGAATCTAGCCTTTATCGCGCCTGGAGTTCAGCCGTTAAGAAGGTGCCAATCTTTACAGTTCTTGGTTCACCAGCTCGCGATCAGGGGGAAAAAAATGCTAAGAGATATATCGAGAAAAAAATGACGCTCTATATGACGCTTTACATACGTGCCAGATTACAGCCGCCATTGCTGACCTTCTCTTTTCTTACGGAGATACCGATCCACTGAGACGGGTGTTGACGAGCCTCCAAAAAGGCCAATGCTGGGAAGAAGGACAGAATCAAATTTAAGATGGCAATAACACGGCTTGCTACGGTAATGACGAATTGAAGAAAATGGAATAGGAGGAAACAAAAACTGACGGTCAGTTATTGCGGCGCCCATGCACAGCTGCTGTAAAGCGTCTATAGCTCCGGTCAAAGCTAGGAGCTCGTGCCGACGGATGCTATTTAAAGTACTTATGAGCAAATAAAAGAAGAAAGCATAGTGCCGCAAATTGACCTGGTGTTAGTTACCACCATAAAACAAACGCTTGACAAAGGACACCTTCACCTTGGCGTGGACAAAAAAAAAAAGGAAAAGTGCGACATTCTAAAACACCTGCACGGGTGATACGTCCCTTTTGTTAATGACACACCGTCGCATCGGCACTCATTCCACACAATAAAACGCATTGCTCTTTCCGATCACTACAATCTAATAGTGCTCTAATAATACCCCTGCTCGGCTAATGTTTGTTTCCTGTATTTTTTTTCTTCGCTAACTATTTTAAATTCTCTCGCTCGTATTCCCAGCGCTGCTCGCGCTGTACCATTGACTCTCTGGAGTCTTATTGTGAAAAATGCATGGGGGGTAATATAACAGAAAATATGCAGAAACGTCTGTTAAATCACAGAGCGGTTCTGTTCAGTTGTTATAAAAAAGAAATTGTTGTTTAAAAATGTTTCTGAAAATATAAAGTTATTTCATAAAGAAACAGAGCATGAAACGTCACATATACTGCATGAAAACAGAGTTTACGTTATGACTAAAAACATTTGTAACTTATTCCGTAAATAAATATTGTAAAAACCTAACATTATCTGCACAAAAAAAAATTTTTTTACGCATTACACGAAGGAAGAGTTCACGGTTAATTGTTTTATTTGCACAAACGGGTTGAAGATCAGTTTTATACTGACTTACGGAGGAATGTGATTCAAGGCGCAGGAAGGAAACGGAGCTCTATAAAACGGACAACTAATTCCTTCTACACACCGTGAATGCATAGAGGGTGAAGTTTTACGTGAACTATGCGAGCTGCATTATGGAAGGGCCTCCTATTCGCGTCTCCAGCTCGATGCTCGCCCTCCCGTGGCGGAAAGGGGAAGCGCCCTATGTGAGAGTCCCCCGGCTCTCCTGGTCAGAGGGCACGGCGGAAGAGCGCACGATCATGGCTCGTGAAATGTCATTTCCTAATGCAAACAACACCTTCACTGACCCAATGTAGTACTGCCGCCGGTATGGGATTGTACCTTATTAGAGAGTTTTAGTATTGCGTAAAGAAGGAAACGCAAGCGCTGTGCGTTTGCGTTAGAGTTGCCCGCTCCACGCTGCGCATGCGCGTTGTTGCCATGCTCCAAGCCAAGATCTCAATTTCGCGCTCCGCTCACGCGCAGTGTTGAAAACGCAAAGCTAACGCAAACAGACAGCGCTTGCGTTCGCACGTATACGCAATGATAAAACTCACTACTATTTCACCGGCTTCCAACGCCAACGAAATGCTCTGCAGTGGGCAGACGTTCAAGCTGGTAGCCGTTCCTTCGAGCTGGAAAGGTTGAGATTGGAGATTGGCAAAACGACGGCGCGCAATAATAAGTAAAAAAAACTACAAAAAAAAAAAACCGCGCTTTTTTTTTATTTGGTTGGGGGGGGGGGGGGGGGGGAGGCTTAAATTGGATTGTTTGGCGTGACTGTCGAAGCTTTGCCGATTGTCAAAAGTCGCGACTTTCATAGCACCATATGCATTACCTACAATTGATGTAATTTTACATGGATTTTGCAGATTAGCAAGAATGTTTTTGTTAATTTTAGACTAGTTTTTATAACTTGTGAAATAAAAATGCTGCAATTGGCACCAGCGATGATACTATGCACACTTTTGATTGCCATACTTGTTCGGTCGTTTGAAATTAGATCCAGAGCAACAAATTATATTAGAGCTTGAAAAACTACGTTTTAAAGTATCATAATTGTAATATTAATACAAATTACGGCAATGCAGGCCCCCCAATAGACGCCACGATCACAAAAACACTCCATTTAACTATAATAATATTTCCAGAAAAGTATCATTTTGTGTTCTCTTTAGCATATGAACAACTCGGACATCGTCATGAAGATAGACAAATAGTCAAACACTGGATGTAATATAAAGTCCTATAAGTCACATGTTGCTTTAAAAAATGCACACACTTCTGCTCTCTGACTCGGATTCCGTCTTGGGGTTTTCGTAGTGAGAACAGCGTTTCTTATCTTATACGTTTTGGGAACATATTCTAAACTCATCACCCGCGGCGATACTTTGTAAAATTTTGATTGATTCTGTTATTCTTGTGCTGGGAATAATGTTAAAGCAATTAATCATCTTAGTACCGAAAACCCATAAAAAGGCCCGCAGTTCATTATTTCACATGCCAATTATCTGAGCGCGAAAAGGCAGCAAGAAAACACAAATATCAGCACTGATTTTTTCGACAACGACTATATTCTATGTTACCTCTAAGCTGTATAAAAGACCTCCTCTTTAAAGAGACACTGATCTCTCAATACATTAAAGTGCCTGGATCGGACAAGTATGCCACAAAATAAAGTTTCCGCGAACAACTTCTTTAGCTCAATAATTACGCTGTGAGAAACATATTCAGTTAGGAAAGAATCCGAAATTGACAGCTATACCGAAAAATGAAATCCAAAATAGAGGTTAGTTTCGGTTTTGTTCCGGAATTACAGCGTGCCTCCTGGCGTAAATATTACGCTAAACACCTTCTTTGTTCTCATGATAAAGGTATGACCTGCGCTCGAAACACCCTGACTTCCTCGTATAAGCAGGAATAATTTGCATCGCTCAGTGAAGCCGGCGGCAGTCCAGACAGGCTCAGCAACAGGTACACCGTCACCTCTCCAACCCTTACTATAACCGCCATTTTGGAAAACGAGTGGCGCCATCTATAGTGAATTGCAGTCGTGAATAGTCCGCTGCATCTATAGAAGTTCGCGTACGTTCGCGTGCCCCGTCTCAACGGTGCTTTGTTTTATATATATAGACGCTGCAGTTTCTATACTCCGTTTCACCTTATGGTGAATTCGGGTGGTCGCCTCTCTCCTCTGACCTCGATTCAGCAGAGCGCCCCCTCCTCGCCGCCAGAGCTACTCGGGATCCTTTTCAGCCGATCACAACTGCTGGGTTCAGAGCGCTCCGACATTCTCAGAGCAGTCACGGAATTAAAATTTCTGGGCATTGGTAATGCATTAAAAACGACACGATCTTACAGCGTACGGTGGACGATTGAGCAAAATTTACGCTCGCAACGTGATGAAATAACGGTTTTTGTAATGCATTAAAAACAACACGATCTTACAGTTTGCGGTGGACGATTGAGCAAAATTTACGCTCGCAACGTGATGAAATAACGGTTTTGACGTAAATTGTTTTACTCATCGGCATGTAAAAAAAAAAAAAAAGAAAACAACAGTATGCGGATTGATTTTTGCAGAACGGGGCGAAAGCCGACGCTTGGAAACAGTTGTCAACTTATCGCGTTTTCGACAGTGAACGCGCTGCGATGGCGATCATGCGTACGATGGCTAATAAACTGAATTTTTCTAACGGCGAAATATCGTGCAAGCATCGCAATGTGACACAAATCACAGTGCATTATATTCGGCTCTCCCTTTATTTTACAACACAAACCTTTGAACGCACTTTTACCAAACCTCAAAAATTTCTTGAAGCGACTACAAAATCCGGTAAAAGAGCGGCGAGCTCTGCGAGCTGTTTCGTCGTCGGTTAGGCTTAGCGGATTCACCGCCATGAGATGAACGATCTCGTTAAAGCACTGGGAACACTTAACACGTTGGCTTTTCCTGTTACGGCCGCAAATGAATGTCGTCCCGTCCGTTGTAATTCTCGCACCGTCGAATGCACAAGCACTTTGTAGAACCAGACATCAATCACCGTCATGCCGAACCCCGCACACCACCACAGGACACTGCCGGCTATCGTCAACAAAACCACGTGATCACCGTCCAGCTACCACGTGACGCCTACGCCGCTCCGCACTCCGACGGCTACAGACGGAGTGCCAGAGAGCGCTCTGAGAGGGAGAGGCGCCCTCGGAGTGAACCACCCGATCAGGCCACAGCACTCTCTTTCAACCACCCGATTTCGCGCGCTCTGGAAAGAGCGCTCGAGAGCGCGCAGAAAGAACCACGCGAATACGCCATTAGAATGGACCGCAGCGAGCGCCCAGAGCCATCGAAACCAGTCCAGCACCGCGTGATTGTCACGTGATCTTTTCGAGCGGCGCAGCGACGCTCAACGCGCCACGTCACGTGGTATGCCCGTAGCGCAGGACTGGCTGGGATGGCTCGTAGGGTCAGCTGTGGTCCGACGTATGTAGCGCCAACGTATGTACGTATACTTAGAACTCAGCACGCACACACAGAAATCAAAAATTTTTTTTTATTAAATAAGTTCAAAAAAAAGCTTTTTCTAATAAAAAAGAATCATTTCTAAAATATTGTTTAAAAAACTTTTTTGCTTCTTTTTTTTTAGAGTTCAATACAGATAATGTCCTTATTTTTGTGGAATAACGAGAAACACGGTAATATTTTTATAGAAATTACGTAAACAAAAAAAGGGTTAGATGATCAAGACCTCGAGATGAGATAGTTTACGCAAGAATAAATTTACTTCCACCTGAGATATGGGGCACAACTCCCGCCCCCTGGGTGACCGGTGTGCCGCTGAAACACCCAGAGCACGCGGATTTTTATCAGCGGGATTCCAGTCACCTAGAGGGCGCTGGTTGAGCTCCATCTCAGGTGGAAGTTAATTTATTCTTGCGTAAACAAAATAAGAACAAAAGAGGACACAAAAATCGTGGCAAGAAAATTTCCAGAAAATTTCTGTTTTTCCGCGTAGATATTTTTGACTCTGCAGTGTCAAAAATATCCACGCGGTTTTTTTTCTCCTGCCACATGCAGGAGAAAAAAACAAACGCGAAGACTTTCTTACTCTTCGCTGAACTTTTATCAATTACGTTGCTCATGGCAGGCCAACAATCTCCGCACATTGTTTGAAAATGTGAGAAAACAAATGCTTCTTGTTGACTAACGTGTCAAAGCTGGGTGATGTCGATGGCCAAAGAACTTTTTTTTTTGTTCCTAACAACGCTGAAATGTGACAGGGTAACCATCAAACTTTTTTTTTTTTTTTTTCTGATTTGCGGACAAAGTTGACCGATTGCTGGTCTGGTGTGACAGCACCTTTAGTGAAATTGCACGCCAAATGGGAACGTGTTCGCTTTTGCTCCAGTTTATTTATTTACTTTTTAATGAACGCATCTAGCGGCTGTGAGAGTAGCAAAACATTGCCGAGCTAATAGCGCAGTAATAGAACTACTGCATCAGCGAGATAGGGCACTCTCAATCTTGTAAGCCGACAACAGCTTTAGTGTGACCTTTTTTTTTTTTTTTTTGGAATTCACTGTTCACCAGCAATTTTACAGCTATGCTTCGTAGATTTTGGCCAACAGGCAATCACATGCTGCCGTTTGCAACCATTTGGGCAGCAGTCAAAGTCTGATTTTGACGAGCGTTTATTAACTCCGGCGCCACGTATTTTCTATCAGCTACGAAAACAACACGCCATCAACGTTCATATACACAAGAATTTTGAAAACTCAGCCTTTCCTTTTCGTGCCCGGCATAAAAATACACAAAAGCATTATTACGTAGAAACGTATTTACGGGACCAGCCGTTGACAACGAAATCAATGGCATGCATAAATGAACTGCATACCCCGATGACCGGGCATTGCAGGCGCGTGGCTTCTGAGAAGGAATATCTGCAACATTGTCCTTCCATCATGCTCCCTCTCCTCCCTGGGTTTACCCTTCACCCCTCCTGCCCCAGCAGACAGCCATATGTGGCGAATATTTTTGTCGGTGTCATTCGTTCTTTTTCTTTGAAACTTGGCTTTCATCAATGCTTATTGCTTGCCTTTCAGCGCCATATGTTCCTGGAAAGCGATTCGTTCCGTATAAGCACACAGTGCAATCAGGCAAGTGACTTCAGAGGCACCCTTTACGGTTTCTAGACATTGTGCATTCTTATCTTGTTTGCTCGCACGAAGGTCACGTAATGCGTCCAGTAAACCGATATTCTTCCAGGCAGGCCACACTCTTCAAACACCAATACACCTACCCCATCCTGCATCAGCCGGTTTGTCGAACAGGCACGTATCATATATGCCAAATATGGTAATTGGTAGTTGGAATCATTTAGTGCTTTCCAAATGTTCTTTTTTTTTTAAACTTGAGGTACCAACCAATCTATTCTTGGAAAGAATGTATCAATTCACTTGTTTGTGGCTGCAACCAGTCAAGCTTTTTCTGTTGCAGATATTCTGCCAGAGAACAAGCTTAGACCAGACACGAGTTCTGACCATGTGCAATGAGTCCCATGTTAGGTACCCACGTAGCGAAGTTGCAGTTTAATCGAGGACATGGACACTTGAGATGCGCAAACTTTCCACATCCCTTGATACATTATGAACAACGAGTACCAGACCTAGATGTCACTTAACAGACCTCAGCTATGGCAACAATAAATGCATGTATTTTTTTTAATATATACCAAATAATAATACATAAATATTTAACGGTGTCATGTTGAAAACTACATACTTCATTGTACAAACCCGTTACCTTTGAAACACAGAGACAATATTATCTATTAAAATTAGCTAAAAACGTCAGTTCCAACAAAAGTCACGTAAACTGACTGACTTTTTTTTTTTTTGTGAGAACGCGTCAGTGAAAGTGTTTCCGTAATAATTTAAAAAGATTATAAAACGCTGGAAATTTTCATTCATCTGCTCCCAAGTTTAGGACAACAATTCGTTATACTTCTCAGGCTCGCCGTTTTGCTTTTGTTTTTTCGTTTCAACTTAATTCTTGTTTGTTTTATTTTTATTTTATTTTTTTGTCTTATTAAGTACACATATTAAGCTTCCAGTTGTGCTTCAAGGCGTACTATGCATTGTCAGAAATATGAGCGGGAAGAAAACACAAAGTGGGTATTCGGTGTTCAGAGTATTCATTATGTGAATGTGTCGAGAGTATGCAGAGCAGACTGAGCTGCATCGATGCACACGTTACACCTATCAGTCTAAGCATAAAGCGCGCTGCGCGCGTGCCAGCGCATATTGCGGGTCACGATACATGGAGAAATTGCAGGTTTAGTGAGCCAAGTCACCGCTTTTCATCACAGCTCAAGGGCAGATTGGCTCCAGCGAACCCTCGTGTTCTCTCCTCGGTCAAAGAAGTTGCCAACGCAAGCGGCCAAGAAGCCAGCCCGGTTGCATACTAACGACCGCGTAATCGGCGGAGAGCTACTCGCGCGGCACAATAGCACGATCCAATAGGTGGGAACAACGAGAATCACTCCGATCGACGACACCTTGCGCGCGAGCGCGCGGGGCGCACCCTCGAGGTGAACGTCTCACTCACTGGGCATGACGTGGTGCGGCGACAGGCCGAACCAGGAGGACGTGCAGTGCGCGGCCCCCGGAGCCTGGGCCAGGGTCCATCCGAAGGGACTCGAGGACGGCCCGTGGAAGAGGGCGAGCCCCGACGGCGCCTCCCGCGGGCCCCCGGCCTGCAGGATGCCCCCGATGGCGAACCCGGTCGTCCCGAAGGGCGAAGTCGTCGTCGTCCCTCCGCTGGGCCGGGTGTCCGCCAGCAGCGACGCGACGGAGAAGGGCGACGGCTTGGTCGGGCTCACGGCTCGGGTGTCGGCCGACGGAGCCTCGTCTTCGGGGCCACCGGGCCCCGGGGAGGACATGTCACTGAGGGCCAGGGTGGCGTCGGTGTCTCGTCCGGTCCATGTCGGCGGCCGCCCGGTGCCTTGTTCGGCCGCGGTGTGCCGCCAGATCCAACGGAGCGCCGCAACGCCTCGCGCCCTTCGCGGCCGCCCCCGGTGGGTCCTTCCGCACGCTGGGTTGTCTCGGGCCGGGGTACCCCGCAGCGCTCATTGGCTCGGCGGCTTCCTTCTCGCCGACGGGGGCTACCGAAAGCGGGCGCCCGTTCCTCCGCCTTCTTCCCGCGACGTCTCCCCCCCGGCCGTCTTGGAGACGACACCCCGTTCCGACGGCGGCGGGCGTGACGAATGACGCCAGCACCGCTAGCCGGACCGACGCTGCGCCGGGACCGCTGGGCGGGCGGAGGGCCCCGCTGCGTGACCACCGGCGATTTCATTACCGACTCGTCGGGAGAACACAAGCGGCGAGGCTTTGGTCGGCCACCGCGTGGTCTCGGCGGGGAATCGGGCTACCGGGCTACGTGGAGCCACTGATTTCCCGCTACGGTGCCCGACCACATAACCTGCGATACCCGGGATAATCGAGTTCTCACGTCAAGGCCCGTTACAACGATGTTTTTTTTTTTTTTTTTTTTTTTAGTTTAAAGTAACAACAAAAAAAAAAACGATGTAATTTTCGTAGGAAAAAAAATCTCATTTTATTTTTAAGACGTATCAAGTCAAAAATTGTGAAAAAGAACAATGACATGAAGATTGGGAATCCTTCATTTATGCTTTCTTTGAGTTTCGACGATTAATTGGGCCGACCATTGAGCCCGACACATTCGTCTTACGAAGTTGTTATTTTAGATAAGCCATTGTAGTATGCATGCCCTGGTGCCTTTTTTTTTATTTTTGTACTTTATGTTAAGTATACTTCAATAAATAAAATTATTGCAACGTGTTTGTTTATTCATAAAAAAACAGTGCCGAGAATTATGTATATAAATATACATAAAAAATCGATACTGCTGCCGTATCACCTCGTGTCAAGACGTTATGGAAACGAAACAATGATAATGATTTCGCTGATAAAAAAAAAAAAGCCTGCGATTAAATATTAATTTTAAATATCTCCTCCAGTCGTTTGATAATTTCTTTATAACCACGAAACCTGTCTTGATCATTCTGAGCAACTCGGAGAGCACAGCACGCGTCGTGCGTGCACACGATCGAAACTTGTCATATGCGGTTACGGGGCAGCTCTGGGTGGTGTAAGGCGCTTGGTCGCGCACATGACACACTCGAGTGCTTCCCCGGTTTATCAGAACGGTCGAGACATGTTTATTAATCAGGAGTTGAGTGTGCGAGGAGTATGCTTTAATAAGAAGTCTCCAAGGGATTTGCTTTTTCCGAAGGTGCGTTAGCGCCTTGAGTTCATGCTCGTGGAGTGCAAGCAGCCCTCTGGGCTAACTGAAGCAATCGTGAGGGAAAGAAATTCATCGGGCACGTAACGCTATCAATTGACCGATCTCACCCGGAGTTGCGCGACGCTACTACTGCCGCAGTGCATTCTAATACCTGCACTCTCGAAAAAAAAAAAGGAGGAGAAACGGAGGCAAAGGCGATTTTCCTCCCTGTCCCCAACGGAAGGGGAGGAAAATGCTCCCGTTCCTCCATTTCACCGATTCCTATGCAGCGCCATCTGGTGGCGCTTGGAAAAGGGACGCAAAGTTCCCTAATCGCGGCGGTGACGGTAGGGACGGCAACTTGAGTGCTTGGTTGCTTTTTGGATAGTTGGAACTTTTGGTGCGTCGAATTTAGATCGCATTAATAGCAATTGTGTTCATTGCCGTTGCACAATGTCTATAATGTGCATTACAACAATGCTTTAGTATATCGTTCTGGTCTACTGAGCATGCGCGGTGCTAGCAGAGAAATAGCGGAACTGCGGAGGCTACAGCGGAAGTAACGCTGGTTTATCAAAATAGCGAGGCACGTACCCGCTGCGAGATCGCGCTTGTCCGTGGTGGATGAAACCTCGCTGCTGCGAGAAGTAGCCGCGGCTAATTCATTGCAGGACTGTGACAGGTGGCGATTTATCGCTGCCATGCTAAGTATGACAACTTTCCTTGTGTTACTTGTTACATGACGAGTAGGAGGGTGCTCGGGAAATGAATCGTCATGATCTTGGAAGTTTTTAGCGTCATCGCGTAGCTGCCAAGATCGCTGCTCTATTTGAGTCAACACATGTCTTCCTTTCTACCCCCGTCACCTCCGCGAGAAACGTATACTCTTGGAATAAAGCGTACGTACCACGAAAGATAATCCGGGCGGCGTTTATTTCGGTTCTATGTAAAACAGAACAGCATATCCAGTCGACAAGCACGAGCACTGCCTTGGGACGAGCGACTGCGTACGACGCAGGTTGTAGTCTGTCGCCAACGAGACCTCGACCGGCTTGCGGGAAGTACGCATTTTTCGAACACCACAGCCTCGCACAAGAAATGACACTGAAACGACAATTCGGCGAAGGAACGAAGCAACGAACGTGGGTCCAGAAATCGAGGTCAACTATTCATTCTGGAAGAGTCCACTTGGAAGGAAAGGTCGTACAGACAATCCACTCAGGTATACGGGGTGAAGTGGGGGAGGGGGGGGGGGGCAGATCCGCGGTTTTAAAGGAACGGAGGATTCACCACAGCCGACGGTTCACCGCCGATTTTCTTAGTTTGCGCTGCATCTCCTGCTACATATCAAATAACGCACTCGAAAAAAATTAAACACATACACACACCACACACATGCATGCACGCATAAGCACACGCGGGCGTACATACACATGCACACATGCCGACACACACACACACATAGACACGCACACACACATACACACACACGCACGCACACACGCACGCACACACGCAAACATACACACACGCAAACACACACACGCAAACGCACACACACAGATACACTCGGACACATACACGTCGCAATCTTGTCTTGTTCTATCCGGTTGACTTAGTCCATCATCACGCGGCTCCTCTCATGTCGGGAAACGAGCACGGTTCGACATGACCCCGCCAACCTGCGGCGTCTGTCAACGTGGATTGCCTCAAGGTTACTCGTCGCAAACGTACCGGATGTAGTACATGTAAATGGAGTAAAGATGAACATAAGCTTATTTGATAATAAAATGATGTTAGATTTAGACAGCGACACGCGAATTTAAGATTTATAACAATCGCTCTAGACACCTTTATTTTATTTGTAAGCTTTAGTGTCCGAAAGAGTGGCGTTGCGTTAGCTCTCGTAATGCTCGATTCTGCAGCGGGTTGCAAACGTACTGTGTTGCGGCGGTAACTAAACGATTTACTAAAACTCTCAACACGGGCTTTTTAACTTTCTCACTTGGACAACGTGATGTTTTCAAGCTGTTACTTTATATCAAGAAAGACAGTCTCATTTTAGTTGTCTAATGCGATACGACAGGGATGGTTTGTGTGTTCCTATCACTCCTGGCACCTACTTTTAAAACAATATTAAATTTCTGTAACACCGGTGACAAAGCATTATCCAAGATTTGCCCTCTGCTGTTGCAACGAATCTTGTTAAAACCAGTAATATTTTTTGATTGAAAAATCAATTGAAATATCTGTGCAACCATTAAAATTAGTGATTACTCCACCACAACTAAAAATAGCTTACACTGGTGCTGAGCATTGCAATCAAGCTATAGCTTGATTGCAATGTTTAGCACCAGAGTACACTGTTAAAACACTACATTTTTAATATGATTCATCAAACTAGTATTAAAATATGATTATTTAATTATAAAAGTTTAGCGCTTATTCATCAACATTTCCTTTTTTCAAGGTGTTGAATTAAGAGATGGGGGCTATTCCAGGAGCGAATTCAAATAAATATTAAGGACGAGTAATATCCTCTCCGCCTTTCCGTGTTTATGCAACATGTGATGGAAGTGACCGGCCAAGTCGGATTCAAAAATAAGACTGTCTTATACTATACCGGCACGCGTTTGTGTAATCACTACTGCGTGATGCGCTTTGAAAGCCCCAGGTTAGCGGCTGTACTGCACTGACTAAATTTCTCATTTACAGCTAAGAGACAGGTCACCGTAGGCGTACATCAAGGCTGCAAAAGCATACAAAAGCAACACAACTTTTAGCGTATACGTAGAGAAGGTCGAGAGTTCGGTGTCGCTGCGTCGTTGCTGTTGTTTGGGTGTTCTGGTTGTGTTCCGTTCGTTTCGAGTGTTCAGTCCCCTAGTGTATTTAGTATGAAGCGTTTGAAAGTCGAAGGAAATTAAAAAAAAGAAAAAATTAAAATTTCTTTAAAACAAATTTTTTGTTTTCGTTTTGAGCGTTATTGGGTGAAAACTACATCAATTACACGAGGGGAGAAAGTTTCATCCATTGGGAGGAAAAGGGTGGCAATTTTCCTCCCTTCTTAGGGGAGCAACTTTTTTTCCACGAGCAAAAATGGGTGTCAACTTTCCTCGCTTCTTAGGGGAGCAAATGTCCTCCCCGTTTTGTTGGAAGAACTTTTTTTCCCTTTCTAAAGGAACATATAAGACACGTGAATTCCTCTTTGAAAAAGAAATAAAAAATACTACTCCTTCTTTTTTAAGTGTTGTTATATAGATTTTTTTTTTTCTTGTCGCGTCAATTTGCGTTGTGCGCCTGGTGTTTGGAAATTTTCGGGTTAGCACGAGACATTTAACCGGGTGTTTACTCACGGTTTTCAATGGGTGGCTTCACCTGTTGTGCGCCAGGGTGCTACAATAACAACACCTTGCAGGGATGGTATATTTTCCCGAAATAAAGCAGCCCTCGAAAAGAGTGGCTAAGAAAACCTAAACATGAGCCGGACGGAGCGGCAGGAAAAGGAACGTTTTTTTATTTGTTTCGCGATTTACTGCATAAGGTATATCCACCATCTTGTATGTTAGCTAAAGAGGGTAAGATTACAGGGCACGGGACATAGTAAGGCGTGCTCAAGTGTTACGTACGTTGGAATCTCCCTGAGCACTCGCTCCGTATAGCGGTCTAACGTTCGTTGGTCTATCTCAATCGGGACCTCCGCACTGCTTTGCTGCGGCCGTGTTTTATTTCACTTTTTGCTCAATTTGTTTTTGGTGGTTATAACTGTTGCGACGACATGTTTCAAGCACAACTGTGCTTCAAAAAATCAGGACAATCTCTAAAAAAGAGCAGCGATTTCCGATATGAATCATGCACAAACATAAACTGCAATCTTCTCCCCACAGTTCATCTGTACCCTGTCGCACAGGCTGTCAACCAGAATGAAACGAGTTTTAGAAAACTATCGCTGACTGTGAAAGGCGATTTAGCTCTTTTTACTTCATTGTCGATTAAAGGTTATGCACAAGCTTAGTTTTCAGTGCTCAGTTTTCCACTGACACATTTGATGCTCTTCCGCGGTGCTATACCGAGCCGATGGTCCCTCGAATGTTCGTGTTCTTTGCCATTGAACTAGATGTTCACTTGTTTCCATGTTCATGAGGCGTCCGAACAGCCGGAGTGCTCGTGTAGTGGCATTGTTGTTTTTTCCCGTGGCCGCAGTGGGATTACCGCGTGAATGCAGTGGGTTCACGCGTTCACGAAGACGAAGATGCAGACGACAAAGCGATACTAAAGCAATGAGATGACTGGAACTGCTTTACTGCGCTTACTGACAAACTAAGTCTACAGTGTACTAGAATACGGGGTAGGGTTTGGACCAGCGCGACTCGGCGATTGGAGCTTGTGAGGCTGCGCGTGTAGACAACAATCGCGACGCTGCAAGTTGACAGGGCAGCAGAAAGTCGCTGCAGTCCGCACGTGCCGTCGCACGTGCGTGTGCACGCGATGCGCGGGCAACACTACCCCCATACTGACCCTACTGCCTATGCACCGGTGTCGACACCTATCGCCTCACGCGAGCCGCTCCGGTCCCAACACTACCCCATATTCTAGTTCACTGTACTAAGGCATCACAAACAACATAATATTACGAAATCCAAGCCGGTACCGGGGCGTCCCAAACGATGATGTACAATGATGTACGGGCACCACAGGCCCTGCAACCGGGAAGCCGGAAAGCGATAGCTACATGTCATGGCCGGGCGGCACCACTTCCGAAATGCGCGCGCGTTCGCTTGGCGACATCGGTCGGCAAAGTTCGGCATATGCCGTACTTTTGAAGGAAAGTTCGGCAAAGATTCGGCAAAATTCGGCAAATGTTTGCCCACGCGCGAAAACGCGACGGAGCTATGAATTGCAAATGGACGCCGTGCAGTCGTGCGGTTACCATCGTGCAGTGTAGTACAACCAGCGGTTACGGCGCGGTGTGGGGTAGGCAACACGGTAACTGTGCGTTTGTGAGCGAGTGTGGTTCTCTTCAATATTTTCTGCCTCGAGAATAGAAGATGAACCAGTAATTTACGCAGTCGACTGCGCAAGTGACTAATGATGCGGTGTATTCTGAAACATTGAAATATTGGCCGACAATTACTCAAAGCACTCCTCGCAATTATAAAAACTCTGTTTTCGGCTCAGGAGTAGTGTGTTCCAAAACAAAATAATATTGATTTTTTCAATTAGTGTTATTTCGTGATTTTCATGTATCTGCATAAAACTAAACACAGAACTATACTGCCTCGACGTTGCACATCCGACATTCCTAACTCTCACTATCTTCCGAAACGTTCGTGTGTGTCCTAACACCAGAAACTGGCATTTTAATGGTTAAAAGACGTTGCGAATATGGGACGCACACTTTCATGCAAAGCTGACGTCAAGTGACTCAAATCGAAAAATATGCATATTTACAATATTATTATTATCTCTTCTGGTAAAGGCTCAGCAACCGTTGCATTCGTTTTCGCGCACGAAACGACGACTTCCAGAAGAAGCAAGAACGCAGCGTTATTCCCTTCATTTTAACAATATACACACACATGCACGCTTGCGCTGATGATGCCTCAAAACCGAAACTCTCGTAGCGTGATTCGCCACGCTCGCTTCTACAACTCGTTTTCACGCCACTTCTGCAAGGAGTCACTAAATTGCCAGTAAACACACAAAAACGACACCGATACAATTATATTGTAGAATATCACCTTATTTAGTAATAACTATGTCAATAGGCATTACATGTTGCATATAAGTTAAGAAAAAAAAAACATAACACCCTTTTTCGCCAGAAAAAACGAAATATCAACGTTAAGTTTGGTAACAATGTATTTTTGCCGAATCTTTGCTGAATCTTTAGAAGAGTTCGACAAAAGTTCGGCTTTGCCGAATCCCGAGATTCGGCACCGAACTTTCGATTCGGCAAAAGTTCGGCCCATCACTAGTTTTCACGAACATTATTAGATTAGCTCAGTTGCGGAACTGCTCTTAGGCGTTGCTCGCATGAGCAGTACCCCCCTCACTCACACGACTCGCCTACCGTCGTTCGACGTGCCGGATGGCTGCTATGGGAACTGCAGTGTATACTATGGATTACGCGCGTTTCGACACACAGCGTCTAGATGGCGTTCTACCGTACTCTATGGAATACACAGTTATGAAACGAAAATCTGGATGGGGCTTCAAACGACGGGAGGCGGACGGAAGTGAGTGAGAGGGGGGGGGGGGGGGGGGGGGGGGGGGATCCCCCTCCGCGGGAGTTCAACAACTGATGCAGTCTATACATCGTTTCAGCTTCGGTCCGAGCGCGGCCGATGTTATGAGCCGAAGGACCAATCAAACGGCGAAAGAGGCACAACCTCATGGCGTGCCCTGTGCAGTTGATAGGACCAGCTGGTATTCGCTGTCTCTCTGTGCGTGCTCCTCCGCCGGCTTGTCCTATCAAGCGCAGAGAGCACACCATGACGTTGCGCTTTTTGCGCTGTTTGATTGGCCTTTCGGCTCATAACATCGGCCGCGCTCGGACCTAAGGTGAAATGAAGTATAGCAACGTCGGTTTTGACCCGTCCCGTGACGTCATGAGATCATGGGAGGAATTACGCTTCGTCACTCGGGAGTCAGCTGCGATCGCTGAGTCATAATCGGTTCAGCTTCTTGGGCTCTGTGCGCTTTATGGTGCCTTGGCCTGTGTGTTAAGCCGAGGTCAAACTGCTGACACAACATACAGAATACTGTCTACAAACACGAGTCACCACAATATCCGTGGTTTGAATGCCGCGTGCCAAGTTTCTCCTTGGACTCACTGCCATACGGCATTCGAAGCCCGGATCTCGCGGTGACTCGCCTTTAAATCTGTATGCAGACTGTCTTTTGTGTGATGTATAAGCAGTGTTATTTTCGGCTTAACGCTTTTTCGTCACATGCAGCGTAAAGGCTGGTTCACGCATATGCGTTGGGTGCGTTCGCATGCAACCGAAATGACGGTAACGACAAAGTCACCGGGACAAGTGTACGGTATACACAGCATGGCAAGCTTTGCAAGGGGTAGCTTCGGGAAGCAATCCCTGAGTCACGGTTGTTGCGATGTTTTGGTCGTTACGGTCGTTTCGGTTGTATGCGAACGCAACCGTTGCGAATGTGTGAATCTGCCTAAACGCTTTTCGCATAAAATCCAGCCCATAAATCACGACCGGTTTTATAGGGACGACCAGGTCACCCGAGGCAGCGCGAGTGCGCCGGATTTGCTTTTGCTTATTTGGTACTTTCTCTAGTTCGTTAAAACGCCACCGCGTTTTCTGGCGCTGCAGCTTAACTCACTCGCAGACGCTTTTGCGTGTGTATCTGTGTGTGTCCGCTCCACGACCGGCGACGTTTTGAGAATAATCGGCTGTATTTTAAGGACTTTTCTCATCTTTATTGCGATTGTATACGTTCGGTTAAGGGCTATAAGCTGATCTAGATCGCACTCTTCTCTGGTCAAAAGATAACAAACTTCCCTTAAACTTAAACCAAATGCGATATCATGCACACCACTGCCTCGCGCCAAGCTTCTACCCCTCCAACACTTTTCCTGAAACTAGTGAAGATCCCAAGAACAACGCATATCCACCTCCTAGGTGTCATCATCGACCAGCATTTCGATTTCCATCGCTATGTCCAAAACGTCGTGTCGGGGGAAGGTAACTCCTTGGCTTCGTCATTCGGTCCACAAGAAGAGCCAGTCCCGATGTGCCCAGATTACTGCACTGGTGTTGCTCATCCTGGAGTTTTGCTGCTTGGTGTTGGATTCGGCATTCAGGCTACGTGTTGCGTCCCTCGACTCGGTGCAATGTCGCGCTTCCTACCTTATTATGAGGCGCCAACTTGGCCCCCGAACACCATCCTATCGAGAACTGCACCTCCTTAGTTCAGTCGGCAGAGACCCGCTTCAACATCGACGTCTAGTCGCGACCACGCGGCTCCTAGCCACGTTTCTGCTACCGGACTCCTCGCTTCCTTTTGAGGCCCTGCGGCGTACTCGCACTGGTGGACTGCAGCTGCTTTTAACCCGTACGCTTTGTCACTAAAACTCCATTGCACCCGTGCAGTGCAACTTTGGAGGTCCCCCCCCCCCCCTCCCCCACGCCAGTCACCAGTTCACCATCAATCGACAGTGTCTCACTTCGAACATTCACCAAGAGCGTCACGGCCCACCTGCGGAGCATCTAACTTGATTTTTTTTTTTTTTCCGAACACGGGAGTGAGCTCCAGCAGGCGGACTTGATGCACCATCCTGTACACTCCTACACCCTACTAATGATTAGCTTACAATACTAACTACTCTGCTGGAGAAAACTGTAATATAGTGACTCATTTTAACCTATTATATACACACTATGTGCTAGCATTAGCGCCTGCCCATTAAATGCGCCAAAAATCACCCGAAACCAACGTTATTTCCACACGTTCTCATTGCCTTCCATAGCGGCCGCCGCGGTTTTGGTGTTAAGCTAGCGCGGTGCCTAGCGAAACACTCGGTCCCTCCAAGCCGTTCACGTGATATTTCTTGGCCCGCGCGCTCCCATAGGCAAACGCGGAGTGAGCAGGTCGCCCCTAATAAAGCCGGTAGTGCCAGAAACGCATTCGGCGATAAAAAAAAAAGTTATTAAAACATGAAATGCTTTTTTAACGCTACCCCCAATCCCAAAATTTTGTCCGTGCAGTTCCCGCTAAATTTAGCGGTGAAATTGATATACCGAGACCTATACACGAACTCAGTTTCTCGCCCAAATTTAGCGGGACAAATTGATGCCACGTGACCTGACCAGCGGTCGGCATTTTAGGTCGCCCTCACTCACCCTCACCCTTACAGCCACACTCAACTAAGTCTCATTCACCCTCATCCTCACAGTCACACTCACCTTCAGCCCCTCACTCACCCTCATCCTCACAGCCACACTCACCTTCAGCAATCACGGCCCTCATGCACTCATGGCCCTCACGCCCCTCACGCACTCACCTCCCTCACGGCCCTCACGCACTCATACCCCACACGCACTCATGGTCCTCACGCCCCTCACCGCCCTCACGGCCCTCACGCACCCATAGACCTCACGTACTTACCGCCCTCACGGCCCTCACGCAATCATACCCCTTACGCCCCTCATGCACTCATGGCCCTCACGCCACTCACACACTCACCGCCCTAACGCCACTCACACAGTCACCGCCCTCACGCGTTCACCGCCCTCACGCACTCATACCCCTCATGCTCGCGGCCCTCACGCACTCACCGCCCTCACGCACTCATGGCCCTCACGCACTCATACCCCTCACGCACTCATGGCCCTCACGCACTCACGGCCCTCACGCACTCATAGCCCTCACGCCCCTATGGACCTCAGGCACACATCGCCCTCACGGCCCTCACACCGCTCACGCCCCTCACGCACTCGTGGTCCTCACGCCACTCAGGACCGCTTCAGACGGTGCAAGACGGTGCAGGCGGTGCAACGGCCACCGCCCCTCAAGCGGTCTTCGCCAGTGCACCCGGCAAGGCAGTAGACAAACCATGCGGCCACGGCTAAACTTGTTCGTCTTTTTGATACACGTTCTTGCTGCTGGTATTGACCCAGTCACCTACGAAGATGTCACTGGTACGAGCGATATCTGCTGCTGCAAGTCGCGAGCGCAATTGCCAGTGATAACCCTCAACGACGCTGACACTGCATCACGGAACGGAACTTTTGACCGTGGCCATGAGCATTTTCCGGTCCTGCACGGAGTTCATCGGGCAACATTGGTAACTGGACCAACGGCCACCGCCCCTCAAGCGTTCTTCGCCAGTGGGCAAGGGGCCACGGCTAAACTAGTTCGTCTTTTTGATACAGCCTAGTAAGACGCAAACTGGTTGTGAATTGAAAAGCTATTTTATGTGTTTGGTTGTGCTGCCTTGCCCAGGGGGGGGGGGGGGGGGGGGGGGGCGCGTTATGCGATTCTATTGCGAGTTGTTTTGACTCATTCTGCTTTATTGTTCTTCTCCTGAACGGTAATATGGAAATGAACCCCGGGCCGGAGATAGCTGATAACTGGCAGCAATTCTTGAAAATCAGAAGGCAAACACCTAAAGGCAATCCAAAACAAGTTAGACTCTCACATATCCGATCCAAACAGAAGATTGGCTTCAATCGAAGGGAAAATAGAGTCATTCGCACAAACCACTCAGAGGATAGAAAATTGTGAGCGTTCGGTTACTGAGCTTCAAGAGAAATTGCATCTCTAAAGGAAACAATTGATGTTCTGGAAAACCACAGTTGACGTAATAACTTGATTGTTTACGGCGTCAGTGAAAATGAAACAGAAACAACCAATTCACTCAGGGAAGCTGTTTTAACAGAAAACTTTGAACAAAAGCTGGGAATCAAAGTGAACAGTCACGAACGTACTCATCGGTTGGGGAAAAAGAGTGAACTAGACTCGGCTGTCATTATACGACTGTTTGATTTCAATGAAAAAATTGAGCTGCTAAGGAACGCACACAAACTAAAGGGCACTAGATTATCATTATCGGAAGACTTCTCGCCTAAAATTTCTGAAATACGAAAGTGGTTATGGTCGACTGTGAAGGATCATAGGAAACCTGAAGATAAAGCTTATCTTAAATATGATAAGTTGGTAATCAACCAGGAGACGTACGTGTGGGACCAGAAAACAAATCGAAGGTCTAAGCTACCTATAGTCGTGAGCGGGATGGCGGGGTCGAGTTAAGGGGTGTCCAAACAGGACACTACAAAACCCGCGACTCCGACAAATCGTGAAAATTGAAGCGGACGCTTCTATTTTTACGATGTGTCGGAGTCGTGAAAATGTTTGCAGGAGTCGTGAAAATTTTTACGATCACGACGGCTCTCCTCTTCAGATTGACGTCACACGCCACCTGCGTCTGGCTCACCTGGCCAACGCCCTCGCGTACCGCCGTCGCCTCGGCAAGGAGGTCCGGCTTTGGGTGGATTTGGGACATTCCTGCGTCGAAGGGTGCGTTTAGCCCGCCTCGGATCTGCTTTCTTTGTCGAGATTCACTTTCTTCGTGATGGCGTCCGATGCGGTTCCGTATTGTGAGCGGAGGCCTTGAGCGATTGACCGACAGCCAACAGAGCGTGTGAGTGGCTCTCCGGACCCACGTGATGAGCAGAGCAAGGCCGCCGTGGAGGAAGCGAGGGGGAGATTTGACGGAGGGAAGTTTCCCCCCGGGAAGAATTGACGGAGGGAAATTTCCCTCCGACGGCCGGAAGCGGATCGCGGCAGAGCGCGGCACGATTTGCCGGAGTCGCGGGTTTTGTAGTGTCCTGTTTGGACACCCCTTTAAACGACACGGTTATACCTACTTCCTCTGGAAGAGATAAAAGCGGGACCAACACCAAAGGGAAAATAACTAATCTGTTACCGGCATGACAAGCACGCGTCCGCTTCAGCAGGTTTACTTTCTTTTAATGCTCAAAGTATTGTAAATAAAGTGACTGATTTTGAAACACTCCTTATTGATCTTGAACCACACGTTACGTTACTGACTGAAACATGGTTGCATGCAGAAGTGCTGGACAGTGAAATTATTTTACCCTCATACAGAATACTCAGGTGTGGTCGACAATCCCGCGGAGGTGGAGTCGCTATAGTAATTAAAGGATATATAAACGTAATTCTACTATCAGGCATCTTTAATCACAAAACTGTGTTCTGTAAAATAGATTTCTATGGTAACGCGATTGTAATTGGTGTGGTATATCGGCCGCCAAATGCAAATCTAGTTTTTCTTGAGGATTTGTATGATTACTTGCAACGTTTTCGGGGTGGCCAAGTAAAACTTATCTTGCCAGGTGACTTCAATCTACCGCATATTGACTGGTTGAATGCGAGTGTTACGCGTAGTAATGTAAAAGCATTCCGAACTTCTCATTAACACTGCCTTCTCATGTGACTTAGCACAAATTGTTGATACCCCTCCCCTAACAGTCGGTGCTTCATCAAGCCATATTCTTGACTTACTTTTTGTTACCTCTGCAATTAATTGTACCAGACTTGATGCCATGAACGGCCTATCCGACCACACACTTGTGTTCGCCACATTTTTTTTTTTTTTTTTTTTTTAAGAGAGCTGATAAGAACAGGACATCCATTGTTGTTCGCGATTTTAATGAAGCAGATGACGTGAGTGTTTTAGATTACTTAGAAATGCATTTGTATGATTTCTCTCTATATGAGGATATAAATGTTTTGTGTGGTTAATTTAAAAAATTGTGTTTTGATTGCATAATGAGGTTTGTTCCAAATAAGATAAAGAAAGAGAGAAATAATTAATAAATTACAAGAGAAATAACTCGCATCAAGCGCAAGTTAAAACGGATGCGAAGATCACCTCGGCGCCCGGAAATTAATATTAATCTACTAAGCAGTTAGCTTAGGGGTACAATTAAAAAAGCTAAAGATGACTTTTTTTTCTGTAACAATCGGTAACTTTCTGAGGGATGCACCATCTAAATTCTGGAGGTTTCTGTCTGAAAGCAAGTGCAATCTTATGTCTTTAACTATTGACGGCTAAAAGGTCACGGATGCTAAAGCTATTGCCGATGAATTTAATAAATACTTCCAGTCAGTTTTTACAAAAAAGACACCAATCATATTCTTCAGCCTGGAGGTTTCGCTTCATCAATTACGGATTTGAACGTATCCTCAAGGAGGCATATTTAATTTACTACTTAACCTTGATGTTAAGAAAGCAAGTGGTCCAGATGGTATTCCCAACGCTTTTCTCCGTCGCTATGCTGAATGAGTCTCGCACTACTTGTTTGTCGGCATCGTTATCACAATGTAAGCTTCCCTTCGACTGTAGAAATGCTCGCGTCATTCCCATTTTCAAGGCAAATGACCCTTTGAGCGCGTCGGACTATCGTCCAATATCGCTGACGTCGACAAGTTGCAAATTGTTCGACCACGCGGTCTGTCGGAATCTCACACAGTTTCTAGAAGAAAACAAGTTGTTATCAGACGTTCAACACGGCTTTCGGCGAAGAGCATCAACTGTAACGCAGCTGATTACCACGTGTCACGACTTTGCCCTTGCAATCAATAACAGAGATCAGGTTGACGCAGTCTTCTTATACTTTGCCAAGGCCTTTGAAAAAGTGCCGCACAACAAACTCTTGGAAAAGCTTTACGCGATTAGAATTATCAGTAAACTTATTGATTTTATTAGCTGTCACCTAGACACTCGCGTTCAGTATGTGCAGATTGATAACCACTGCTCGGACTCTACCAGTCACGTCGGGGGTACCCCAAGGATCAGTTTTAGGAGTTTTTATTCTTACTATATGTCAACGGCATCTTAAGCGCTCTTGACCCTGAAATTAAAGTTAAACTTTTCGCTGATGAATGCGTTTTATACACCACAATAAAATTACAAGTCGACCAAACTAAACTAAACAACAATCTAGAAAATATTTTTAAGTTGGTGTGAAAACTGGGGAATGGTTCTAAATGTTGATAAGTGTTCTGCCTTACGAGTATGAAATAAAAAACAGTCTTGAACTGTTCATACGTTATGGGAGGGGAAGTAATTAAAGAATTATTATCAGTTGAATACTTAGGTGTTACAATTACAGAATGCTTGAGTTGGAACGAACACATTGATAATGTTTGCTCCAGTGAGCTGAAAGCCCTATGGGCCCTCCGACGTAAGCTCTCAGGAGCCCCGAGGCAGGTGAAGCTTGCAGTCTACAAAAGTTTGGTCAGACCTTGTCTAGAGTATACTTCATGTTTATGGGATCCCCACACTACAAAAAAACATATCTAAATTTGAAAGAGTGCAGAGGACTGCAGTCCGATTTATTTGCAACCGGTTTAAAAAAACGGAGAGCGTGAATGAAATGATCAGTTTTCTTGAACTTGAAACGCTTCAAACCCGACGCTTAGAAAAGAGGTTAAAAACTTTTGTACTTGATGTATAATGATTTAAACCACCTAAAACAGTGCCCTTACGTAACCCGAGTATCGCGCGCAAATACTCCTTTGAACGACGGCAAAATGATTCGGGAGTTTCGTGTGCGTGATACGTTTCAATTTCCGTTCTTTCCTGGGACAATTACCCCATGGCTTTAGTTGCCAAAAGCTGTACTAGAAAGTGAGCGGCGAAGGGAAGAGCAAGTCTGTTGGTAGCAGTGCATTGACTCGGCAACTTGTCGGCACCAGGTTATAGCGATCACTCTTATAGTCCAACTGTGTTGGAAGTATTAATCGTACCGTTACATCTCTCTTTCTTGAAATCGTGACCGGGGATAATAAATAAATAAATAAAATAAAAATGCTTTAAAACAGATGTCCCTTTGTTTGTTCTTAGCGTTGATGTGCAGAGTCAGACGGCATGTACAAAGGGGGGACACTGGTCAGCGAGTGTTGAGCCTGCACCGTCACACTGCAAGCGAATGCGTCATAGATTGAACATGAGCTTCATCGGGTAAATTACTTTCGGAAATTTAATTAATTCACAAGTGCGGCCAGAACATTGCTTCAAAAGGAGATAGTCTCATTAGAATTACGACTTAGGTAAAATTAACTTATCACAACAAGGCATTATTTTTTAAAACCGATCCGACTGATTTCATTGTATTGTCCTCGGTGACATTGAGTTAGCATAATGCTTTCGCAGTGAAATGCACTTGTGCATTATTTGCCTCATAGTTTGAGGACTAAGTATAACCGTAACACTGTCAGCGTTCTGAACACTTCACTTTTTGTGCCCTTGTTTCACCGAGTTTATTAATCATATGATAGGGCCCCAAATCTGTACTGAAAATGTTTGCTGTTTCGACGTATTGTTATAATTAGAACACTACGATCAAATAGGTGTTCTCTTTATCATGGCAATTCATAGTAAAACGAATCCAATAAGTGTAACTGGTGCTGAAAGAATCGAACACTAACTCACTTTCTTAAAACCTTCCACATGGCCACTTTTCTGCTCAGCTCACGCGGGGTCTGGCTTTGCGAAGGACAACAATTAGTTTGGACCGAAAAGCGAGGTCTCCGCACTCGCAGTAGCCATGGGAGTGGACGCACAAAAATTCCCAAGAGTGCGATGTTTAAATTTCTTATGCCGTTCTTAAATCTTAATAAAGTAATCAGTGGAGACCTTGATGTTCTAAATATATATATATATATTTGAATAATCCTATAGACGCTTTGCACACACGCCAGATTACACCCGCCATTGCTGACCCTTTCGTCTTACTGAGATAGCAAGGCACCGAAGTGGTGTTTGACGAGCCTCCACAAAGGCCAATGCTGGGGAGAAGGACACAGTCGGATCTAACACGGCAATAACCTGTCCTGCTGTGGTAGTGATGGAGCGAAGTGATCAAAATAGGATGAAGCAAAAACTGAAGGTCGGTTCTGGCCGCGCCCATGCACAGCTGCTGCAAAGCGTCTATTACCGTTACCTTGAGAACGGAAGATGGCGCATTCTACGGTTCACTCTTGGCTCTTGTTTCAATGAGATAGAACAATTGTATCTCACACGGAGTTACAATTTTACAACCAACATTTCACACGCCAATCATCATCTCAGCCAGCCAATGAGAGATGTAAGCATGGGGCGGGACTTAGCAGGATACAGCTTCCACCTTTTCCACCTATATGGCGTTTAACGGCGTAAATATTGCTAACAATATATATTTTATTTTCGTTTATTTTAACACGTGTCCTACAAGGTTTATAGAGTTTTTCCTTTTTTTTCAGTGTCTCTTTAAGCGATTTGATGGCGGCTAAAACACTGTGGTCACACCATATAATCAAACAACAGCATGTCCCAAACAGGACCGAGTCATCCGTCCAATGCTACATGCACCAAAGTGTGAAACTGAGCATGCGCCGATCTTCCACTCCGTCCCCTGGCCAAGGTGAGAAGAAATACTGCCCTCCTTTCCCCCGCCAGCTCGCAGACGCCGTCTCGACGGGGCAGTGATGAAAACGAAGCTCGTGGTCCGACGACGATTGAACTGATCGCGAGGAAATGCGGTTTGTCTGTGCTCCCGCGGGAAAGGGTCGCGCATTGTCCGGCTAACCGATGGCCCCACGCACGGCCGAAGGGTGAAGGCAGCGCGACGTCCGCCCGAGGGACGCCCGCTAAGGTGTAGCTCTCCGCGAGGTCGCGGCACTCCCGACGCACGCAGAGCAGCGCCCGGGACGTCTTCATCATCTCCCGTCCACCTCGTAGGAGGAAAAGGACTGCGCCAATCACTCAAATGTTTTACACGGCCAACTCGACTACCCATCTTGTCGAAGAAAACACCCCTGTCCACAAAAGAAACGACTTTGTGTTTTCGTTTCTCCGACTCAGTTTATTCCGTCCCACACGCACATGCGTCATAATTAACTAGACCAACTGGCAGCCCGACCACAAAGGAGCATCATCTTCATTACGGTTCGCTGGGGCCGCCGCCGTCACAAAGGAGTCGGCGTGCTTCCAATAGAGATGTGGCTCAGATTGGACTTGCTGGCTGTTCCGGCAGAAGCGCGCCGAAGTAGCGCCCGTCTTGGCAAGTTGGCGGGATAATGGCGACGTCCCGGTGCTGCCGGAGCTCGCCACGGGACGCGCACACCAGAAACGTCAGGGCTCCCAAAGCTATAGCCTCAAATTGACAGTGACGGATGGCGTGGTTCGCCCGAGCGGCAAATGCGCACGGGGCCCCACGTGCTGCAGACGCAGCGTCTGCACCGTCTGGATTGTCTTCTGCCGGACGCCCAGCACTGTACGTCCGAGGAAAGCTGCGCGCAGCGTGTTCTTGATCTCCGGCGGAGGAAAGGCGCTGCCTTCCGCCAGGCTCCCTTTCTTCGGGCTCCGCCGCGAAAAAAATGTAGGAGTGCCAGTCAGGGGTGCCAGACGCATGGGCTCCCCTAATAAGAGAGGGAAGGAAAAAAAGTTGTTTGTAGCTCATGAATCGTTGCACGTGATGTGGTCCGCGTTAGTGGGACCGGGCTTCGTCGTAAGAGTACGCAATAAGGGCCTTGGTCAGTGCGCGTCTCCGAATATGCCTGTCTTTTGTGAGCGCTCTTCTTTGTGGTCGTGAGTCGTGAAGTAGCTCGGGGGTTAATTCTCACGGTTTTTCGGTATTTACCGATAACTCGTGAACCCTACTGTCATAGGGCCACTAATCTGCTACAATAAGTTTTTTTTTAAGCTATTTGAAGAAAGGTACTGACAAAAAGCTTCGACACTAAGTCAATATTTATGCGATAAGAGTCAAATTTTTAAAGCATTCCCTTTTTCTCTTCCTTCCCCACCACAGCTAAAAATTATGATTTATGAGCATCGTTATTCGCAAGAATGGCGATTTCCAGGCTTGCCATTGCAGGAAAGAACTATTGACATCCACCAGGGAAACATTGAGGCATTATCAGTGCTCGCTAGGGTACATCGATGTTTGTCTGTTTCATGCTCGTGTCAATAGCTGCCACGAACGTAAGAACGACCATAGTAGCATCTTCCTATTGTAGGTTCGTCTAACTCCAAGGGTACTATGTTCTTATTTTGCTGTACACTGTGCGTTTTTTTTTTAACGTTCTATTACACTATTGACCCCTACTCTCATGCTGCCCTGCAAGTTGCAACTAAGGAAGTTCTTGCTTTCCAGCTCAATTTGATGTTTAGCTCCGCTAAAACTTCTTCTACGTACACTCTATAAAATTCCTGAGGTACTCGTGCTGCAACGCCTGCAGAGGACCGATCATTGGATGCGCTAGATCAACAAAATAGCAAGCAAATTTACGTGCCGTTTACCCCTGGACCGTGATTATCCGTTACGTAAAAAGGAAATCATTCACACACAAACACACACACACACACGCACACATACACACAGAGGCTTAGGGATTATTAATTTTTCTGTACGCATTACATCTGGGTATTGTTTCCTGCATAAATAGACAAAGGTGAAATTGTCTGCCCATATTTTGCCATCATTTAGTTCTACACGTGTGCAGGAGTCTGATGTGTTGATACCATGACCACAATTGGAGGTATGGCTAAATGCCAAAGACCTCGCAAAAGCGCTCTATTTCCTGTCTGGTTTGGCGACCAATCACTTTTAGCGGTGTAAGTTATCTCCACCCTGACAACTTTTGCACGCGTACGTTTGTCTTGGCAGAAAAAGAGGGGCGCCGCTTTGCATACGTTTCGCCCGCTTTGACGACCCGAAATACACACGCCCCCGAAGAACTGCTTAGGCCAGTTCCCCTTCAAGATGCTTAACCGCAATTTATGACGTACGCACGTACGTAGCTCCCCGGCATACCATTTGATGGCAACTTATTGAGATGATATCCACATGGTATCCGAACATTGGGTGTTCAGTAATTGACGCTACGGATTACAATGTCATGGTTCGCCTTATAATAGAGGGATTGAGAATAGCATACCAATTATGCCCAAGTGTTTTGCTACAGAAAACTCAAGCTCGGTGAATGACAAAGCCAAAAAGCAGTGTTTACTGCAAATAGAAAGTTTCACGCCGGAGAGTTTTCGAATAGCCTGCCTGACTCTGAGTGCGCCCCTCGGCGTGCGTTGGTTTCCTGATCATCTAACTACATTGAAAACAAATGTATTCCAAAATTTTCAGGATGTTGTGAGGTAGGGGTATAAGAGTATTCTAGAGTCAGCTCCAATTTGCTCACTTTTCTGCCTCCCTAAAACGCGAGATACTAACAATTACACCCAAGCGACCATCAAAGCTGCTTCCTATTCTGTCTCTTTTCTTAAATATAACAAAACGCCAATATATTGGCTCTTTATTTTATGTGCTCCTGTAAATCAGAAACAATCCCGCTTTCTCTCTCACATCTCCTGGTCTTCTTACCCTTTCGTTAAAAATAAAAATAAAATAAAATGTTATGTGTTGGCGTCGCTTGAGAGATTCAAAATGCCGACCCCGAAGATTGGTGCTTCTCCAAGAATTCCCTCTCGGCCATTATACAGACTTCAATGTCTACATTCCATTTCTGAACGCATGTTCAGGGTTCATAACACGATTGTGGCCGCAGACAGTTGTCGTGAAAGAGCCATCCCTGGAGCACTTCAATCGGAAAGAAGGGCAGTAAAAAAATAAAATAAAGGAAACAGTTCGGAAACGCAGATTGATTGCGTGATGTCCAAATCAAACAGGCACGCATCACAAAAGAAAAGCGGAGAGTGGAAGAAAGAAAGAAAAGAAAGAAAACGAAACCTATTACTCGAAACGTGTTTCTCTCTTCTCGGTGGAGATCTCTATTGTGGCTCTAAATAGCCCGAGTTGTCTAGTAGGTTGCCTGTCTAGTGTCCGCGGTTATCCACAAGTGGCGGGTCGGTAATTGGCGCTTCCAGCAACCAGCGCCCCCTTGCGGGAACATCGAAGAACCCCGTCCCCTCAACAGAAGCAGCGCCGCTGCCGACGTACTCACCATCTCGCCGCTCGTGCTTTTCTTGGAATAGGCAGACTGAATGCGTAGCGCGGGAGCAGGAACTAGCTTGAGCTTCGCTTCGAAATCAAGACTGAAGAAACATGTTCGCAAGCGCCGGAGACAAATAGATGCTGGCACACAATCTTTCTTTCTCTTTTCTGCCTTTCCCTCTCTATATCGTTCGTGAGTTTATTCAGGTAAGGACAAAGCTTCAAGCATTGGGTGGGCTTACGATAAGCGAAACGAGTCAAAGTCTCATTTGAGACGGCCTCATCGAAGGCCGTGGCGGACACATTTCTACTTTCCGTACTTACCCGTTCCTTACCTCCTCTAGTGCGATTGTTTCAAATAGGTATCGACTCATTTCGTTTAGAGCAAGCGCGCCCTTTAATGAGTGATGTCGGTACAAAAGCGATCCCCCCCCCCCCCCCCAAAAAAAAAAAAAAAAAAAATTCATTTAAGACATTTTATATTAAACAATCCGGGAGCGGAAGAGGGAAATAGCCCTCCCCCATCCCGTCGCCCGCCCATCTCCCGAACACTTCCGGCGTCAATTCCCTGATTCTATACCTGTGTGTGCATGCAGTAAATTCTTACAATCTCCCATCTGCATAGAGCAGATGGTCACTTTAGGCGTGTCTGAAACTATCATGCTGTCCTATTTTTTGAGAAAGCGAATGCGACAGACTGATTGATTGATCGGTTAAACTCGTCTTTGTTTGCGCGTGGAAATAAACCACCCATTGATATGTCGTCCTGAGGCAGGAAGGGATGGGGTGCGTATGGTGCAGAGTGGGTATGAGATTATGAGTATGTGCGTGACTTTAGGCCTAGAGATCACCGTTGACTCCTCGCTGACCTTGGCCTTTGCAATCCTTTGCACTCCTACAGCATGTCCCTTGTCTTGCAATCAACGCGTCTATGTCGCATTTATTGCGTCTTGGGTAGACTCAATACCGTCAAGATGTTCACTTCCCTTACACCCGCGGAAAGTCGTACTTTTTGCTGACGTCATGGCTGTTTCCGTTGGGACCCTTGCAGTCTCCCATCACCTTTGGGAATCGGGTGTTCCTCTTCTCCTACTAGTGCCTTATACAGGTCTCTATCCTTCCTCTAAGTCACGGTACCTCATCAACTGCTACACCATTTGCAGCTATTTGTGCAGTTGTTCTACGTGTGGGTGCTGAAAGTCCACGATGTTGGGCAATTCTCGCCGACTCTAAGCATGCACTATGCGCTATTCGATACAAGAAAGATTCAGAACTCACAACTAGTGCATGATAGTTGACAGGCTATCCAGTACGCGTGAATTCAGGAACTAATTTCATTTGGCGGTGGATTCCGGGCCACTACTGGAGTATTCGAAATATATGCGCTGATAGAGCTGTCAAAGACGCCCACGAGATCACGATTTCTTTATTTATTCCGTTCTCAAGATCTGATGCCTATCGTCTAATAAAATCTATCGGCAATAATGTTTCCCTATCCCTATGGAAAAATCCACAATATCACTTCTACTAAACTCCAATTTCGGATTCTACGAGGGAACTTGAGACGGTGTTAGATTGTGGATAAACGCTGCATATACTAATAATTAACTTCATAGAATTGGCAAATTTGAATCTTCCGAATTTTCATCGTGTAAAACAGTTCATAACATCGAACACGTTATAAAATGCCTGCGGGGAGTACAGCATTGAAAGGACCGCAATGAAGACTCGCCTGAAGACAAAGGAGGAAGACCAGGTGGACTCGAAACTCCTGTTTGGACGCTAGTCTTCTGAAATAGATGATTACAAAACCACGAAAGCTCATTTACACTTCATAAAGACAATAAATACACTTTCAACGAACACGTTAGCGCACTGCAGTGTGCTGCAAAGTAAGATGGCCCTTGCCAACGTAATAGTTCTATGAGAGTGTGTGTGTGGGCGCGTTTATGACAATTTGATTTGTTTAATTTGTGATATACTCCTCTATCTCTCTTTCTCCCTTTTTGTTGTTTGCTATCTTTGTCTGTACTATTTTATTCAATCCTTTTCCCCTTTTCCTTTCCCCACGTAGCAAGCCGGCAGCTGGTTGACTTTGCTGTTTTCAAATACATGCTCATCATTTCTGTGTCCCTCTCTCTGAACTTGTTCTGCAAGCTCTGCAAAACGAGGCTATCGAAGTCATCTGCGGTTCGTGTCTGGGTCGGAGATGAAAGTACGTAAAGCGTTGAGTAGCGACACAGTGTATATGAATGTCTGCTTGGTAGTACGCGGAATCCCCATGCATGGTGGTCAGGAATCCCTCATATAGATGTCATGCATCCCTGAGTCTTGGGCATTTTAGCGGTCCCTTTGATTCTCTTTACTGTACAGATTCTGCAAAATCTGTTCGCCATGCATACTTTTACCGCATCTTATAAGTCGGTGAAGTTCCAGACTCGCCTCGAGTTCGTCGTCGCGCTTCTGTTTGCTGCTTCGATGAGAACGAGTGCCAGTAGTATCACCTGCAACTTCGCTTTCTTTGTGGTTGTACCTACCCCAGGGCTTTTGTGTTCGATTATGTTCCTTTTCCATTCAGCCATGCTGAAATTGCATGGTTTTCAGTTTTTACTGCGTCCGTATAAAAATGTGCGCCTCTTCGTCTCTCGCCTCCTCTCGTGTGCACTTGACGTGTCCTTCAGCCGCGAGTTCTTGGATTTTCGTCTTGGATTCTCGCGATTGGTCTGTGGCTTGTAATTGCTACATCCGTTCATCGTGAGTCTTCTATGCGTATCGAGGCCCGGTTGCTATTGTCGTGTCCCAGTGGTTCGACGATTTCTCTCCCACGACAGAATGCAAGCCATGTCGGTGCCGGCACAAGGGCGTGCGACCCGAGAGTATACACTCTTTACCTCTATGGTATATCCATCCATCCATCTATCCATGCATGCATTCATCTGTACAGCACTAGCTTCCCAGAGCACGGAAATTTGCCAGGAAAAGGGAAAGGCGGACAGAACTGATAATTATCCGTGCTTTTCGATCTATGCCATTCCTCTTCTGCAGTTACCCCACAAATGCGCATGTACAAAGAGCAGCTATGGCTTCTATAAAGAGGACCCATCAATGCGGAAACCACATTTTTTTTAAATGAGGGGGATGAACAGCTCAGTAAACGCAAACGAAGGAAGGACACAACCAAAACAAGACAAAGCTGTACTCACAACTGAGTGTAGATGGTTGAGCGTGTTGGTTATTGATTTACGATAAGGAAAGAGGGACATTGAAGACAACAGACAAGACAGCCTGTCTTGTCTGTTTGTCCTTAATGTCCATCTTTTCTTATCGTAAATCACAACTCAGGTTTATTAGACGAAAAGGGCACGAAGAAAGCAAAGTAATCAGATTAAAACACAAATATAAATATATTCTGTTTAACTTCCCTTTCTTGATTTCTTGGTGCCATGTCGTCTATTAAACTACAGTGGAGATATACAGCTTTGTCGAGTTGTGGTTGTATTTTTTCTTCGTCTATGTTTACTGAGCTGTTTGTCCTCATCATGTACAACACTTCACGAACTGGCCCATTTTCTACCTTAACACTTAAAAAAAAAAACACGCCAAGAACGTTGCGAGAAGAAAGAGAGAGAGAGAGAGAGAATGAGAGAAAATAAGTAATGTTATAGAAAGTTTGTCGCGAAGCGCGCTTTTGTATTGAGCATATGTTGCGCTGCGCACTGGCGCGGACGACGCAAGTTATGGTTTTGAAACAAAAGTTGCACAAAATTTGGTTACACGCGAACATCATTCTACGTCCTTTTCAATCGCAAATATGATTTTGTTAAAATCATATTTTCCATTAATATAAGATAAAAGCGTGGTTTTGTTTTTCAAGGAATGGTGTAGAACTATTTTTACATATGTTTCAAAATTCAGGCGAATTTTGGTTGTTGCTATTTTCTTTGGCACGCGTTCTTGGCTTTATATTTGCTATCTCAATCGTACATAAATAGACGAACGAATAAATAAATACAAAACATATGGGCGACTTCTTTAATTTTACGCTATTAAACGCACGTACCCGCATTACCCCTTGCTGGACAGAGAGATCGAGCGCGATGTGAATGACGTGCTCGCTTCAACCAAGAGGGGCCTAAATTAACGTTTCACATGAGCTTGCAAGTTGCAAGAAACCAAAGGTTATCATAACGTCGTTATATATATATATATATATATATATATATATATATATATATATATATATATATATATATATATATATATATATATATATATATATATATATATATATATATATATATATATATATATATATATATATATAATGGGAATGAGTGAAGAATGACGAGTGTAGCCGTAGTAATATTCTGAATGAAGAGGGGAGAAGGTGATTATTGAATTAATTGCCTTAAAGTTAGGGAAAGGGAAATGGAGCCGAACCCGCAGCCTTTGCCCCGGACAGGCGAAGGCTGCGGGTTCAATCCCCGCTCCTGGCCCAATTTTTCGCCGGCTTTCTTTTCCTTTCCCTTTCCCTAACTTTAATGCGATAAATTCTATAATCACGTTCTCCCCTCTTCGCTCACAATATATATATATATATATATATATATATTAATTATTAAAAGCAATTGTAGTTATTTACTTACCTTCTTGAGCCTCGGAAGTTTCCACATTTGACTAACAATAGCTACTTTCTTTGTGATTTAGTCATGCAGAAGCTTCGTTCTATAGAATCGCTGACAGCCGAAATCACCGTGGCCGAAACTACATTGAGCGGCGGTTCTCGCTGCCCTTCTCTCAACTCGTGGCCAGGCTTTGAAAACGCTGAGACTGCGCCAGTGCGCCGACCGTGGGCGCACCACAGAGCGGCAGCCAAAGCCACAACACACTCTAATCGGGCCCCCAAGATGCCCTACATATCTCCCATCGTTAGGATAGAAAGAAAATTTAAAAAAAAATGACGTGATTTCGATGTGTTCGATTAATACCTTATCACGCCTCCCTTCTGTTCATAATTTCGAGAATAATGAGGAGTTTTAACCCCATTAGATTGTTTCAGTGCCTACCAACACTAGCAGATTACTTATACTTTAAACTGCCGTGATAAAACACACACACACAAATGATCTTGGTGTTGTTTTCAAATAATCAGACAACAGACTCGCATCATGCTCAGAACTCAGCTCCCATATCCTACCATATCAACGTAAAACAAATGCATGAAATGTTGCGCGTGTAAAACGTCGCATACTGAATACTCAGCGGTCAGACAAAGAGTGGACAAGTACATTTCCGCATGAAAAAAAATGCTATTAACGTCAAGATCCCTAAAGTCGAGTAGCTACGGAAAGCAATTTTTAGGTGATTGCATTACATTCTGAAGGCAATGCATAATTATAATCAATAATTGTTTTTCCACTAGTAAATATAATTTTCATGAACTACTTTGAGATCAAAGTAGTGGTAGCTTTAACTGAAATTACATTCGCGAAGTAAAAACGGAAGTCGTGGCATGCAGCTACGACTTCCGTTCTCGTGCATCTGGTCTCACAAGACTTACATGTCTCGGGTTCACAGCAGTGTGACCACCTATATGGGACGTTTCTCACAATAAACTTTCCTTCGTTCATTTTTTTTTTTTATCACGCTCTAGCTCATTTTTTTCCTACCTCGTCCAGATGTAGTTCACGGTCACGTCGAACGTGCCTTTTTGTGCCATCAGGGAACACCTAAGGACGGAAGTATGGAAAAAAAAAATAACCGCTTGTCTCTGGAACCGTTCTTATAGACGGCTACCGTACCGAGAACCTACATCGTAAAGATGTCCTTGTGTCTTGTCGCTTAATGCCGCTCCGTGACAGCAATAGGAATCACGTGTGGCAGTCAAAGCACGACCGCCGGAAGTAAGGTCATTCCCGGTTCACCCGTTCGTGGAAGTAGCTATGTTCGCTCTTTGCTAAAGATTTTTTTTTAAGGGAAAATGACGAAGTGCTGACACAAAAAATATAACAGAAATTGACCCGCTCTATGCTCAAAACCACAAAACAAAAATGAAGAATAAAAAAAATAAAAATGTTTTTGTTTTACAAACCAGCCTTTGGTTGAGAAGAAGTTCGGGTAAACCAAACTTCTGCTAACCACCTCTTTTTCTTTTCTTTTTAGAAAAAAAAAAAAAAGGTGCGTGTGTGTGTGTGTGTGGGGGGGGGGGGGGTATTTGATCAGCGTTCTTTTATTCTGATTCCATGTGTAGTCGACTCTATGAGCTGATGGGACCAATCAGACAGTGTCAACAAAAGCGCACCATCATGGGCGTTTGTCATGTAGGAGTTCTATCATCGCCTAACCAATCATAAACAAAAAAGGCCTAGTGATTGTCCTAATTAGCTCGTAGCATCGGCTGTGTCTGAACTTAAGCTGAAATGTACTATAATCACGTTATTCGCTGTATGGCCCATGACGTATGCCATTCGCGTCAAATCGATTCAACTTCATTCCTAGAAAACTTTCTCGATGTAGGTACAGCTCTAAAAAGAAACAAAGTGCGCGTAATTTCGATCACCTCCTCACGCTTCGAGGTCACTTTGTCGGCAGCCGTAAAGAGTTTCCTGGTGCGGTTCATGACCCCAAGTACGGATAAAGAAACGTCGTTTTTCGACTGTTTTGCATTCCCTCTCGTGGGCAGAAGGAAAAAGAAGCAGAAGGAAGCCAATACTGCTCGATATAATGTGCACTCCGCAACTGTCAACAAAAAGAAAAGAGCACTATTTCTGCAGCGTTGCAACACACAGCGATATCAGCAAAACAATGGGATTGACACAGTTATATATACAGGGTGTTTTTTTTTTTCAGCTTAACAGATTTGTTTAAAGAAAGCCGTGAAAGTTACACTTATGCCGCTTGTGGAGGTGAGTTATACGGTCAGGGGGACATATTATAGGGGTCTAATCGTAACGATCAGTCGGCTAATTAACTAAAATTCGTTAATTAACTTTTTAATTAATGAAAATAGACATGTGGTTCCAATTAGAAACTTGCTCAGCGTCATCCAAAACCCCTAAATCAGTAATTTTCAGAAAGACTTTGAGCGCGTGAGAAGTGTAGTAGTGCACTAAAGTTACCACTCGTGAAGCAGGTACAAAGCTAGCGGTTGCGATAAGGCGCCCGCGCGATTTTTCCGTCTCTTATCTTGTACCTGCTCCACGAGTGGTAACTTTAGTACAGTACTACGCTTCTCACGCGCCGAAAGCCTTCCTAAAAATGACTGATTTAGTCGTTTTGGATGACGCAGAGCAAGTTTCTAATTGGAACCATATGTCTATTTTCATTAATTAAAAAGTTAATTAACGAATTTTAATTAATTAGCGAACTGATCGTTACGATTAGCCCCCTATAATATGTTCCCCTGGTTGTATAACTCACCTCCACAAGCGGCATAAGTGTAACTTTCACGGCTTTTTTGAAACAAATCTGTTAAGCTTAAAAAAAAAAAAAACACCCTGTATATATAGTATATATTGGTGTTGTTGTAACACTTTATAAAAAGAAGGATGCCGCGACGGCCTGGAATATATATATATAGAAGGTGTTACTTTGCAATGTCAGGATGATCATGATACAGATGTTTCGAGCCTTAAATAAAACTTATTGCATAAAATAGATTCAACAAGTCACGGTGATTTTTTTTCATGCTGGTACTTACAGTATCGATGCCAGCCTTGTTCACGCTGCTTTTTTAGAGAATTGAAAAAACTGCCAAATGCGCCATTATACCGAATAGAAAGGCATCAGCTGCGGATCGTCGATATCAAACAAAGCGCGACAATTTTGTTCATCAATGCACAGTTAGCATTTTTTTTTTTCTTGCCCAGGAGAAGAGGGCAAGCTGAACCCTATTCCGGGGCAAGTGACACGGTTCTCTGGTTTCCCATGGCTGAACGCCGAGCGCAACGGAGCAACCCCGATGCCAAAGCACGTGCGTGCAGTTCCAGCGGGGCGCAGTGCCTTGGAGCCCGGTCTGTTCCTCGAGGCTCGTCAGTCTCGTCCCAGTTGACAACGTCTCAAACCGCTTCCGTCAGCCAGATGCAGCCCATCGTTCAAGCATCGCTTCCTGCGCCACCTCCGCCCAGCAGCCCGAAAACCCCGGCATGCATAGCCAATTAGAGGCCGATATACCTTGGACCACTGTCGAACTATGACCCCAACAAATGCGACGGTTATTTTTGCGCGTTGGCGCGCACGGGCCCCCTGAGGAAAGCAGCTATACAAAGAGCAGGGGGTACTTTTTCCACATGTGGCTCGGCCCTCCGCTCCCGCGCTACCCAACTCGGCCCCGCGCCCGAGCTGCGGACGGGGAGGTGTCGAAGCCGCGCTCAGTCCTGACGCTTCGGTCGCGTCGCGATAAGCATCGTCGAGATTCCCGGCTCCGGCTTTTCTTTGCACCTTTTTGCCTTCCGGAATGGAGCCGAGGCTCAGGGAGAGATGCGTATCGTGCGCGAGGAGCGGTCCGAGACGGGGTGCTCCCCGAAGCCAATTAGGGAGGCATCGGTTCACTAACCAGCCTCGCGCACTGCTGCGGTCGTCGCCGTAAGCCTGACTGGGGGGAAGGAAGCGTCGCGAGAAAGCGAGAATGCTCCCCGAAAGACAACACGGCCTTCCAAAGACGCGATCCGATTTCAGATGAATGATTTCTAAAGAGTGGGCGCGGGGATGCTCCGCGGGTGAGTGTAGGCGAACAACTTCCCTTCATCTGCCCTCGCCCCCAAATGCTCAGTTTCCTCTGCTCGAAACGGCTGCTGTCCCGAGCGTTTGTTTCCACTCATCAATCCATGTTTGTTTTCCACTCGAGAGGGTGATAAATGTGTCCTGGATGACGAGCGTGTGAGTTATAACCACGCAATTTGTTTCACTCGCTTTTGATTGAGCGTTGGATCGGGCTAAGCAAAATGCGAAGCGATACGCGCAAGAAATGCATATAACTTCACCGTTTCAATTTCATTCTCTTTTTTTTAATGTTTGTCAGCGCTGTTTTTTTTTTTACGCACATTTTTTTTTTTTTTTTTTGCGCAGAGGTGGTTGTATTGACATGCCTGCAAGACAATTACTGCTATTATATTACCCTTCGCAGTAGTTATTTATTCGGTGATCTGATTTGAGCAGCAGCTAGTTTTAAGGCCGTTCACACACTTGCAACCGAGTAAAAACGAGAGAGACAAGACCGGTTTTCAAGCCTCCTACGACGGCAGAGGACCGGATGCGCTGCTGCGGAGCAGGTTGTACGCAGTCGCAAGAGGCTTAAAAACTGGTATTGTCTTTCTCGGTCGTACTCGGTTGTAAGTGTGTAAGCGGCGCTTTATAGTGTAATGTAAATTCAGTGCTGCAATTTCTATGTAAATACTTCGTCACTTTTGATCAGAGATGGCAGTAATGACATTACAGTAATGAAATTACTTTTTGGTAATGAGTGATGTAATGAAGTAATTTTCTAGGCTAGTAATTTAGTAATGTAATGAATTAAATTGAGGCAGTAATTTTAGGAAATTTACTTATTACTTTCGAAATTACTTTTGTCCCAAATGAGACAGTTCGTATGCCAGCTTTGAGAAAAACGGATAAAATTATTTTGCATCGTGAAATGTGACAGAGACATCAAAGCAAATAAACGACGGACATCTGAACGCAAAGCCTCGTAAGAAAAACACGACAGACTCACGAACGCAGACTTGAAAGGCGAAGGGGATGGAGAAAAGCTCTCGTATGAGACATTGCTCCAGACAAGCCAGATTCATGGCGTCACGTCATTACGACGCTACTATACTTCGTTCATTCCTAAGATGACAGGGCAGTGGGAGCTACGAGCTCACTGGAACCAATCAACCACCTTCCTTTCATCACCTGACTCTTGTCTGCGCGTGGGTATGACTGAGAGAGCGTGGTTACGAGGCGCAAGATAGACGTGTTTTTGGTGCGACGAGCACGTACGTAACTTCCGCCACACTGTCAGCTTAGGGGCGAACGGCTTATAGGCTAGAATGAGAAGGGCACATCACCAGTGGGTTCAACACATTTTAAAACCTGAGAGGACAGGGTTCGCAGATTTCCAGCCGTGCTCTTTCATGAAGCAAGGTAAAATCGTAACCTTCGACGATCGTGAACAACAAACGACCGGAATAAATAGTTAACCCCAAATGCCTTGTCAAGGCCCCAAAACGTTTCGTGCGTATCCTTAGCCTTGTCAAATGACTTTTTTTTTTTTTTTTTGTAGTTGGAAAAGACGGGAATCGAGCAAAGCAGGTGCCACTCGCGGTACGCCTCGCTTCCTTTCCTTGGGAAGTTTATACGGAAAAAAGCCTACGGGCAGATATCGCCCCCTGTTTGTTGGGAAAGTCTACATTTTAGGAAGCTCGCGCCCTCCTTTTCCTCAACTGGCGACGCTTCTGCTCACCAAATATCCGATTTCCTTGTGTGACAATGCGCAATAACTTGGGCTCTTCCGATTTTTTGGAACAATACTCCTCGAAGTGAATGACCGGGAATGCGACAACTAGTAGCGCTTTTGTGGGAAAATAATTAGACTGCGTCCGAGTCGGAAGGGTAAGTTTTCACAAGACATTTTGTAAAAACAAGCTCTCATGGCCCGATTTAAATTATTGACACGTACTATGACCTCTTCAAAATCAGGAAAGCGGAATCGTAGCGCTTTAACTAAGGACCTTCACCGTTGAATGAACAACGAAACCGGTGAGTTGATTGTCTTTGACTCACATCTAAAGAAGAAGCTATTCATTATGTTTAACACTTCTGTCGTGTGCGCCAGCGGAATGACTGTTCGGTATGGTTCACCTTGAGGCGCATGAGGCTGGTCCTGTGTAAATACCGATCTGAGTTCTGATCTGATACATATACTGCAAAAAAAAATGAGCAGGAATTACTGTCTCAAGGTATTGAAAAGTAATGTCAAAGTAGTTTTATTACTTTTGAAAATTAATTGTAGCGTAATGTCATTGCTTTCAGCCTGTAGTAATTTGTAATATAATCTAACTACATTTGCGCAGTTTTCCGAAAAGTAATTAGTAATGTAATTTAAATAATTTTTTAAAGTAATTATGCTTTCTCTGCTCTTGATCCTCAAATTGCTTAAGTAGTATATGTTCAGACCAGGGACGCGTAAGGTCATCCACGAGGGCATACATGAGGTCGTGCATGTTTGAGCATGAGAGGAGAAGTACGACTAGGGAGATACGAACTGTATGGGAAACCAGTCCAGTTCCCTCCTAAGGAAAAACTAATGATGGGCTGAATCAGCACTTTCACTCCATTGAGATTTACCTTTATTGCGTGTTTACACTTGTGGGTTCGCGGGCGGATTCGCGCAGGCGGAAAATGGATTTCGAAGCCGGGTGGCAAAATCGACTCGTCACTGGCGGAGAATCTGGACATGGGTCCCGGACTGACTCAGATTTTCCGCCGGCGACGAGTCGATTTCGCCACCCGGCTCCGAAATCTACTTTGCGCCTCCGCAGATCCGCCCGCGAATCCCTGAGTGTAAACGCGCCATTACGCTCTAATGTTTCGCTAAAACTGCTCCGTTTCGGCAGGCTTTCCTGGCTTGTTGACGTGAAAATTCCTGGGACGATGAAGTTCTACAGAAATCATGAAGTTGGGAATTTGGCGGCCTTTTATGGCTGTGATATTCAACATATAAGAGGGAATCGGTCGTCCTACAAAAGTAATATAATATCTTCCACAAAATCTCTCGCTAACCGGACGTCTTGAGCTTCCTACCTGGAGACCCGGACATAAAATATTTCATGAACGTTGCAAGAAGCGGTGCTATAGTGGGGATTGTTTGTCCTTTCTTTTGACCAGAACTTCACGCGGACATAAAATACAAAAACGCCTCCATTCGGCGCTTTTTTAAAAAAAACAAAACGTGTCGATACAGTAGAATTTTAGTTGGTCGTCGGCGGACGGCTGCGCGTCCGCTTTCTACCTTCGTTGTGTATCGCCCACTATGAATACAATTAATTGTGTTGTTGGCATATTGTTACCATAATGTTTGACGTGTGATATCAGTTAGATAAGATTGCGAGTGCTAGGTGACGTTATTTGAAAAAAAAAAATGTGCTTTACATTTACAGAAATTTAGGAATAAGCCATTTCTTTCATTCATTCATTTCTTTATTTTTTTTTTTGTGCTCATGAACAGCTTTCGCTTTTGTAATGATGGACTAGAGGTCTGCACGGGCCGATATTTAGAGTCCCGGCCAAGCTTGGCCAACACCACTTAGATAAGCAGGAGGCCTCCTTACCGTCATTACAGTCAGATCGATCGATGCCGGAGAGTGGGCACGAGTGCTGCGTCAGTGTTCGGCCGGGGCTCGTGTTCAATGAGCGCATCGGAGGTCGGCCTCGGGCCCAATAGCCGAGTTAGCGCGTTCCGACTCTGATGACGTTTCATGAAGGGAGAGGAGGAGATGCGGAGGCTTTGATTATTCTCGGTGGTGTTGGCCCGGCTCGCTGTCGTTTGGGTCCGGACCCGCCCGCGGCCCGCCTATCTATTTCCGCTAATCTTCAAGGGCCCGCTGAGTGTCGCTCTATTTTAGCCCAGTATGAATAGCCCACGAACTGCGCGGCACGGCAACTCGCTTGTCACTGCTAAACAGATATCTTGATTACGGTAACCGATAGTCAATGTTTTAAGCATCTTTTTCTTTTTCTTTTTTTTTGTTTTTTGTTCGCTGTTTTTATAAGTCGGACCAATCTGCAGGCGTTGGCAGTACTTCTGATCGTCCTTTTCTGCGACCAAACCCATGCGGAAAGGACGTAAAAACAAAAATGACAAGCAACAGTACACAAAACCATTTGTCAAAGTTGAAAAAGAATGGAGACGTCGCGACGGGTTTGGACAAAAGACGGACTAAGTTCTAAATTGCCCACTCCCGATGCGTGCAACCAAAAAGAAAATTAAAAAAAAAAAAAAGATATCGCTGTATATAGATGGTTTACGCCGTCGAGGGTGCGCATTGTGTAGGCGCGTATGTGTGCACTGTGCATATTGATGGGGAGAAGCGATGGTATACGATGGCGGCGCTGGCGGTGACGAAAAGGAACGCCGTCGCTAGTGCTCTGGAAGAGCATTCGCTGCACACACACCGAACCGTACAAAAACATATACACGCACACACACACATGTTTTCAGCATTTGGGTCTCCCCCACTGTGGTTCCTCTCCCCCAACACCCCGAACACGCTTCCAGAAAACATTGCTGCTAAAAAAAGACAAGTAATGGCCGGCTTGGCCCGCTTCGGCCCGTCTCGTTGACATGAATGCAAAGCCCGTACCCGGCCCGGGCCCTTCATAAATGTAGCCGTGAAGCCCGAGCCCGGCCAGTGGGCCGGGCCAGCCCGTGGCCCGCGGGCTGGCCCGAACCCGTGCAGATCTCTATGCACAATATACATATAGCAAAAAGGAAAACAATAATTCTAGAGACTTTTAAGGAAAAACTTGAAAGCGATAAAAAAGATGGGTTAACTAGTGAATATATGGCGACCCAACCGTGTTGGACAAAAACTTACAAATTTCTGCGGTGATTGTTCCCGGCACGTCCGCGCATAACAGGTTTGTCGAAGTAGTTACATCATAAATCGCAATACATCGGGCTTTTCCTTTTAATTGCCACAACCATGTAAAAAGGCCATTCACTGTGCTGTATAATATGTATATTAGCATGTACCGTGATTAAAGTTGAACCAGCTCAGTTTGACTTAGGTGACATCGACCTGGCACGCTGGTGTCGAAGTCATCAGGTTTGAAGCGCACTAAGTTGTTTTTGTGAACGTAATATAAAAATATTGAGTGAGCCCCCCAGAAATGTGGCTTTAATATTTCTTTAATGGTTTTTCCCAGAGGTGCCCTACAAAGTTGATTTACGGATAGATTGAATGTGTTTCATTTATTTTTCCTACATTGTAATATACAGTTTTTTTTGTTTTTTTTTGTTTTTTTAAGTTCAACAGATTTGTTAAAAAAAGCCGTGAAAGTTACACTTATGCGGTTTGTGCAGGTGAGTTATACGGCCAGGGGGACATAGTATAGGGGGCTAATCGAAACGATCAGTCGGCTACTTAAGTAAAATGTGTGAATTAGCTTTCTAAGTAGTTCCATATGGTTCCAATTAGAAACTTGCTGCAACTTGCTGAGTGTAATTGAAAACCGCTAAATCAGTCATTTCCATAAAGGCTTAGAGCGCGTGGGAAGCGCAGTAGTGCGCTAAAGTTACCCCTTGTACAGCAGGAGCAAGGCTGCCGGTGCGGTAACGCGCCCGCGCGATTTTCCCGTCTCTTATCATAGCCCCAGCCTTGTACCCGCTGCACGCGCGCACTACTACGCTTCCCACGCGCTCAAAGTATTTCTAAAAAAATTACCGATTTAGTGGTTTTCGATGACGCTCAGCAAGTTTCTAATTTGAACCATCTGTTTCTTTTCACTAACTCAAAAGCTAATTAACAAATTTTACTTAATGAGCCGACTGATCGTTACGGCTAGTCCCTTGTACTACGTCCCCTCGGCCGTGTACCTTGCCTGCACAAACGGCATGAGTCTATAGTCCGTTGCAACTCAAGAAGGTAGTGCGAGGGAGACGAAGGCCGGGGAGGAAGAAGCAGACGGAACGCTGGAGTGAAGAGGGGGAAACCTCCTCCTCTCTCCAGCCTGCTTCCTCCTCCCCGGCGTTCCTTTCCCTCGCCCTACCTTCTTAAGTTGCAACTTTCACGTTTCTTTTAAACAAATCAGTGAGGCGAATTTTTTAAACAACTCAATCTCAGCTCGGAGCGTGGAGCGAAAGTTTGCGCTGCAGTACCTCCTGGGTTCGATCCCCACCTCCCGCCGGTTTTGGTCTGGATGAGTTTCGTACCGGCACGCGTTCGTGAAATCACTGGGGTTGAAAACCCCAGGTTATCCGTTGTGCTGCTGGAAGAAAATTTTAGTTTAAAAACAACAAAAGCATTTTTTTTTTTTTTTTGCAAAAATAAATTATGCATTGTTGAAGGTTCAGTCTCCGCACAAATATAGCGCTAGCGGACCGTACCAGACGCAAAACTTTCAGGGCTTGTCGGTTTCTTTTCTTTATTTAGAAGTAGTAAGCAATTTCCGATAATTTTAATGGGAAAGTGGTGGCCGACGAAGCCTACGAATGCATAGAGATGAATGACGTCAGCTCCCGGGAACGGGTCCCATTTTCCCATTGTAAGTTTTAGAAAATCACTTCACACTTTTGAATTACACAGCAATTAGTTGCGAAACTTTGGAATCTTTTCGAGACTGCTAGCACGCTACATTTTGCCGGGGGCTGATCGTTTGGTGTTATAGTTTTTTTTTTTTTTTTTGCAAATAAACATTTTTTTTCTTCTGTCTTTTTTAGAATTACCAATTAATTAACGTTGCGAAAACCTATGGAAGTTAAGCAAGAACCATTTCTGCGGCCGCTCACACGGCAAAGCCCCATCCAATAAGTCTCGGCAACGCGCAACGCCACATATTTTAGTTTTCTCAAACTGCTCAGCTGTTTAAGCGGCTCGGCCGGTTCGCTCGTGGTCGTCTTGGTCCGCTGTCCGTCATTCAGGGTCTCACCTGCCTTGCCTTTGCTTCGCGCTCGTAAAACCCACCGGCAGGAGTAAGTGCGACGTGGCAACCACATCATAAAACCAGACTTGAGAAGTAATCCGTTACAAGTAACGGATTACTTTTAATCTGTTACTTTTTCAAGTAATTTTGTAATTGTCACGTTACTTCTCTGGGGCAGTACTTTGTAATGTAATTTCGTCAGAATTATTCGTAACGGATTACTTCAATTACTCGTTACTTTTTTTTTTTTTAATATGAACATAATACAGAAAGTGGAGCAGGCAATTTAGCAGCATAAGACCTAGCAAAATTAAAAAAAAAAACAGTAGAAAAAAAAACATCGTGAAGAGGAGTATTATCGGAAATAAAACACGATTTTTTGTACGACCGTTCACTAGAACCATTCGAAAAACGTGCAAGGCTTATACAAATATGCAAAAAACAAAGATCAAGAAGACAACGCCGAGAAGTTCTGCTCCTTCCATCGCCTTTCTTCCTGTTTTTCTTCTCCTGAGTATGAGAAATGGAAAGTAGTATTGCAGAACACTCTTTTTGAAAAACATCAAGATTGCTTCTATTGTTTTCTTGATGAGTGTACGGGAAAAGTAACGTGAAAGTAATTTGTAACGTAACGAGTAAAGTAATCCATTACTTTTCAGAGAAAAGTAATTTGTAACGGTAATCCATTACATTTGAGGCTCGCTAATTTGTAATTGTAATCCATTACTTTTTTCAAGTAACGGGCACAAGTCTGCAAAAAACCAACCACCCAGCTAAGATTTGACGTGGCCACCTAATCGATATTTATGCTCGTTTATTTATTTTTTGTACGACTAGAATTCTAAAGAACATATGGCGGTGTGCCCACACCTTAACCTCTATAGCCTCCTTGATCGCTCGTATTAATTTTGAATGCAGGCATCATACACGCTAAAAATTATCGCATTTATCTCAGATACACTGATCAAAATAAAGTTTGAGATACTGTTTACTGGTATGTTAGTACGCCAGTATCTTGCACTATATTTTAATTGCATTTTCTAAGTATTTTATACTCATCATCTCAAGACTCAAATACACCTTCCAAAATTCGAAAGAATTTGCTGCTGGAACGATTTTCGTACGTAGAGATGCTCAAAACACCACCACGCAAACGCAGCTAAAACCACAAACCGGACGCCATTTCGTGGCAACAACACAATAACTATAGTCGGTGACAGGTCAAGAACGACGCGGAAGCTCCTCTCCAGCGTTCGCTCTGCTAAAGTGGAAAGAGGTGGGAGGAGCTTCCACTTCGTTACTGACCTGTCACCGACTATAGTAACCCGATTCCATAGTATAGGACATCTCTCTGGTCATATGTGTTACATTTACGACGACATACCGGTGTTTGTGTGACTCGTTTGCAGATGAAAATGAGGAGAGAGCAGAAGAATTGGCTCATGACGAGAGAGGTTGCCGCAAAAGAGAGCAGGAAGTAAGTTACGAGCAGGATGCACGCCCGAAACATTAGTTAAAGAACGGAGCTAATTCCTTCCCACGTTTACGTCTTTTTGATCGCGATTTAGGGTAAGGTATTTCTGCATGAACCGATTAGTTATGCATTCTTCTATAAGAAATTATTTACAAGACGCTTTAGTGGGTTGGCTTGCCAATAAACCAAGCCGTGTTTGCGATACGCGAGTTCTCTTCGTTCTTTGGATTCTTTCGAAGGCCACCTCTCTTGCATAACCGATCAAGAACAGAGCGTTGGTATTTCAGAAAATTATTTTTTTTTTCTACCTCTCTTATATTCTCCCGGTCTCTTCTGAATCCCAAATTATTCGAAAGTAAAGTACGGCTGTTCGAGGTCAGCATGTTACTCTAGATGTTGAAGTGCGCACCATAAAGATCATATCGCCGGACATGTTTTGCGTGAGTGTAAGTAGGATGACCTGTTGTTTTCTTTTTGTCCTGCAAATATTAGCATACTACGTGTTTGCCAGCCTGTCGCATACCTTCGAACGAAAAAAAAAATCAATTACTGGATTTTGCAGTGTTTTACTCTATTCAAGATACTTCCAGGTGAAAGTAACATGAATAAAGTAGGTGTTACAAATCCCATCAAATCAATTCATTTAGCCCGAAGATAAACGCCTCAAGTGCTCTCGTCGAGTATCTTGGACAACACCAGGGCTAATCTAATGCTAAATGCAATGCTGGATACCTGCAGGATTATCGCATTCATTATCAAATATTTCCGTCGATAAGATTGCGACTGGGTGTGACACCCTTGCAGCGCTTATTACCCGGGCCAAAAATGCCGAATCACTTCTGCTGTGGACGCATGCTCGGCGATTGATATTACGAAGAGAGCTACTGCGCACGCCCAGGACTCATTCCACAGCCCAGTTGACAAAGATGGCTGCGCACAGGACTTACACGTTTCGAACTATGAACCAACTGGCCCTACTATATCCACTTTGCCGCAGAAGGCAATTAAGGAAAAGGTCTGCACATCGCCAGACTTGCGATTCGCTAATGGCGAAAAGCCAGTCAGTCGCGTCGCAGTTTATTTCGCATAGCAGGACTATAGACATACAAAAATAAATAACATTACGTTTTAATTGATGCCTTCAAAAAAGCCTAACAAAAAAAAAGTTTGGCAAAAGTTTGGCTCGCGGCGAATCACGAGAGTTCGCGTCCAACTTTTCATTTGGCAAATCTCATTTTAACAGTTTGATAGATAAAATCGAGACGATTACTCATGCAAGCACGCCGTTTGAAGCGAACCGCACTGATTACTGATTGACTGATACACTGATTGACTAGTTGATAGGCGGACGATGACAACTGAGGCCTTTCCGCGAAGATGAAGAACACTGCGCAATTCAGCATTGCTGTTCCGTCATCCAGGTAGACCTTGTACATTCGTTTTATTTGTGTGACTTGGGATTTTTTTTCATTATATTAACTTTTCAATCGCATTACATTTGTTTGACTCTTCGACTTTATTTGCATTCCGCAAATGGTTTCGCTGGACTGGGAAGCCCTTAGGCATTCATGCTTCGCATCCCGAGCCTTCTTTTGTGCATAGTTCGAAAAAGCGTCACCTGTTCTCTCCAAAGACATGGTAAGAATCGATGACGTGGAATGGCCGCGGCGCATATGGCGTTGACGCCGCGCCAAAATAACCTCGATAAGCCTCGAAAGCGCGTGCGCCGTTGGTTAGTAAGTCTGGTGAAGCGCGCCTCTGCTACCCAATCGGTGGCGGGCTGACGGACGGACGACACACATCGGAGGTTTAGTTCCGTTAACATGCCTTTCATGCATACAAAACAACTGTATTCACTGGCAGCGTTATGGCCCCGTTCATACCACACAACAAAAGCGACTTCGTGGAGACCGCGGAGCAAGCAGGCTTCAGTTGCTTCTTAATTGTTGAAAAACGCGTTCTTCTGTCAGCGATGCACAAGCGCAAGACCGGTTGCTCGCCAGGTCTACGATCAGTGTACTTGTCGTTAATCTGCGTAGACTGTAAACATGCATCTTCGAATAGTGCTAATTGCTGGCCGACTTGGCGCTGAAGTTGAGAATACACGGTAGCGCTGCCGTGAGGTTTATCTTGTGGTGTCCAGTTGTCCTCCTCTTGTCCTTGTCTTCGAGCGCTCCAGTGTATTTTCAAAGGTATCTTGAGCCGTGCGATTGTGTATCGAGTCCCGCTGGCGCCCCGAGACCGCCAGTGCGGAACTCGAACGGAAGCGGTACCGAGGCGGCAGCAAGGCGGCAGCAAGGCGGCAGCAAACGGCAACCGAAGCAGTCGCAGCAGCAGCAGCAGAATGAAGAGGATGAAAGCGAACTGCGCCGTGGTGTCAGGGCGCAGACATGTGTTCCTCGGCAGAGCCGCGACTATTTCGGTTTCCCGGGCCGGGCTGACACGCTCCCTCCGCCCGGGATAGACAGCAGTGTCAACTTGTCAGACAGTTTTGTTAACTCATTAGAGCGGCCATTAACTGTGCCTCGGGGCACTAAAATACCCCCGCGCCCGCGGGATCGGGAGGCCCCGGATAATTGTGCTCGCGAGGACGAACAAGCACCACATGCGCACTGGCGGCCGCGATCAATGAGTGTGCCAGCACGGCGGCCCGCTCCTGCTGACGCATGAAATCGTCAACCCGAGAGAAGGGCGACTTTGATCCGCCCTGCGAGGGCCCCCCGTCTATCTGCTGGCAGTTCGAAGGAGACTAATAGAACCTTGGGTCCTCACCAACGTTACCGAAAAAGCAACTCGTTAGCGCATTACTCGGGGTAAAGGTTTCTGTTTGTTTGCTTTTATAAGAATAATGGTGCACTGATTTTCTCACCCCTTCTGCAATGCATGTACGGGCTCTTAAGGTTCAACAAATTATGAGGATGATGATGAAAGCTTCCTACGTTTTTGTTATATTCTTCCCAAACTTCGTTACTTTTTTTTCTCTTTTCTTTTTTTTCTTCTATTCATCGATAAAGGTTAGTTACGTTCCGCTCATCCGGCCAGTCAGTCGTCCTAATATTCCGAAGGATGGTCACATCTGTAAATTTCACGTTATTTGACTCCAAACGCTAGGTTGTCAGAAAACAAGAAAGAAACTTCCAAAGAAGGGGAAAATAACTGTTTATTTTTTTAACTTCACAGGAAAAAAACTTTTATGAGCTTAATGTTGTGGTTGAGGTTGTCGGCTTGAAACTCCCCTCAACGCTGGATGGCACCTTGAGACCTCACATCAATCTCAAACTTATTTATACGTTGGCTTCAAGCTCAACGGGAATATAAGCATATTTTCGTGAAATACATGAATACTCCGTTCGAACTCCTGCTCCTCGGTGCCGAGTAAAACAAAACAAAAAAAAAATTGTGCGTAGCAGCAGTTTTTTTTTTTTTTTTTTTTTCCAAAATGTCAGCATATGAATGACTGCAATAAAAAGCTAAAATAACGGTGTGCTCTGCCTATAACTTTTCACGTGTGTCTGGCGGGCCGTTTTGTTATCTGCCAGCGTAAAGTATAAACCGCATAAGCGATTTGGCGAGCGACGAGACAAGCGACGGCGACCCGCTTCGCTGTCGCTCGGTCAGTCGCGCGACGGGGCAAACCGCATGAAAGCGACGGGAGCAAGCGACCAAGGCGATGAGCGACGTTTTCTAGAAATCCAAAAACCGAGCGAAGCGACGAGCGACAGCGAGAAATCTCCGTTGCTCGTCCCTGACTCTAGTCGCTGTCGCCGTCCTTCGTCTCGTCACTCGCTAAATCGCTTACATGCGGTTCAGCCATAATAGTGTTCTTTGAAAGTAGGCTGAGATAAGTTAGACAAGGTCAAGTCCTGGCATAACTGAGCGTATAATAGATGCTGAAAAACTCCCATTCTTTCCCAAGCTAACTCCAACTGGTATTTACGCTCGAGAGGAACATCATTAAACTCACCCAGTGTATTCAAATTAATATTGACCTCAGCTCAATCGATAGGTTTGAGCTATTTTGAGGTTGAGTTCGACCTCATGAGGTTGCTCCATTCCTGCTGCTTCTTACCCGGTTGTCCGAACAATGTCAATAACCTTTCGTGCGATTCGCTCACCTTATCTCGAAGAATATGTTTCTAAGACCCGCTTGCTCAAACCAAATTAGCCAACATTTCATATGACACACTCTCGTTGGAAAACAGGTGGAAACGAGTCCCCATCTTCGTATCTAAGGGTGCAACCGCTACTTTCTCGCCAATGATAACGATGAGCCCGACTCAAGTGAGTGTTTGGCTCATTGTGTCAATCGGTTTCGGTGCACACAAAGCATCTAAAAGTAAACGAACAAAGAGAAGTCGCGCCACTAAAACAAATTCTGAAGACATGCTTACACCGTAGATTCTTAAATTGAATGTGAACTAAAACTTTCTAAAACGTTTTAAAATTAAAACCTTGGATAAAAAATTGGTATAGGCTACGAAACTAGCATAAAAAACGCAAAACAAGTTAAGATTTTCTACCATACATTTTAGTTTTACATCACAAACGAAAATAGCAACGGCAGCGTATATATACATACATAAACGGTGTATACATGTTGTTTCCATCAAGAGTCCTCCCGTCGATTCCTATTGGCGAGGAGATCGAAATATAGGGGGCGCAGTTTCATTGTCATCATCATCACCACAAACAATCGCTGTTTGGCAAACAACGCCGACGTTAGCACTGGCCTATATTGCCGCATCGTTTCCGCGCTCGCTGATAATTTGTTTGTAGTGATACGGTCCGCACTTGCTGCGTACTGCAGTGCTCGAAGCACGCTATTGAACCGGGTGTAAATTTTCATCGGTTTCTTGTCGATAGAAACCTTCGATCGCGATGGATAAGCGAGCTCAGAGTTGGGAAAACTTTGACTGCGCACGACATGGTTTCTGGTCTTGAGCAGTACTACAATGCCGTGCTTGCATTTCCTTGACCTCATGTAGTGACACAACCACAATGATAGAAGATACCACCAAATCTCTACAACATTGATGGGTTTCCTCTTTTACATCAATTCAGTTTATCTAAGTAATGGTCAGACTGGGTAAAATCTCATGACAAAACGCCGTTACCCATAAGAATAGGAAACTATGATGGAACTGCGGTCATACGGGAGAACTACATACTGCTTTATCAGCTGACCCCCCCCCCCCCCCCTATCAAAACAAAGGAAAAGAAATAAAACGCCCGAGATTGGGCATATCTAGATCTCTCTTATTGATTTAGAAAATGAACCAAATTTTGCTCGAACTTGGCGCACATTTGAGAGTGATTTGTTTCCAGGAGCTATCAAACTAAAAAGGATCGTTTTATGCGCGAGAATCCATTGTACAGGCAGCCGTGGTACAGGCTCAAATGTAATTTGATGAGATAATAACATTCCCAATTATATAGGGTTCTCTTTACATAATCTTGGCTCATTTAGAACAATTAAAAAACTATTCTGTTGACATTAGTGAACTCGTATCGCAGAAACAAAAAGCTTGCTCGCCTAGTCTGCAGAGCATGTGCACCAAACCGAAATAATCTTGCCCTCGCCGAGATGCGCCGTGTACGGGCCTTTATGCAGCGTGGAGGACTGCAGCACATACGCGACGATGCGGACACTGTCCGCCGTCGGCTCCATGGGACAACGCTGCACTCGATGACAGGATCGCAGTTGAGCATGTCTCCTCCTTCAACGAGGCATCGCTTGCTTTCGCCGATGTAATCCATGATTGTCGCGAGGACAGGATAACTGGAAAGTTAAGTGTGTGTTTCGTGATTCATTGAGAAAAACACGGACGCCGCGCCGGCCACGCACGTTCTAGCGCGCGCGGTCGACACGACGCGGCTGGCCCGGCACGCCCGCGCGTGACCAAATATGGGCCTGTTTTGCCTTCCAAGAGGACTTCGGTGACGTTGAACGCAAGATGGGGACTATATTACTTCTATCTAGATGAGTTCAGGAGAAAAGAAAAGTGTTACATACCCTTCACGAGCCTTGCGTCGTCGTCTTCCATAGCAGCGAGTGCACTAATGACTGAGGTTCGGAGGTTTTGTTTGCCACACAGCGTTAGTTCCCTCAGAGGCCGCTAGGGATCGAGCGCCACTCCTCGATCTCCAGCGGGCAAAGTTAGGCTGTAGACAAGTAAACAGTCTCGACATTAGCATACTGTTCCGAAACGGAGGGCGAAACATTATCCTATCTACGCTCGCCTTTGGGTTCTCTACAGACCGTTCCTGCCAAGTATTGGCGATGTATACATTTTTTGCGAGCGTGCGTGCGTGCGTGCGTGCGTGCGTGCGTGCGTGCGCGTGTGCGTGTGCGCGTGCGCGTGCGCGTGTGCGTGTGCGTGTGCGTGTGCGTGTGTGTGTGTGTGTGATTCCAAACCTCTGCGTTATTTCCTTCGTGTTAAAGTCGACTGACTTTATAGGTCCCACCGTTTACGCTTTGTATCGACGTTGCTTTGTACCACCCCAGGTTCCTAGCTCTGAGTTGTAATTAGCCCGTGCGCAGCTTCGCTCTTTCAGATATACAATATCTGCGGAAGGCGTTACATGTTCGTTGCCTATAAAGAGACGAGTTTGAGGCCAAGCGTCATACCGTTTCGCCCTTCTGGTCAAGTGGGGCGAACGGTATACGCGTATATCATGAATTACAATGCACTTCAAATCAGACTACGCATTATAAGTTGGGAAGAACACAATGGCTCGATATGTACCGCTCTTAACACAGTAATATCCATCGTTTTAAGCAAAGAAACGTTTCAACATGCTTTTAGCCAATCCACCGCTGCTGCACACGTCGCCAATACGAGTGGTTGTGCGTTCTAGTTATGTCATTCATAATTGCATCTAATGATCTGTTAACATAATCCTAAAAACTCTTTTCATAAAGTCCTCGGAAAAAACAAATTCCGTGCATGCTCCCATTAAAACTTTGAGCTTATCTACACCCCTTTAAATTTAAACCAGTCATATGAAACTATATTGGGTTGGAATGTCACGGCATTTACACAGACGTACCGAGACACTGTGTAACGCAAGTATATACCCTTTTGATGTCTACAAACCGGTCGCTCTGTTTTAGCAGGCCATCCAAGTTGTTGTTGTTGTTTTTTCTTTTTGTTCTATGGAAACAACGAACTTTGATATTGAACAGGGTCCTTTGGTTGAGCTATTTAACATACGAGACGAGGCAACGAATCGGTCTTCTTGTAGAAGTATTAAACATCCCCCAGCAGATCTCTCACTAATCGATCTTTTAGCTATGCACCAGAAGAATCGGCGATGAAATATTGCATGGACGCAACGAGGAGCAGTGCTATCTAAGCGTTATGGATTGTTTCAGCTCATACGAACAGAACATTTGCGGAGAAGCAAAATACAACAGCGCCTCTCCGGGGTTAAAAGCGCCGAGCCAGAATGTTCTTTTTCGCGTTGTAATTTGTAGCATAAAAACGGAATATTTCCTTCGTTTTTACCTTCGAAAGGCTTGCTGATGTATAGTTGTAGCGATCACGATACTGACGCAGTCGCGAGGCATACCGCCTCACGGTTACGACAGTCGAGCGTGGATTATGGATGGGACACAAACACTGCACGAAAACTCGACTATGGCTCGGCTGCAGTCAACGCCTTGGCGGAGGACATTCGGGATGGCAACCGAAGGTCAACGATATCTGCAGCTCAGCCCTGCACACCCAGAGCGTTGCCAACGTGGCGACGTACACGGTCAAATGCTGGTCATGGCTATTCAAAATGTCACTCTGACGTTTATCGTAGGGATTATTCAGCGGGCAATAACGCGTTGCAAGTAACGGCGTTACCGGTAGTGCGTTACTGAAAGAAGCAATCACTTTTTTTTTTCTTCCATCTAACGTTGACTTAACGCTAACAAGGTTTAGGGATGACCAATGTTACTTCCATACTTAATTTCAGTTAAAAATTAAAATTTAAGATATGAGCGAAAAATAATCTTAGCAGAGCGTGGTTTCCATCCACGGACCTCTGAGTGATGGGTCCAGCACGCTTCCACTGCGTCCCTTTGCTACACAAGCTAGCACTATACAATATCCATTAGCAAGTTACAGAACTTGGCGTCATTTCTAATACATTCCATCGAAACAAAACCGTGCAATTTAAGGGTGATTTCCGAGTCACAATCGGTATTTATAACTGCATTAAATGCATTTCTAAAAATTTACTTGGTTGAACTTTGGACAAGGGCGACCCCCAGAAAATACTTGTTCCCTTGCCTAGTTCTGCAACGGTTCGGCGAAGGGTAAAAACCGGGAGCTGAGGAGAAAAAAGAAAGTTGGTTGTATAAAGGCTATTTTACTCCATGGGACGAATATGCGGAGAACAACCGATGAACTTCACTCGGCACGCGTTCGCTTGGCATCAATACAGCAACTGTTCTGACGTCAAGCGCAGAGTCAAGACCGCCGGTCGAAAGCCGCCACTTTTTACAATTCACGCTTCATGAACGTTTTTTTTTTTTTTTTTTTTTTGATTTCTTGTGATTCAAGAAAAAATATGTTTCAAGGTACAAATTTTTTTCGTGCAAGGTACAAAATCCTCTATCCTGGACAAGTGATGCCCTTTTCAGCAATTACTGGGGAAAAAGTTTATGGTTCAATGTCCTGTCTTTATATGGAAATCACCGATTGAGAAAATGAAAAGGCTAAATCTTTATCTGAGCCTTGCAAAAGGAGGAATATAGGTCTAATCAATGTTGACTTAAAGCTAACTATTCAACGTTTTCTATTTTTTTCGGGATCAACAAGACCCCTTCATGCTTTATGCTTTTCATCACCTTGGTTCGTCGCAACTTTTATCATGGCGTAACAACAGCTGCTCCTACACTGTTTTTGCAACCACTTTCATTTTACAAAAAGGTGGCTCAGTCAATACGTCTCCTCCAAGGCCTATTTTCATAGGACTTTCTGCTCCAAGCAAACCGCAAGCAGTTGTATTTAGCTAGAATATCAGCACTAATTCCACCTGCGCTCTTCAGCCTCTCCGACAAACCGGTCACCTGACAACGACGTATTCCATCGTCTAAAAAGGTTACCTATTGCAACATCATCAAAGGACTTCTTTCTTACATTCCACACAGTACTCCCTGTCAAGGTTTGGCAACAGACCAAGGGCTTTTTTGTACCGTGGTCGCTGAAAGGGGATTTGTGCGGTGGAGGAAAGAATCTCAGACATGTTTTTATTTTCTGCTCAGACGCAGAAATATTTTTGGGCAAAGATACAGTCTTTTTTTTTTTAAACTGGACTTACACATCAGCTGTGTGCATTCTGAAATTCCTACGATTACATTTCATGAAAGGACACTAGCTGATTTAGCAGAGATCATCATTGTTTTAGGTCTACATCCACTATGGCGGTCAAGGACAGATATGACCGACTCCATATTGAATGCTAAACCTGCATGGCGTCATGTTTTGAACATATTGGACTGGCCTGTTGCCACAATAGAATCGGGATCATTAGAAAAAGAACTAAGAGACGCCCTGGTCAAGGGTCGCAATGTTGCACTTAATTGTTATGCTTCTGGAAGGCTATCTGTAGCATTCGCACGCTCCTCACTTTAATATTGTATATTCATTCTATTTCCGCACTGTGTATTGGTTAATGTGTTTTTGTTTCTAAACTTGAGCAATATAGATTGTAAATAAATTGTTACCGGCATGTCTGTCCTGGGTGCAACGGATGTTGGTAGATACATTGCCATTTGAGCATGTGTACATACTTCATTCGCATTCATCCAACTGTCGTGTTTTCATACTGTAAATAAACATTTGTTGAAAAAAAAGAAAGGGGGGAGGGGGGATCGGTGGCAGAGTTTGCTAGCGCACATTAAATCGGAGCACGTGGAGCGAAAGCTCGAGCTTCAGAACCCAGGGATCCTGGGGTGCTATGTTGCGCTTTTTGGACTCCCAGGAGACTAGGGAGAAGGAAGTGACGTCAACGACACAGCAAACGCAGATTGGGTGTTGATTTCGTTTTCTTCTGTCAACATCCAATCTGCGTTTGCTGTGTCGTTGTCGTCACTTCCTTCTCCCTAGTCTCCTGGGAGTCCAAAAAGCGCAACATAGCACCCCTGGGTTCAATCACCACCCCTGCCCGTTTCGATCTGTATGAGCATCGTACCGGCGTGCGGTTGTGCATAACAATGTGTGGTGCACGTTAAAGACCCCAGGCTAGCGGTTCTACTGCGCTGGCTAAATCGCTCATCGACAGCTGAAAGACAAGTCGCACGTTGAGGCAGACTAACTTCCGGCTGTATAAACATATGCACATCCCAATTTCTTTTTTCTTTTTTTTTTAAACAACGTTTGCACTCAAAATAAAATTTTGGGTTGTGGCTCAGCGAACGACCGGGTCGGGTTGCCGAATATTCCAGTCCATGCGTAACTGACGAAAAATAGCGTCTCAATGCGAGGTTTTAGCGACTGCGCGAGCAATCAGTAAAATAAACAACAATTAACGGATTGTTCTTGCTCATAAATTGTGAAGCCCTGGCCGATAAAGAATCACAAAGATCACGATGTACATTGCCTTCGGTTCAGTGATCAGAAGCGCAGAACCCGTTCGAGAAACGGGAAACGTCCCTTCGCTCTCGAGCAATTATACGGTTGGTGCTGATCTTACCCCGCCGTCGGTGCGGAGAATAATTATTGCATTACATCGCGATTGAATCTCATGCGCTGATGCAACCCATATGCTTGACTTGCTTGTGAATGAACCAGGCACCGCAAATCCTTGTCTTGTAAAACCAACGAGGACTACATACTTCTAGCCTTGTCCGGGGTCTATCTGACACGACGATAAACGAGGAATACAAATTTATTAGGTTCATTTTAAGGGATTCTGAGCCATACTCACTGATCAGCTGTAGCACGGCATGTCAACGATTAGAAAGCAGCACACTTTTCAGTATCGTCAGCCGCACCGATCCTCTACTAAAGCCTAGAGATGGAGGGAGTACGGACAACCTTTGAAATAACCACCGCGTCAACGAGAGAACGTGCATTTGTCTGGTTTAGCTACATAGGGAACATCCAACAGACATTTCAAATACACCTGTTTAGAAAACCTCCCTTACGTTGGACCGACAAACAACCAGAAAATAATGCGTTTGCGAACGACACTGTACAGATCGCCCGGGTCGTCACAAAGCCGCTTTCGTTATCATCATCATCATCATTTATTTTCCTTGAGGGCCCCAGGGGGCATTATACAAAGGAGTGAACACAATAAAAACATCAACAAAAATAGTTAATAAAAAACACGCTGTAACCTATACTTATATTTCAGAAAGAAAGAGGTTAACGGCTGCAGCAAACTTGTTAGTGTCAGTCATGTTTACAATGAGGTCAGGTAATGAGTTCCAATCGTCAATAGCAGATGGTAAAGTCGACATTTTATAAGAGACAGATGACGAAGTAATTGAGCGCAGTTTACATGAGTGGCCAAAACGAGGGAAAATACGGTAGGGAGGTGATAGTAGAGAATCTTTTAGATGGTTGTTGTGGTAAAAGATTTTGTGAAGAAGAGTGAGACGTGACACCCTTCGACGTAAAGAAAGTAAGTCAAGATTAGCTGATTTGCGTAATCCTGATATGCTAGTGTATGGGGAGTAGTCAGAGTAAATAAAACGAAGACCTCTGTTTTGAACGGATTCAAGGTTGTTAGTTAGATATGATTGCCATGGTGACCATATGGATGAAGCAAATTCAAGTTTAGATCTGACCAAGGTCGTATAAGCTAGTAGCTTTACTGAAGGTGTAGCTAGTCTGAGGTTACGGCGAAGAAATCCGAGAGTACGGTTAGCATCGGCAGTGACAGCATTTATGTGAGTAGTCCATGACAGATCGGAGGTCAGGTGAACGCCTCGGTATTTATATGAGGAACAGGTAGCTACTGGGATAGTGGAAAGGTGATAAGAAAAGGATGAAACACGTGAACTGCGGGTGAATGATAGAGATTTACATTTATGAAAGTTTAAAGTCATTTGCCATTTGTGGCACCACTGAGTTATAAGTGCGAGGTCATTCTGCAAAATTTGATTATCGTGGTTTGAATTGATAGGTCTATAAATTACACAGTCGTCGGCGAACAGACGTATTGAAGAGGAGATGTTGAGGTAGAGATAATTAATGTATATTAAAAATAGAAGGGGGCCAAGAACGGTTCCCTGGGGGACGCCGGAGGTTACAGTGCAGGTGGTAGATTTGGTGTTGTTAATAGATGAGTACTGGGTGCGATTTGTGAGGAATTCGGAGATCCATTTGACGACTGAGGGATATTAATATTTCTAAGTTTCAGTAAGAGACGTTGATGAGGAACCCTGTCAAATGCCTTGGAGAAATCAATAAATATGGCGTCAGTTTGAGTAAACGTCAGTAAGAAAAGCTGTTAGTTGCGTTTCGCATGAGTATGACTTGCGAAAGCCGTGCTGATGCTCGAAAAGAAGGCTGTGGGAGTCTAGAAAGTTTATTATGTTAGAATAGAGTATATGCTCTAAGAGTTTAGACGACACACTGGTGAGCGAGATGGGGCGATAGTTGTTGATTAGTTGGCGATCACCTGCTTTGTAAACGGGGATGACGTTAGCGATTTTCCAATCGCATGGATTTTCAGAAAGTTGAAGAGACTGCGAGCAAATGTCGCAGAGGAAAGTTGAAGAGACGTGTTTAGTATTTATTAATATTTTCGAGTTTATTTGGTCGTCGCCAGAGCTAGAAGACACCTTCAGCTGATCAATGGCCTTTAGTACACCAGAGTGGTCAATGATGATAGGATTCATAGGAGGATGAAGGGGTTGGCACAAGTTGGGCATACTTGACAAGTCTTCATTGGTAAAGATCGAGCTAAAAAAGTTGTTAGTTTCAAGAGCACTATGTTCGTCAGAAAGTGGAAGGCCGTACTCGACAACGAATTGTAATGGAAGAGAGAGTGCTGGGTTAATTACTTTCCAAAACTTTTTAGGTTTATTGGTTAAAATGTTGGGGAGGTCATGAGTATAAAATTTGGATTTGGTATCATGAATCGCGGATTTGTAGGCCCTAGCGCATTCGTGATAGGCTTTCCAAGATGCGTTAGTGTTATGAGCCTTTGCCCTCGTATAAGCTCTTTTTTTCCTGTTGGAGTGACAATGAACTGTTTTATCGTACCAAGGGTTAGTGTTATCGGATATAATTCGAGTGAGTGGAACGAAACGTTTGATTAGGGGTGTTAGTCTATCTTTGAAAAGAATCCAGTTTTCATTGATCGTCCTTTCTGCGAAGTTAACTGAGAATATGTGATAAAATTCTTCGAGGTTGGTGTTGATAGATGCGTAGTCGGCTCTCGCGTAATCGTGAATGAATTTGCAATAACGTGATTTCTTAGGAGTAGTGATGGAGAATGTTAGCTCAATGACGAGATGGTCGCTAATGCTGGGTAAGTATGTGACGTTGCTGAAGAGTGAAAGGTCATTGCTTAAACATGGGTCGAGTACGTTGCTGCAGCGATTGGTAATTCTAGTGGGTTGAGTGATAACATTAGATCGGCTAAAATCTAAACAAAGGTTAATAAACTCTTGAGAAAATGCACAGCTAGAACAAATAGTAGACCAGTCAATATTTGGGTAATTGAAATCACCAAAAAGGGTTACTAAAGCGTTAGGATATTTACATGCGAGTTCAGAAAGGCATTCATACAGCTCAATAACAAAATCTCTTTTATTATCCGGCGGCCTGTAACACACACCCATTATTACGGAAGGCGTTGTGCAAAGATACACCCAACAACTTCTAGGTCAGTGGTAAGCGGTATTAGCCGAGATGGTATATGGTCTTTTATGGCCAAAAGTACGCCCCCTCCTTTTCTAGTTTTTCTATCAGACCTATACACTCGATAGTTTAGGTGCGAGGGAAATAGCTCAACGTTAGACATATAAGGGCTTAGCCACGTCTCTGTAAGTACAACAAAAGCGGCATTACACGCTTCAATTACTGAAATTATTTCGTCTCCCTTTGGTATTAGGCTTCTAATGTTAGTAAATAGGATAGAATGACTTGAAGATTTGTTAGTGATAACATGGTGCTTTGCCGGTCGACTCCTAGAGGGCGACGAGAAGAAGCGCTGGCGTGGCTATGTGTCTTTTTCTTTAACGGCGCCAAGAGCGGCATCGAATACGTAGCACTTATCATTTATAAAAAGTTTATCATGACGCAGTCTGTAGGGGGTGCCTTTTGGCCTTGCAAAATCAAGAAGGTGACGGCGTGCGAGCCGGACAGAAATTGGGAAGTCTTCGCTGATGGCTACGCGAGTTCCTTTAAGTTTGTGGGCTGATGAAAGAACGCTATCTTTTTCTTTAAACGAAGAAAACTTTACTATTATTGGGCGACATTTCTGAGGGTCGAATGTATATAAAGATTTTCTAATTATTATTCTCCTGTGAATAATAATAAAAAAAGCTGGTTTTAAGTTTTGTACGTGAATCGCATTGCTTTCAATATTTTGCAGTTCTGCTTCTCGAAACGTAGCACCACGTGCGAGGTCATTACTGGAAGTCCGGTGCAGTATAGAGACTTCGTATTTTAACAGGGTATATTATACTTTGTTCTCCACTGGGTTTGCCTTTGTTTGCTCCGGTGGACTATAATTCTAGCAGGTAGTAATTGTAGTGCTTCGTTCTTTTATATAATCCAGACTTTACTATGCACCATTGCACTAAACGAACAAAATGAAAACTCCTATTTCCGTAAGAAGCTCTCATTGCAGGCCGCTGGAGTCATTATATTCGCAATACCGCAAAAAGTGGAGAAGGGGGAGCCTGTCTTTTCACCCTAATCGTGATTTTGTCCAACTCAAAGGTGCCATAGTTTCAAAGCAGTGGGCCACAACGACTCTCTCAGACCTTGACACAGTCGCGTGAGTGGTGGCTAGAATAATGCGAGTGGGCTAAAACGAGCCCATGGATATTGATGCATGGTGACCCGCATCGACAAAGCACATTTCACATTTACTTGAATAAAAATACGTTTTCCTTAACCACACACTGACGGTAAAGATTCTAAAAAAAGTCCGTGCGTCTACTTCCCCACACAACACTCGGAGAGCCAATCACCGCAACCTACGGAGGCAGCTCAGCGAATGACGATGCCGAAACATATGTTTAGACCAAAGAACGCAGTCTGAGTTGTGACATTAAGCAATGCAAAACGTCACAATTGCATTGCCTAATTTCACAACTGCGTAATGCGAAGTGGGTAATGCGATACACAGTAACGCATTACGCACTTCCGTTACTTATTTCAAATAACGGGTAACGAAGTTACGTTACTCGTTACGTCTTTCCAAGACTTTAAAAAATTATACTTCTATTTTTTTTTCGTGTTTCTACACACCAAGTCATACATTGTTGCACTCATCCCATATACCTTCAAAATGTTGCCTCTCATGGTGGAATCCAGAGAGGCAAAGTACAGGTGGAAGAGTAAAAAATATAAGGTAATTATGCTAAGTTTCTGCAGGAACAAATACTTCTTGAATTATGGAGCTTATGCATATCTGTAACTTTAAAACAGTGAAACGCTTTCATTCATAATTAAGAAGCAACGCAAAAGTAACGTACGCTGCATTTATCGGTAACAGTGACGTGTTCCTTTTATTTGCAAGTAACGAGTAACGTATACTTTTTCACTTGTTAATGAACGCGTTGGTAATGATGTAGGTTTAGAAAGGGTTATATACGTAAAGACAGGGGACGGACAACACATGTGTTGTCCCGTCCCCTGTCTTTACGTAAGAAACGTATTTCGTTACTTTTTTTTTTTTTTTTTTCGCTAACACCTACGACACTAGACTCGTTCCGGGTGGACCTGTACCTCCTGCACTGGAGATATGACCGCAAGTGCAGCGCCCTACACGTTTCTGCACCGTTACAGAAGGCGCAGGCAAATCGAACGAGCCATTTGTTTCAACGATGGAAACAGGGACGACGGCAGAAAGTTGAGTTTGACGGTGTTGCAGTTCAGCATGGAATGAATACAAGCTTCTATCGTGCTCTTTAGACACACAATGGACTTGTCGTTCGCCAATAATAATGATAAGTAGCCAGGATCACAACTCATGACGTCATGGCGATACAAATACTGGTCGTGACGTCACGGATAGCAACCATTAAACGGCTCCACCAAGTCATTTGGCGCTAAAAAGGTCAACGCTAATCGTTTTTTTTTTCCAGTTATATAGATATATTATTTTGCAATTGTTTCTCCGTAAAAGAAAAAGACCTTTGTGGGGAAAAAAATCGTTTCATGCCCCCTTTAGGGGTGTGACTAATATTCTATTGGCCAAGTGTTACAAACATTTTCCTCGGGCGTACCGCGTTCATTCCGTGAGCACTGAAGTGGCCACCAAGGGAAATGGTTCAGCGAGGGGGAAAACAAACGATCAGCTCAAGCGGTATACGTTCCTTCGGCTGACAACAGAGTTGCCCGAACGCGGAATGTTTGACTCCGTACAAGTCTCGAACAAGAGCGAAACGAGGGCGCTAGATTGCTTTGTGCAGTCTGCAAGAATGAACCATTAGCCTTCTTAGAGTTCCTCTCGAAAAGCAAATGGTCTGTTATCTTTGAGCAACTAACACCATAAAGGAGATGTGCACCCGAAAAAATACATTTTTAGGACATAGCCCCCCCCCCCCCCTTTTTTTTTTCCCCAGAAATCCAGATTTTAAAATTGTACACGACAAAATTTCTTGAAGTATAGTAGTAATAATAGAATGTAAAAAAGGAAAAGATTTTAGTTATCAACATTTTAGAATAGTCACTGACAGTTAAGGGCGTGGCTTATCATGATATATACTCAAGCTTCTTGCCTCGTGATTGATTGCGTGAATGCCGCCACCTGATTGGCCGGTGAGCGATAAGACGCTCGGGACACGCCCCGCCGTGCGTTTCCTAAGCTGCCATTGATATAGCCACAAGAGTGAAAGAGGGAGGGGGCGATGGAAACTATGCGGAGCGCAAGTCGTCTGCTTCTTGCGCAGGAGTTGTTCTGACGTCAGAATGACGTCGAGCTCTGATTGGCTCTGATTGAATTATAGTGGGTAGACCTCAAAGCAAGCTACCTTGAGGTTTACCCACTATTCTTCAATCGGAGCCAATAAGAGCTCGGCGTTCTGACGTCACCACAACCCCTGCAAAAGAAGCAGACGAGCTTGCGCTCCGCATAACAAGTCAACGCCGTCTACTATACACCAAGTTCAACCCAGTGTTTCCAATGGAGCCCGCTTTTCCACTCCAGGTGTGGGCACCGCGCGTGCGCAGACGCTAAGTTCGGGAGGAGCGAAGCGTCTGCGCATACGCAGTACTGACAGCAGCGGCACCGCAGTGGCGTGACGTCAGTGAGTTGAGTCGGTCTATAGGTCCGTTTCATTTTTACAGTTCGATTGCATCCGATACGATCCGACGGTGCAAATCGAGCAGCGCAAAAAAGTGCAGCGTCACGGCGCTTATTTCCTCCTTTGCTATCGCCAACTCAACCAATCACGCACAGTGAACGAGCCGGCCGCGAATCCAGCGCTTTCTTTCTGCGCACGATTTTCTTCGCTCGACGACGGCAAACTGATCGATAGAGACAGCGTGCCCCATGCACGCCACGGTAACTCCATCGGGCCGTAGCGTCGGCTGCGATCGGGCCTAAAGCGAAACGGAGTATAGGTCAAATTTAACAACTGCAGCGTAAAAAGCAGAATTCGCGAAAGGAGGGTGTTTGTGTTTCAACAGCTTCACATGACACACGTGTACTCTGGTCATTTACAAAAACAAAAAAAAAAAAACGTATGGGCGTGTGTGAAGCGCCCCCCTTTTCCCTCTCCTCTCTCTCTCCCCTCTCTCTCTCTTCCTCTCTCTCTCTCCCCCGCCTCGCCCCGCCCCCCCCCCCCCCCCCCCCCCTTCCCCCCCGTTGCGTGCTGATTAAGCTGGCAACGCCGCGTAAAGAACCTTTATTCTCGAGAACATAGGGGTCTCCAGACTTTTTGGCTAAGGTGGAAAATAGTCAATATAAACGAAGAAAAGCGAAATGAATAAACCTAGATAAGGATTTAAAGGGATACTGAACCGAAATTTCGAGCTCGCAAAACAAGGCTGGACGGATAGGCGGGACGCTGCAAAACCCAAAAACATCGCAGTGATATCTCTAACGGATCGCCGTATTTTTGGAAAAAAAAGTGCGCGACTGAACACGACCGACGAGACAAGCCACGTCACGATTCCCATTCCCTCTCCTCCTCGCTACGTCCCGTCGAGCTGGTGAACCGAAGCGAGGAGGAGAGAAGCGAGGCCGCTTCCACTCATTCTCAAATTTTACAGGAGGACAATGACGTCAGAGGACCTCGCTTGATCGCGCCCTTCTTTTCCAAAAGTACGGCCATCCGTTTGAGATATCGATGCATGAGTGATGTTTTGGAGTTCGTAGCGTCCCATTCAACGCTTCTGCGGCCTATTTTGCAAAATCCAAATTTCGGTTCAGTATCCCTTTAAGCGCATAAATAAATGTTGAGAGCAGGAGTCACGGCTTGTGGTTTGGGCGCCGTAGGACCCGGGAAGGCAGGGAGCCAGCCTTTTTGGGGGGAAAGCGTTTTATTCCGGTTCGAAGTCGTGCTTGCACCAGCTCCAGCCTCGGTCCTTTCGTCGTCACTTCTTTTTCTCGTCGCACCAATCAGCGCACACCACGGGTAACAAAAATATAACAATCACAAAGCCCGATAACCCGTCGGCGACGGCGCGCGCTAATCCGCTGCCTCGTGCATGCCACATGCATGACAGCAGGTATAACAAAACAGAAAAACACCTTAGATGGATGAATACATTTACTTCGGTTTGAAATGCAATATTTAGCAAATTATTACGTTACTCCACACTTGAGGTCGAGAAAACTCACCAGGCATTAGTGAAAGAGCCTTGGAACTTCAACACATTCTTGCAGTGCAAAAAAAAACCCTAAAGGTATGATAGAACTAATGCTGGCAATATGCACTAGTTGTGATGGTGGACACTAAGAGCGATGCACAGTCCCGAAGGAAAGAAACGCGAACGGCGGAGGGACAGCCTCTCGCGCTCGTCGCGCAAATCAACGGTCGTCAGTGAAAGCTCTGGCGGAGCGGGTTGTATACTTCGAGAGTAGTGTCGGTGCCAAGCGACCTGCCCGTTCAACAAATAGAATTCGCGTCGACGACTTGTTTCAGCTTACCGCAACATACGGCGCTAATCGCCAAATTTTCGTCATGTTGACAACGCAGTAGAGGCATTTCGAATGCCCCGTGAGGGGCACACAAAAATAATATTTTATCAGTCGCACCCTTCTGCGCAAATCGTGATATTTCACTAATATCGATATGAGGCTGGTTTATTTTATGTGCCATCACTACAGGCATCCGAAACGCGTGCTGCATTGTCAACTTCCCAATTGGCGCCGGATGGGGAAGAGGGGGGGGGGGGGGGGGGGGGGGGTGAATAGGCGTGAATTTCATTTATTGAAAGGGCCGGCCACTTAGCACAGCCGCTACTCTGGAAGCGCATTACAGGCTGAGCGAAAGCTTGCGCTGAGAACCGTTGAGTGACGCGACGGAGGCGAGAGGCTGTCGCTCCGTCGTTCGCCTTTCTTTTGTTCGGGACTGTGCTTGAGAACGCAATGGACTCTTAACATAAGGTCTCTTCGCTTCGGCCGGAAAGTTCTGAAGGAGTTCTGTTCGAGTTCGGAGGAGTGCAGGAGTGGAGGAGTCGCTCAACGGCGGCGCAAAACCAGTGCAGGACTGGCGTTGTGATATGCTTCCGGGCGGAAGCGCGGGGCGTCGTCCTTGTTTCTCCACGCCACGTCGTATGGTATATCAAATTATTCGCGGTTCGATGTGCTCGTTCGCGTTTCTTTCGTTTAAAAGTATGTAAGCGAAAACTTTTTTTGTGGATGTTTCTTTATTCGAGTGTATCTAAAAACGTTTTCAGCACGAAATGCGTTTTTATCGGTTACCGCCCGCTTCCTATCGTTTGCATAAGCGTTCGTGTCCTTCGATTGCGTACGCCACAATAGAATTTACATTCATTTAGTAATAGCAAATTCATTCTAAGTCTCTAGATTTTCGCGTTTCGACAAAATATGTTGGAGGCATCAGGACGATTTCGCGTCGGGATTTACTGACGGCAGCGCACGGTAGCCTCCGCCTCCGTCAGAATCTCGCTAGTCGCTTTAGCGTCCACCAGGGGTATATTATTTTCATTAATGAGAGGAAATGTAACCTCCGACTCGGCATTGTTGTTAAACATGGCAGATATTTGAGCAAGGGCTCCGAGAAAGGGGACCTCGAGTGTCGCTTGCTCTCGTCGTCTGCTTTCGTCATCTGCTTCGGCACGGACGCCGAGCTGACTTCGGAGCCTGTGCAAGGTTTTGAGGAACTGGACCTGAACACGTTCAGAACTGGGATGAATTGAACGCGTGCAGCGGACGCGCAACTTCCGGTTGAATCGAATGCGCCAGTTCCTGCACTGCTGAACTAGTTCAGGCGAATCGAACAGACCTATAGTTACACAGACATGAAGCAGGGTACTAAGAATGGTAATGCCGATGATGACAATGTTTAATTAATAATATGGCGAGAGGACCTCCACTACGATGCAGTTTCTCTCGTTCTTTCTGGCATCTTCGCTTGCGGATTTCGAGCGCGTCGCAGCGCCGTTTCGCACTTCTTTTGCACCGCTAGCAGCCGGTCTGGGAAGCAGGCCGCGGGCCGGGTTTCATTGGAACGAATGCGGCCAGCCGCGGGCCGGTCGGATGACTTCCACAGGCCGGATATGGCCCGCGGGCCGGGGTTTGGAGACCACAGCTCGTGAACGACTGCTAGACAGTTTTTTGTTTTTAGTTTGGGATGGGCGTTCACCAGGACGCTGGAATAGAAGTAATCCAGGCGGCTTGCTCTGGACTTTTTAATACACTCTCGGAGGCGCTGATTCCTAAGTGTGAGACGACTTGGCAAACATGCTGAACCGAAATCTGGATTTCAGAAAACACGCGGAAAAAGCGTGCAACGGGATGCTACAAACACCAAAACATCATTCATACAGCAATATCTCGAACGGATGACCCTATTTTTCAAGAAAAGGAGGCGCATTTGACAGAAATGTTCACGTCATGTTTCTCTGAGAAGGAGAGGGAACGGCCTCGCGTCTTCTCCGCCTCGCGGCCTTGAGGGAGCGAAGCGAAGAGAGGGGGAAATTAGGTATCTTGACGTCACGCGCCTCGTCAGCCTGGTTCAATCTCGACCTACTTTTCTAAAAATACGGCGGTCCATTCGAGATATCGCTTTACGAGTAGTGTTGTAGGGATTGTAGGCCTACATCTCCTGCAGTGTTTTTTTTTTTTTTTTTCTGAAATCCAAATATCGTTCACCATCCCTTTAAGGGTTCACAAAAAAACAAAAAAAAAAAGCCTGGGGTGGGTTGCGCAATAGGCCCGTGTGTCGAAGAGTCCAAAAATTAAATTTGCCCCGGGAGAAATTCCAGTGCCTCGCAAAATTTGAAGGCTGGCGAGAACCGACGGCCTTTGTAAGAACGGTCGCCTATATACCCACATTCAGGACATCCCGGGCCGAATCGGAGGCTTGTGGGCGAAACACAGTTCAAATCTACGCACGCGAGCCATAATTTCAGCTGTAAATTTTTACGAACATGTGTTCCCGCCATAACGTTCACTGCTGCTGGACGAGCTCAATGTCCATCCCATTGACGGCGCCAATCGGGTCTCGCATATGCTGTTAACCCAGTCACAGGGGCGGGACAAACGGCGATGGGTCGCGCGGTCCCTCAACACCGCACGTGGCACAATCGGCCGGAACTACACTCCTCGTGCAAAACGTGCGAGCTCAATAACCGACCCATCAGGCACGGGAGTGCACGGAGAGTAGCACGAAGTGGCGAAGGCGCCGCCGCTTCTGGCTGCGAACCTCCGCCATGGCACGAGAAATCGCAAGACGTGACTCGCGCTCCTTGTGCTGACCGACGCGTCTGCCCGAGTGCGCTATGGGCGCCTTCTCGGGCGATCGTGGCGTTGTAACGAGCCTGCCATCGTTAGCGCTGCCTTTGTGGACTTCGCCTCGGTGTGCCATTGAAATGGACCGGACGCCCAAGTGGCGAACTACGCAGCGAGTGTACGGCCCTCCTCCGCAGGAGCGCCTTTGCCGCCTTGCTCCGTTTCTCAGCTCGCCCGTTCGCCGCGCTTGATCACCGCCGCACGATTCGCAAACAGCGAGGCGCTTGCGGACGCATGATCGGGGAAGCTGATACTGAAACAATCGGCAGGCTGGCGGCGCGGCAAGTTCGTGCTGCTCAGGAATTCCCAGGTGGCGCCTTCGCGCGCGTCGTTCGCGCCGTTCACGCGGCAGAGATTTGTCAGGGAAAAGAAGTCGGAGTCCTAAATAGATTCTTTTCTTCGCACAGGGCGGAGAATCGGAGAGGGCATTTTCGGCATTTCAGGATGGGGGGGTTTCCGGTGTTTTCTTTCTACACCTCCGGGAGTGCTCGTACCGTGATATACCATCGAGGCGTAAGCGATGGTCGGCGATTTCGAGCATGCATGACGAGGAGTCGTATGTTCCTTATGGTGGTCGTGTGTGGGGCATGTACTTACGCTTAGAACCGTTTTCCACGCCAAGTCCCGAAGTGGTCGCAGCGGCTGTAAAAGAAAGCTGCGAGTTATCGTGGCAAGTCGAATTTCCATTTGCGTGCAGTGTAATTTCGAAAGTAGCAGCGTGCGCGGAGGTGGAGCGCAGGTATGTTAAGCCTCTCTCTTCGTCCGTCTAATGCCAGCTCGTAGGAGCAACTGTGTACTACTGTGGGCAAGCCGAAAGAGCTTTGGATACCTATTTTTATGTGAAAATAAAGCGTTCCTAAGCTTCGAAATGAGCAGCAGAAACGACCTGCGCTCGGAGTGGCTTCTTGGGAAGCCACTCGAATCAGGGACAGAGACGTGTTGCAACCTGTCCGTCGTCATGAAATACTGATTTATGTCTTCATTTAGAGCCCAGGTGTACATTAATAATTTCAACGTTTAGTTTGGCCAAATCACGTATTTTAATGGCCTTAGGTTTTATCTCGAAAATGTGCAATTTTTCTGTTGTATGTGCACGTGGAGGGAAATGCTTTCTACGGGCTAAGCTGTAAAAAGAGTTTGTAATATAACAGGAAATATCTGGAAAATTTAGGTCAGAATAAGGAAACTGTTCTGTTAGATTAACATACAGACAAGCTTATCGGTTAAAAACGGGGCTTATGTAATTCGTCAAGAAGACAAGTTTTTGGTAAATAAAGTTTAAAGATACTTGTATTACCGGGAAAAGAACAACGTATATTACATTATAAACCGTCGTTTTTCCTTAAAAAGACACTATACACAACTTCCCGTTATGTGTAAGAAAACAGAGCTTCTGTTATTCCCACATCCCAAAGTTTTTTTGGGTTTTTTGTCAATAAACAGGGTAAGTAAAGTCAGATTACTGTAAAAATACAGAGTTTTTCTCATTCCTGCCAAATGGATGATCATTAAATCAATGAACGAAGTCATATCTAAAATAATTATTTTATGATGGAATGTTCGCAATTAGGACTTGGCGTCGATTATTAATTTTAGCCCGATTAATCGCCACCCTTTGATTAATTATTCGATAAATCGGTTTTGCTATTCTCGTGCATAATGGCTTAAAAAAGTAAAAATTATAATGTTTGCCTTCCTTGAATATGTGATAAATGGCACAATGCACAATTTTGGATTTTAAATCAACCTTGAAGTGTAGTTGAGAAAAGTCAAAAGACACCTACACTCAGAAATCATATTACTTCAGCCGCAGAATCAAAGAGGTTCGCTAATATTCTCCGGCAATAGCGAAATCCCTTGATTACTCAGAATAGTCTCCGCTGCGCTAAACGGACGCTCGCACGGCGGTGAATTGCCCTGGACACATATATCCTTCTCCATTTGTTAGGAGTTATAAAATTTCATCCCTTAAGTTTACTTTAGGTCAAAGTTTCACCAAAAATTTACCTTCATAGATGTGTACTCGTCTACGTCTGTGTGGTGAAAGCGTTGAATGTTAATTTTTTTTGTTTTGTTAGCCACGATTTAACTGATTAACCGTTAAAAGATTAATCGCGTGTAAAAAAATTAATTGATTAATCGGTAGGTTAATCGATTAGTTGCCCAGCCCTATGATGCAATACCCATGTAGCACAAGACATTGAGATGACGTCAAAATAAGGTCCTAGACGTTCGGCGACGTCGAGGTCCTTAACAAACTTTTTATCGACGTCATTGGTACGTCCACGTGAGAGGTTCCGACAATGTCAAACACGCAACGTAGTGACAACGTCATAAGCTTCACCTCGACGTCTTCAACAGTAATCGACATCTGTTCGACGTCTTGCATGAGGAGTTCTTTGAACATCGAGCACGAGACGTCACAGCAATGTCCTGAGCAACACCTTTACGTCTTCGACATTAATCGACGTCAGTTCTACGTTTTTTCGGGAGGTTCTTCAAACGTTGAGCGCGAGACGTCCCAACAATGCCTGAGCAACACCTTGACGTCATTGGCGATAATAGACGTCAGTTCTACGTTTTATCAGGGAAGTTCTTTGAACGTGGAGCACGAGACGTCACAACAATGTCCCGAGCAACACCTTGACGTCATGGACATTATCTGACATCATTTCTACGTTTTTGTCGGGATGTTTTTTCAACGTTAAGCGCGAGACGTCCCAACAATGTCTGAGCAACACCTTGATGTCATTGTCATTAATACCCTAGACGTCAGTTCTACGTTTTCTCCGGAAAGTTGTTGAACGTTGAGCGCGAGACGTCCCAACAATGTCTGAGCAACACCTTGATCAACCTGAAAAAGCGCCTTACAGAGCCCCCCCCCCCCCCCTCCCCAAGGTGCTTTCATATCACTTTTAAAATTTCTCGTCAATATCAGCATTTTTGATACTATGCATGCGACCCACCTTGCAACCTGGCCTGAGCTGCAGAAATTTCTTACAATATTATCATTCTCGTGATTGTTGTTTCAGCAGGAATTGCTTAAAAAGCCGAGAATTCTAATGGCGAATTCCACTTGGCGTTTTTGAGCGCGCCGGGATCAGTTGACCAGATCCGGACTGGAACACACGATCCGAACGGGGTCGCGCCGCCTGCGGATCTTCAGTGGAACCTGACCACTGCTCCGGGATCGGCGGATGCCTTCCCGTCATTCAACTGCCCGGGAATCCCCTTTCTGCGGCCGCCGCGGTCGTTTCGAAGACGTTTTCGCAATCGCGGCGCTAACACGTGTTCGACGCACGAGCGGCAGGAATGGCTCAGGCGCTTCTAGCAAAGATTGCCGGAATGCCCCCGTAGCCGCCGCAAATACCTTCTCTTCTCCTTCCTGGAAAACGAACCGGCTGTCGAGCCAAGGGGTAAGCAAGCGGCCATTACGAATTCTTCTGATGTCGAGACAATCTAGGAGCCCAGGCCGCGACGTGCTTCTTCTTCTGAGGCGAGATGGGCGAGATCAGGCGAGATGCCCCACGAGAAAGGAAGTCACGTGTGTGCGCCGACGGAGCGCTCCCACTTTCCCGACGCCACGCATCACAACGACGCTCCTGCATCGGTGTCCAACAACCTGAACGTTGTGATCGACGGCCTCGACGCATCGGCACTCGTGGACACCGGGGCAGACTACTCAATCTTGAGTGGGAGGCTCTCTCGCCGCCTGCGAAAAGTGACAACGCCGTGGGATGGACCTCAAATACGAACCGCCGGAGGGCATCTCATCACACCAGTCGGAAGATGCACCACTCGCGTCGAGATCCACGGTGAGACGTGCCCTGTGAAGTTCGTCATTCTACAAGACTGTGCCAGAGACGTCATTCTCGGCATGGACTTTCTGTGTGAATACGGTGCCGTCATTGACCTTGGTGAAAACAGATTGACCCTGCGGACGCCTGTCCCAGATTCAGAGAAACCCCAAACAGCGTCAGCCGCCGTCCGAGTCTCTGCCGACCACGTGAAACTGCCACCGCGATCAAGTGTTGTCGTACCCGTCGTGACCGATGCAGCTACCTGCGGCGAAGTTGTTCTGGAAGGCAGCCTTCAATTGCTCCTGGGAAGAGGAATAGGCGTCGCAAGAGGAGTGACTAAACTTCAGGATGGGCGCACCGTGGTCATCGTGACAAACTTCCGAAAAGAAACGCAACACCTCACAAAAGGTACTGCTGTGGGCCACGTCGAGGAACTTCGGAACTCCGTCGAAATCGCCGCGATTGCTGAAGAATCATCGCCAGCTAAGCAAGACACTACACCGCCAGCGCAGCTTGACATTGACCCCAAGCTTCCAGGCCCGAAACGACGGCAGCTGAGTGACCTCCTCGCCGAATACAGCGACTGCTTCGCGGCGTCGTCGAAAGTGCGCCAAACCACCATTGCGAAGCATCGCATCGTCACCGAGGACGACGTGCTCCGTGTGCACCGATCGCCGTACCGAGTCTCCGTAAAAGAACGGGAGGTCATTCAGCAGCAAGTGGAAGAAATGCTGAACGACGATATAATCCAGCCTTCAAGCAGTCCGTGGGCCTCTCCAGTCGTGCTGGTTAGGAAGAAGGACGGAACGCTTAGGTTCTGCGTTGACTACCGGCAGCTGAACGTGGTGACGAAGAAAGACGTCTACCCACTTCCCCGCATCGACGACACTCTAGACCGGCTGCGCCACTCTCGATATTTCTCATCGATGGACCTAAAGAGCGGCTACTGGCAGATCGAAGTCGACGAGCGGGACCGAGAGAAGACTGCTTTCGTCACGCCGGATGGCCTGTACGAGTTCAAGGTGATGCCTTTCGGCCTATGCACGGCGCCGGCAACATTCCAGCGTGTCGATCATGGACACAGTACTGGCTGGGCTGAAGTGGCAGAGCTGTCTCGTCTACCTTGACGACGTCGTAGTGTTTTCAAGTGACTTCGACGAGCACTTGAGACGACTCCGAGCTGTTCTTCAAGCCATTCAGACCGCCGGACTCACACTCAAGCCGTCAAAGTGCCGGTTCGCCTATGACGAACTGAAGTTCCTAGGCCACGTGGTTAGTAACGAAGGCGTCCGCCCAGACCCCGAGAAGACTCGCGCCGTCGCGGTATTTCCAGCGCCGACAGATAAGAAGGCCGTGCGAAGATTCCTTGGACTTTGTGCCTATTATCGACACTTCGTTCGGGATTTCGCAAGGATTTTCGCACCACTTACAAATCTCACGAAGGACGCCGAGAAGTTCGAATGGGCCGAGGAGCAGCAGCAGGCATTCGACGAGCTGAAACGACGACTCCAGACTCCTTTTGTGCTTGGACATTTCGACCAGGATGCGGAAACAGAAATTCACACGGACGCAAGTAACGCGGGACTGGGCGCAGTACTGGTCCGGGTGCAAGAAGGCATCGAGCGGGTCATCGCCTACGCAAGTCGGACACTGTCCAAGGCGGAAAAAAATTACTCCACGACTGAGAAAGAATGCCTTGCGGTCGTCTGGACAATCACGAAGTTTCGTCCGTACTTGTACGGGAGCCCGTCCCGTGTAGTCACGGACCACCACTCGCTCTGCTGGCTTGCGAACCTGAAGGACCCGTCAGGACGCCTCGCTCGATGGAGTCTCCGACTACAAGAGTTCAACATGACAGTGGTCTACAAGTCAGGCCGCAAGCACAGCGACGCCAACTGCCTGTCCAGAGCCCCCGTCGAAACCCCTTCCGGCTGCAGCGACGACAATGACGACGAGTGCTTCCTAGGAGCGGTGAACACCGACGATATGGCACGACGTCAACGGGACGATCCTGAGCTGCGCGCATTAATCGAGCACCTGGAAGGGGGCGGGAGTACCGTGCCACGTGTCTTCTCACGGGTTCGACAAGGTGTACTCTACGGCACCATGACAGAACAGCACACGACAAAACAGCACGCGACAAAACAGCACGCGACAAAACAGCACGGTCAAAACAGCACGCGTTAAAAAAGCACAGCGTCAAAACAGCATGACGACAAAACAGCACGCGTCAAAATAGCACGCGACAAAACAGCACAGCGTCAAAACGGCGCAGCGACAGAAGAGCACGTGCCAAAACAGCGCGGCGTCAAAAGAGCACAGCGTTAGAACAGCACAGCGTCAAAACAGGACATTGACAATAGAGCTTGGGTTCGGCGTTTTCGATTTTAATTATTTTGAAATTCAGCGTACATTTTTCGGTTTTTATTTCAAGCAGAAGTTTTTGGTTTATTGCTGAGTATATTTGTAGACTCATAAACTTTTCAGTTCTTTTCGGTTTATTGACGAAAACCAGTATATTGACGAAAATGCAATATCTAAAGGCGTTTCTTTAAAATGAATAGTGAGTGAACCAGGTACTGAATTTCTTATTTGTTGCTGTCTGTGGCAGCCGACGCGACCTGTTCTGCAAGACGCACTGGGGCCCTATCGTGATCAGACATTATCGTCGTGGGCTCGTATACTATTGGTACACAGGACGAACATGAGCTTTACTACCACTTCGGTCCGAGCGGCAAATACCAAAACCCAAAAAAACTGCAAGCATTGTGCTCTGTGCGCCTTTTCGCCATTTTCACGACTGCAAGAGGTGGTTAATTCGCGCAGTCCAAGAAACGACAATAAATCAATGGTATTTATGCCCTCCTCTAGTAGACGGAAGCTATGGGTGTTAAAAAATGTGCGGCATTTACGGATGCCCTTTAATTTTATTGTTCAGGTCACGATTAAACTCTTTCCTCTCAACAAAGAATTCGACACACAAATCCCTATCAGGTGAAAAACCCACATTTCGTCCAGAAGACCATTGCGTCGGTTCAACTTTTGTTGAAAGTTGAACCGATCTCGGAGACAGGAAACTGCGGAAGGAAGTGGTCATACGGTCAGTAATGAAGCACATTCCCCCACCCACACCTCCAAACGCCCTCGAAAATACTGACCTTTTTCAGTTAAAACCGAATTTTTAAAAAAAAGTGTTCGTCGTACTTTTACTCGTTTTATTGGTTTATACCGAAAACGCTGAACCCTAAATATAGCGATGGAGTTAATGCAGGCATGTTTCAAAGTAGGCACTGTAAAAGAATGGAGGGTCTAGGCCAATTCCTCGAAAGTCATCTCGTCGATGGCCAATTTGTCGAATCCGTTCTCATGGGAGCAAGTTGGAAGTTGGGAGTATACTCGATGCGCGCATGAAGGCTCCCTGGGCAGTACCGAAGCCCCCGCTGTTGCGTATTCTGGCTATTTCTCGAGAAGTTCTGCTAATATTGACGCTCAAGTTTGCTGGTGATGTCGTCTACAATAAATGAATCAATCGCACGACGATGTGCTGTTGTTAGTTGTTAAAAATAAAACAGAGTGTGTGTGCGGCAACGGTGTACTTAGCCCACGCTGTACGGCAACAGCACTGAGGCTATGGCATGTTTCTGCTTCACCGGTTTCCACTCAATCGAAGCCTTCGTCGGAAATAATCTGTGAATTTAACTCAAAACGTACAACTTCTCGACTGGAAGCTCCAGCCGCGTGTTTCCAGGAGATTTTATTCTCGGCGAATGAACCCCGCAGAATCGTTGCCCATTGTACACCTTGAATTCGCTCGACATTAAAGTTACCTTATCTTCCCGGTTCTATCAAGGCATCTGTAATCGGCGCATCTCCTGCTTTTTTGGGAAGACGTTCTAGGCTTAGGTAATAATTACGAAACGACGAGTACTACGGAACCTCATCGGACCGCCGTAAACCAGACGGTTCATAACTTCAACTTATGAATTTCTTCTTCCCAATAAGTTTTCATCTTTCGATGGTCCTAAAAAAAAAAAAAAGACCAGACAACGCGCCCAACATCGACGCGAAGATATCACTTCTAAATACCCAATCTCTTCAGTGATCAGCGTAGTTAAGTAGTAGTGACTACTGCTAACTTCGTTTGTTTTTAGCAATAGCACAGCAGCACCAGTCGGGACACTGACTCAGCAGTGAAATAGGCAATAAATTCCTTTATAACCTAGCGACAATATATGAAAGTGTTCAGGAGGTTCGAAATTATTTGCGCAGAGAGAGGTGATGAGCGCGCTCGGAAGTAGACTTGCGTGCTGTTTTGTCGCTGTGCTGTTTTGCCGCCGCGCTGTTTTGGCACGTGCTCTTCTGTCGCTGTGCCGTTTTGACTTTGTGCTGTTTTGTCGCGTGCTATTTTGACGCCTGCTGTTTTGTCGCCGTGCTGTTTTGACGCTGTGCTGTTTTGACGCGTGTTGTTTTGACCGTGCTGTTTTGTCGCGTGCTGTTTTGTCGTGTGCTGTTCTGTCGCGTTCCCGTACTCTACAAAGAGAACTTCGGTGAAAACAACACACCGTGGTTGCTGGTAATCCCGAGTGACCTTCGAGAGGAGATCTTCCAAGCCTGCCACGACGACCCGACGTCCGGACACCTTGGTTACAGCCGTACACTGGCCCGTATTCGTGAAAAGTATTACTAGCCCAAGCTCCCCAAGACCGTCCACCTATACACACGATCATGCCACGAGTGCCAGCGACGCAAGAAACCTCCGACGAGGCCGGCCGGACTCCTGCAGCCCATTTCTCTTCCAACTGCACCCTTCCATGCAGCAGATCGGAATGGATCTACTTGGTCCTTTTCCGCCTTCGACGTCGGGGAACCGCTGGATCATCGTCGCCACAGATTATCTCACGCGGTACGCCGAAACGAAAGCTCTTCCTTCGGGGACTGCTGTGGAAGTTGCCAAGTTTTTCATTGAGTCCATCGTCCTCCGGCACGGCGCTCCAGAAGTTCTGATTACAGATCGCGGATCATCGTTCATGGCACAGCTGACCCAAGAAATCCTCCGACTCAGTCACACCAGCCATCGTCGTACAACTGCGTACCACCCGCAGATCAACGGGCTGACGGAGCGACTTAACAAGACAATCGCCGATATGATCTCTATGTAAGTCGACGTAGAGCACAAGACGTGGGACGAGATGCTGCCCTACGTCACGTTCGCCTATAATACGGCGGTTCAAGAGACCACTGGATACACACCCTTCCAGCTGGTACATGGTCGGAAAGTAACAACCATGCTGGACGCGATGCTGCCCCATGAGCCAGCTGACAATGAGAGCGACGACGCCCATGTGATTTCTCAACGGGCCGAAGAAGTCCGCCAGCTCGCCCGACTCCTGATTCAAGACCAGCAACGCGTCGACGCGGGCCGCTACAACCTTCGTCGCAGGGACGTCCACTTCCAGCCCGGAGACAGGGTGTGGGTGTGGACGCCCATCCGTCGCCGCGGCCTCAGTGAGAAACTGCTGAAACGGTACTTTGGACCATACAAGGTACTTCGTCGCCTCGGCGAGCTGAATTACGAGGTGATGCCCGACGGAACACGAACATCGTCGCGCCGCCCACCACGATCTGAGGTCGTCCACGTCGTGCGCCTGAAGCCGTACTACGCTCGATAGGACTGTGAACCTTATATGCTCCAAAGGACTCTTTAGTTTATCGTTCGTTTTTATTTTGTTTTGATTTGCATTGCATCGGGGCGATGCACTTTTTAAAGGGGGGCGGGGGGGGGGGGGGGAGAGTAATGCAGCGCCAAGTAGGCAGCGCGGCTGTGACCTAACGGTTATCGCGCTTGCCTCCCACGCTAAGGGCCAGGGAGCAGCGCATCTTTTTGTTTATTCCTGCAGGCTAGTATTCTGGTAAATTCGAGAACCGTCTTGGGGTGATTCGAGATTACAATGTTCTACGCGCCGAACCTTCTACGCCGAATACTCCAGAAGCCCACGCGTGTACAAAAGCGGCTCCGCGTGGCAAGCCGGAGTCAGTTTCGCCCCAGCGTTCGACTCAGCTCTTTCGCCGACTTCGACGCCCGCGACGCTCTGCTGTTATCTTTCTTTCTCCTTTTATTTTTGGGCACAGTTCGCCCCCATTAAACGTTTAGTTTCTTCAGTCATTATCGCCTCATCACTTGTCATTCGTGACAATATTTTTGTGTGTGTGTCTGAGTTTGTGAGTGTTTTTCTTGTGGTGCGCTGTAACGTTAATCAACATGAACTACCAACTCGCCCAGTTAGCAGTCTTATCACCGTCAGTGCCACCAATGCAAGATGGAACGGCGGCGTTAATTTGTGTCTCCTAAAAGGAACGCGTTCCGTACAGCGCCGGCCATCATCATGTCTTCGGCAGTTCAGTTATAACGAGTTCAAGAAATTATCGTAAGCCAAGAAAATGAGACGGTCACCGATGTTTCTATTGGCAGATAAGAGGGTGCTCAAGTCTCGACGGTGATTCTCACTTCGGCAGGCCCACCTGCGCTGGTCTTCTCATTGTTTTGGTTTTGTCAGTGCTATGGAGCATGAACGTACAGGCTTCTCTAAATTGGTTATTTTATAGTAAAAACGTTTGTTGTTCATATGGGGGTTCAGGGATAGGGGAAAGTCGGGGATCCCAATGTATCCTGACTCTCTGAAATTCCGTAAAACTCACGAGATGGCGATTCGCAATATCCTTCTGTGGTAATGCAGTCAAATTTGTCAAAATATACGTGAGCGCTAGCGCGAGCGCACCTTGAGCACCGGTCAAAGCTGTGCGAGACGCCGAGAATCTGAGACGAAAAGGACAAAGGCGCCACAAGCGCGAGCGCGAGCGCGAGATCGCGTGTACCGCGGGCCCAGTATCTCATTCGAAACGAGGGCAGTCACAGAGGTCGGACGCAGGTTTTGGCACGCAGGAAGTTCACGAACCGGTCAGCAGTCCCGAAGCGGAGGCTACGACGCCCTTGGTGTGCCTCGCCGACATCCAGGAGGAGTCCGCGTTCCCGGTCGGCGCCCGACGTCGCCTGCTCGCGAGGTTCCGGCCCGATAGCAACCAGCAGCCAGTCCGTGAGTGACCGAGGTTTTATGCCAAGACCGCCCATGCCTTGGCATGATAGGCAGGCCCGAGTCTAGTTTGTTCGCTTTAGACGGCTTTCTCGGTGTCAATGGAGGATCTTCCGAATTTCCAGTTCGAGAGCACGCAAGGCCTGGTGTTCGGTGTTCGAACACCAGGCCTTGCGCGAGGAGCAGACGACGCTCTTGTTTTTTCTGAATGAAGGGAGACAGTAGGGAGAGAGAAAGGCCTTTGCACCTACCCGTTGATCCTGCCAATCTGAGCTCGGCGCTCTGACATCGCTGCTGCTCCTCTTTCTGCAGTTTATTTCCGTATAGCGGAGCATTCTATTCGTGAAGATAGTTTGCTTGAACCACGAACAAGAAGCTGGCGTCCAATTAATTCGATCTATAGGAAGTGTTCACTGGACACCATATACTCAAATATGGTGTCCAGTGAACACTTCATAGATCGAATTCATTGGACGCCAGCTTCTTCTTCGTGGTTCAAGCAAACTACCTTCACGAATAGAATGCTCCGCTACACATGAGCATGCGCTGTTCACAGCGCATGCTCAGACCGAACTCTCACTAATAGGCTGCTCAGACCGGCAATCTTGATGGTGTGGAATGCACGTTGCGATAGAACTGTGGAAGGTCGCCGTCGGCATGCGCTCGGCAGCCGTAGACTCAGCTATGGCCGGCAGTGAATATTCCCTATATCATGTGGAGCGGCGACAATCATGTGATCTACTCGTGCTTAAAAAGGAAAAAAACAAATTCGACAAATGTAGGACTACTGCGGTAATTCTTCATATGATTACTTTTAAAGAGAGCTGATAAAGTAATGTTCTATGTTGCGCCGAATACCGTAAGTGGGTTTTATTTTTGTTTGCGTGTGAAAAAATTTAATGGATATCAGCCTGCCAACAGTTTCAAAAGTCATCTCGCATGTCTCAAGACCGACTCTCATGGTTCCCATGTATTCTTGCAGAGACACTTCGGCTGTCCCTAGTTTTATAAGCGAGACCCCTGTAACGGCCCAAGCGCGCGACAGAGAGAACGTCCAGGCCGGGTGGACTGAATCCCTTCTCATGGCACCAGCATCAACCAGCGAGGTAGGCGAGGGCGCCGCCATGGCGTCTTCCTCCCGAGTCCGAGGACGCAAGAGGAACAGGGCTGCTGCCTCCAGAAGCCGCTCCAGGTCGTCTTCCGCGAATCCGGCAAAGCGAAGAAAGTCGAGGCGCACCAGGAGCCGCCTGTCATCGCACTCGAGGACCAGAAGTGCCAGCGCCGCGACTAGGAAGTCCAGGGCAAGGAAGGTGACTTCGGGGAAGGGCAAGAGGCGAAGGTCTAGGCGCAGCAAGTCCACAACTGCTCGGTCATCCCCAGCTAAGAACAGGAAAGTCAGGGCGAGCAAGAAACCTGCTGTGAAAAGGAGGTCCAGAAAGCGCAACGTGGCTGAGGAGTCTGGCGTGAAAAAATCCGCTTTGAAGAGAGCGTCCCGCAACAAGTAACTGTTCCGCCTTTGCAGGTTCCTGAAGATTGGAATAAAGGCAAAATTCAACCAACTCAAAGGGGTTTTCCTGGTGTCTATGCAGCTCTTCTAGGGACAGTAATGCTCAAAATTAAAGTATTTATTTTCTACAATACTCAACCGTGCCCTTAATTACACGAAGGGATTAAAAGGGACCATGAAACGGGTACTAAATATTCTAACTTTACTATTGGCGATTTTCACCACTTCAGCCGTGAATTTGGCAATTTTCACCACTTTCACGGCTTCGTCTTTAGACTACCAGGCGTTGTGAATATCTGATTCGCTCGAGATGGCTGGAGAGCGAACCTGCCGCCATAGCTTTATGTTCTAGCCGCTGGGTGCCGTCGATTTCGCAGGAGTGAACGATACTCGGGCTCAGCTTTCTGTGGCATTTTAGAAGTGAAAAGTACGCGTGCCACACTTTTCATTGACGCTCGAGGTGTGCGAGCGCACGGGCGCCTATACAGCTTTGGCTTTATTGCCACAAAATGTTGGCCCTAAAGCGCCGTTCACACACTTGCAACTAAGTAGGGCCGAGAGAGGCAAGACCGGTTTTAAAGCCTCTTGCGACGGCGTATAGGACCTGCTCCGCAGCGGATTACCTGGTCCTACGCCATCGCAAGAGGCTTAAAGACCGGTCTTGTCCCTCTCGGTCCTACACAGTTCCAAGTGTGTGATCGGCGCTTTACTATAACTAGATATCGCGTGGGAGACAAACGATATCTCGGCAAGGAGCAAGAAACTTGATTTCCACGGAAATTTCGAACCCAAGAGTAAGTAGACTATCACCTTTCTTTCCAGAATTTTTTTTTTTTTTTACTTTATCGTTATTCGCTTAAGTCTAAATGGTTCCAGACGTGTGACCCAATGCTGCTCATGCATTGGACGTTACGCGAGCTCTTCTTCAGCTCTTCTCGACTTGCGCTCGGTTACCCCTCGGCAAATATTCGATTAGAGTTCAGAATTCCCATTATACTAATTGCACATCCGAAGGAATAGTGTAGTCAGATACAAGTTAATGCGTGAGAAGCTCCGTCTCCAGCGCGAGCTTTCCGCGAGTACGAGTACATCTTCAATATTCTAAAGCGGAAGCGCACACAGTCTAAAAGCTGACGGCCAGTCTAATTTCCCCGTTGTGCACTCGGAGAGACAATAGAATCTACGAGGAGACCTAGTGAGAATCCCGAAGGGCCCTTTGACGTATACACTCTTAGACAAAAAAAAGTTACTAGTCCTTCCTAACTAAAAGTTAGTAACTACTTGTCTACATGCGGTGTAAATCCCGGGAAGGGGGGGGGGGGGGGGGAGGTCGAGGGAGTCCGCCCCCCCCCCCCTCTGTGTTTGACGAGGGGGGACACCATGCGCAAGTGTCCTCCCCCCCCCCATGAAAATTACAACGGCGACCTCTCCCCGCCCCCCTCCCCCCCCCCCCCCCCCCTTGTCAGTATCGAAAGGTCGGAGAAGACCAACACAGGCAAAAGCAAGGAGGGACTCGAGCCTATCCTCCTCATCGAAGAATGGCTTCATCCAGTCGTCCACAGAACTTTCTCACAATAAGAATTACAGAGAAGATTAAGGCACTGTCACAAGTTCAGGCGTTTCTTCTTCTTTTTTTTTTCTTCTTGTTTTTTCTTCTTTATTTTAATGATTTTCTTTTTGGACCACTTTAAGTGTCGGTAAGGTTTCCTTTCTTGGTCCCCAACGGATTCGCTCGTTTGCGGGATTGGTTTTGTTGGCTGCGGTGGGCGACGTGTGTTATGTTTCATCTTTGAGCACAGTTTTGTGGCGTTGACCTCGCAGACAGAGGGGTGGGTGTGCTCACTCGCGAATGTAGCCGACATTTCACGCGAGGGCCAGGCCGGGATATAGTATCGCCGAGCTATCCTCGTTTTTTATCTTTTGTTCCAAAATCGGAGATGATTCCATTGGCTAGCGCGCTTTTTGGAGGCGGCTGCTTTGCTCAGTCTGCCGTTTTTAGTACCGTCGGACGAACAGTTTGAACACCAAGATGATCCCTTCCCTGGCCGACGACTCCAGGCTTCTGGCAGCGTTGGGACTCTGACTCTACCGGTAAGTTACGACTCGTTTCTTTGGCCGTCCGGCTTCAGCCTCTGGCACTGTAGTGCGAAGTGGGGAACTTCTGAACATTTTAGTGCAGTGCTAATGTTTGTCACTGCTAAGTTTTCAACCCGAGCCTGCCGTCCTGGACTACTGGTCTGAACTGATTGTCCCTGGTACACCTTTCCAAGATTGACGCCCATATGAACACAGCAAGTAGCCGATGGAGTTTTTGAACATTGACCCGACAGCAATGTAACACTTGCATCACAAACCATATTTTAGACACAAGAAATAAATTGCACACTGTGGCCTTGGCAAACATTGAGAGACTCGACCCTTTCTATTCTTCACTTTTATCTCGAACCTTCTGCGCTTGTGTCCGGCAGTTTTGCTCGCTGTCTTTATTCGCGGAGAGAAGGTCGCTAGGGGCGCTTCTGTTTTCCTCACTCTGGGTAGTGCGCGTGCTACCCACGCGGTTGTTTCAATTTCCACAGTGCATAGAAGCTTGGCATTGCACGTGCTTGCGCCAGCAGAGGAAGTTGAAGTATCCTCACTCTGGGTTCTGAAAAAATTCCACCAGGTGGCGATACCCGAACTTCTCGCCTAGAGTGCCTTCATACACACGCGCGCTTTTGCTTGAGTGGTGACATCTCGGCCATTTTTCCGCCCAATCGTTCTTTCTATGCATTTTGAAGTGCGCGCAATCCGGTGTCACTCAGCACGAGCGCGTAGCTTTGGCTAATGCATAGACGCCATTTTACCGCCCAAGTCACGCACCAAGTGCGCGAGAGCGTCACGCGCTGGCACATTCAGGGCAACAATGGATGTCTTCACCCTGAGACAGACAGACATGTAGGCACCCTATTCTCGCCCAGAGCCGTTTATACTGAGAGTTTGGCCCTTTTAAGGAGATTTTGACAGCCTGGCAACCACAGCAATGTGGTCTGACAACTGGGCGATGACTACTTCCGTCCGCCATTTTTTTGGCTCTGACTCATAGAAACTCTATTCGATTTCTCAGGAATAAACAAGTCAATGAAGTAACGGCATTTTGGGTTATCGCGAAATCCGCTGGTTCTAGCGGGCAACAAGCTCCGCCCATTTGTCAATCTCGGTATAAACGGCACTGTTCTCGACGCAAATAACAGTCGAGCGGCGCCCCCAGGTACTTGACTGGGGTTGTTACCCAGCTCATATTCGGGACAGAAGAGCAAGAGGGGACCCAAGACGGCTGCTGACGCCCAAGTGAAGTCAATTACTCGGCAGACTTTTATATATCCGCTCCCAGCGCTCGCCCTGTGTTTCCCCTAGTTCTTGTGTCTCGTGTGTGACGCTGGGATTGCCGAAATGCAGGTCCACCAGCTCCTGCATTCACCAAACATTTTAACGGAATGCAGTAACTTCATCATTGGGGACTTTAAAAAAAAAAAAAAAACCGTTAGCATGTTCCGCGTACCGCACTGCCGGAGCCTTTGAAGCATGTTTTTAAGCGCGCGCACCGTGGTCACGGTATCATCCGGGCGCTCGCTTAAAAGCATGCTTCAAAGGGTCCGGTAGTGTGGTACGTTAACACAGTAACGGTTTGCTAAAAGCCCCTATTGAGAAGCCACATTCTGCATGTAGCCAATATCTCGTTCAGCGTGTGTCAGAAGCGTGAAATAGAAGTTAGCAGTTTGTTCGTGCACGGAAGACCTGTGGAGCTTGATTAATGTCAGTTATCAGAACCACGCAGATTGTGGTGAATTGTGATTAGACATTTTAACGAGGTGCAAGAAAGAAGAAGAAGACGGGATTTTGGAAAGAAAAGAAGCACAAGACAAGAGGTAGAAAAAGCCTAGAAGAGGTGACTGGAACAACGAGGACGACAGCTGACTGGGGGTTGTCTTCCTGGGAGCCGTCGACGCAAACAGAACCTACTGGGTGTAACTGCGAGGGACAACCGGGCCGCATCGTGAAGACGATGTTCCGTTGTCCCGGACGACTCACAGCGGCGGCTGCACCGACCATGGAAGACATCACCACTTCGTTGCCAGAACGCCACATCACCACATCGTTGCTACAACGTCACCACCGTCGTTGTCAGGTGAAGTGAAATGTTTCACTCTGACCTCCACAAACCTTTTTGACTTGAGACTCGCATTTATTATGCAGTGGCTCATCAACTAGTTGTTTTATGACTACCCTAAGGGAATGGTGTATCCCGTAACGTATCTCATGATTTTCTTTAGATTTGTATCGCTATTGTTTTTCAACGGAACTACTAAAGCTCTCACAAAAACAGTACTTGCCTCGTCAATAATTTAATGTATTGAAAAAGAGCTTGACCTCAAAATATCGAAACTCCTCACACAGATGTCCTCGTGAAAGACTGAGAGCGCAAGATTTCTGCAAAGTAATGTATATTCAAAAATGCGTAGTAAAAATGCATATAAAAAAAAATGTGCATGTCAGGAGGGAGCGTGACGCTGCGGTCATGCTCCGCGCGACGCGCGCGCAAGCCGCGAACGCAAGAGCCTGCTCCTGGTGCGAGCGACGAGCTTCCTGTCGAGCCAACGAAAGTGGCTTTGACGTAAGGTCCCACCGGCGCAGCGTCGAAGCTTGGGCTGGGCTGGGCAAGGGTCAAACACATCAAAATAGGACCAGGACGCACACCCTCGCAGCTCCCTACCCTCCGCCCCGTGCGAACAGCAGTCACGCGCTCTGCTGTTCGCATTTTATTCGAACCCGATAGTACTATACCATGAACCCAGACAGCACAGACACGCTGGAAAGATGTAGAAAGAACGTCGATGATGTCAGGAACCACATGTCGAAATCAGGTCCCTTCGGCGTAATATGGAAAGGCTAATGTCTAGAAAAAAGGGTGGATTTTACGTCGACATAACGTCCCACATTACGACCTTAAAACGTCGAGTGCATGTCTGAATTGGACGGGAAGTCAAGTGATAATGTTTAGGGATGCCGCGAACTTTTTTCGAATCGAAGTTTCGATGATCGAATCAAGCGGTTCGAAAGGTTCGAAAAATTTCGATTTTTCGAATTTCCTACATCGTAAAATTCGACGGAGGTCGAATTTTCGAACTTGTTAAGCTAAGAACTTCGACGCTTTTCGAACCGTCGAACTTATTACGCTAAAAAATTCGATCTTTTTCGAACTTTCGAACTTATTGCCCTGCAAGGTTCGATGCTTGTGGAACTTTCGAACTTGACTGACCAAATAATTCGGTGAATTTCGAACTTTCGAACTTATTTATCAAGAGAATTCGAAAAGTTTCGAACTTTCGAATTCTGAAATGTCAGAAGTTCGACGAACTTCGAACTTTTAGGGTAAAAGTTCGACGTTCGTCGAACTTCGAAAGACCGGCGGACGGTTTCATTTGATTTCAAGTAGTGGGGTACATTCGTAATTTTTTTTTCTCGAACTTTTACACGCGGTGCTGCGTTTCTTTCGAAAGACAATGTCGTTTATTTCAATGTTCTGGCATGCTTAGGTTTAAAGAAATAAATCCCCGAAGGGGCGAGGAAGGACGACGGGTTTTTGACGATTATCGTTTGTGCCAGATTTGAAGCGCGCTCTAGCCGGAGCTATTTATGGTATACTTTTTTAAGAATGATCTATGTATAGCCTAGGTAAGTGCCGTCTTAAGATGTGATTATTGTTATTCAACGTGAGTTTCGGAGAAATATCCAAACATGTATCTGCATGCAATTATGACCTAAACTTGATATTTATTTTCGTCTAAGTTGTTTGAGGTATCGTATTGAAATTAACACCACAGACAGGTCATATCTAATAGTGTTTAAGTTCAGCACGTCATTAAAAGAAAACTTTTTTTTTTCCGCTTCACGTTGCTGGGACGTGTTTCTTTTAGCCTGTACACAATTTGGTAAAAGAAACTTGTTTCGAAGTTCTGAACCTCTGAATACGCAAGAATAGAACACTTCCGACGAATTCTTGATAGTTTTTTTTGTTTTTCTCCCGCTTTTTATTCCCGCGTTTATTCTTTTTTTTTTTTTTTTTTACTATTGGCACAGGTATTTAGGTTGAAAAGACAGCTTTGAACTTCCGAACCACTAAGCATGTGACGAGTAGCACCTTCTGACAACGAGTTTCTAACAATGACCATCTACGCAACCTTTTATGCAGTGAAGAGCGACTGTAGCTACACATATGCATAAATAATTTCAGATTAAAATAAGCTCGACCACGCCCTCTTTCCCCGTATTGTTTTCTTTAACAGTCCGAAATACCTGAAAGGGGAAGAAGGAGGCTGAAGCCCCCCCCCCCCCCCCCTCCCCCTCCCCCCGCTACCCTCTTTCCCCCCGTTTTTCCTCTTCCGACGCCACTTGTATGCTAGAACGCTCCTCGACCTCGAGTTGTGTCAGCTTTTGTGCTTTTTGGGAGGCGATTCCTCCGTCCCAGAAAATAAACCTCCAGGACAATTATAAACTTTACCGGATCGGATTACTACCAGCGTGCAAGGGGTGGCGAGCTAGTTTGCCAGGTCGCTTCAAGGTTCTTCTGAGCCTCAACCTCCTGCTCGCCCCTGGCCGTTTCGAACTGGATGAGTCTCGTAAAACAGTGTGTTCGTGCAATCACTACTGCGTGATAAAGACCCCCCCCCCCCTTCCCCCCCGGGGCTGGCGGTCACAATTCTGCACTGACAAATATTCTAGCACGCCCGGGGCACTCGTCGTCTCATTTAATTGCCTGACCAACTTCGCAGAATCTAGATATCACACCCTAACTTTTCGAAACTTGATTTTGTGAAAACCAGTGAGTCGTGAAAACGTTATTTGAAACTGAAACTGTGGAAAAACTTGAAAATCGGACTTCGAACTTTGAAAACTTGGATTAAAAAAAAAAAATCAAAATCTTCGAAGTTTTCTTTTTTTTTTTTTAGTTTAGCGTTAAAAGAGAATCGAAACCTTCGAACTTTTCGAACTTTATGCGGAAAGAAATTCGAAATCTTCGAATTGTTCGAACTTCATGTCTATAAAAATTCGAAGCGTTCGAAGTTTTCGAATTTTTTTCCAAAGAATTTTGAAATCTTCAAATTTATCGAACCTGAAGTAAAAAAATATTCGAATATTCGAATTCGAAATTTTAGAAACCGTGAAAGCTTCGAAATTTTGGAGTTCGAAACTCCGCTGTGGTCAAAAGTTGCGAATTTTTCGAATTCGAAGCTCGGTCGGTACGAAAATATCGAAATATTTCGAAATCGAACCTCAGTTCGCTTCGCAAATATCGAAACCTTTCGAAATCGAACCTAGGGTGGTTCGCGACATCCCTAATAATGTTACATCAACGTTGACACAATGTCCCATTTAACAACTTTAAAACGTCGAGTACACGTCTAAACTGAACGAGACTGTTAATATGACGTTGATAACGTCATATTAACAATAACATAACGTCCCATTTAACGACATAAAACGTCGAGCGCACGTCTGTAATAACGTTATATCAACGCTGACTCAGTCCCATTTAACGATCATAAAACTATGCTGCCTGGAGCGCGTCTCCGACTGGTGTGTTTAGCGTCCTATCCCGCTCATACATCAAATGTGGTCCCGGAGTGGCAACAAATGACGTCGCAGAAGCCGTAGTGTCAAGCTGTAGCCTGTCGCGATCCTAGCGGTTGGTCGTAGAAATGCTGGCGATAAGTACGAGCGAACGCGAGTGTCGCTGTCGTCACGGTGTCCCAACTTCCTGCTGCTGTAGCTTCCGTGGACTGTCGAAGTGAAGAGCGACCTGCAGCAGAACAAGCGTCTGCCACAACCACCACAGCTGCTGGGACACCGCCAGGGTCGCGACCGGCGATAGCGTGACACTTCTATGACGTCATCAGGCGAAAATCGAGGTACCACTTTTTTGAACGCGGTAAACACACCAGTCGGAGACGCGTTCCAGGCACCATAATAAAACGTTGAGCATAGGTCACCGTGGAACAATGGAGTCAACCGTATCTGGCTTCGTTGCTAGGTGTGTTCGCGAAAGCGTGTGTTTTCGGACGGAACAGACCATTTGCTAATTCCCCCAAGCACCCCGGCCCGCACTCCAGGAATCATGGGAACGGTGTTCCTTCAGCTCCCTAGTGATCACTAATTCCGACTACTCCCATGGTTACACAGTTTCAGGTGTAATTCGGAGTCACCCTAAACATCGTCCTATAGGTGCCTTCATGTGCGCTTTGCATAGGATGATAACACTCTTCGTAGTGCTCGATGGCGACAGCACGCGCTCTTCACAAAAATACAAAGAAATAGCCGGTCACAAAATGCACTGTCAATGCTAAGAGCGCGTGCCGGGAGGCGCGCTTGCTCGCGCTCAGGAACAAAAAAAAGACAAAAGCGTCCGTAACAAAATGGTCAAATGTCACCACACTAAGGAAAGCGCACATGAAGTCACAATAGGAGCAACGTGCCCGGAAATAAACATTCTTCGTTGCTACCTGAGTGTGTGGGTATCCGTGAACGTCCGCCTTGTTTTTATTCTCTCACTTTCAAGTATTTATAATTAAAACACGCTTGCTTTAACCAGACTGTTATGTTTAAGTGTGCTTTCTTGTCTCCTTGTTTTTCCCCTAATTTTATAACAAAGAAAGTGAATTTTATGTACCTTTTCATTTAATGCCTCATAGAGACCCTTAACGTAAAGGAATACTGAACCGAAATTCGGATTTTGTAAAATAAGGTGGCAGAAAGCGTTGAACGGGACGCTACGAACCCCAAAACATCGCTCGCACATCGATATCTCAAACGGATGGCCGTACTTTAGGAAAAAAAGAGCGCGATCAGGCGAGGTCTTTCACGTCATTGTCCTCCGGGAGAATTTGAGAATGAGTGGAAGCGGCCTTGTTTCTTTCCTCCTCGCTTCGGTTCACCAGCTCGACGGGACGTAGCGAGGAGGAGAGGGAATGGGAATCGTGACGTCGCATGCCTCGTTGGCCGTATTCAATCGCGCACTTATTTTCCAAAATACGACGATCCGTTCGAGATATCGCTGTATGTGTGATGTTTTGGTGTTTTACAGCGTCCCGCCTATCCGTCCAGCCTTGTTTTGTGAGCTCGAAATTTCGGTTCAGTTACCCTTTAACGTAATACTATGAAATGAAAAGGAAATTAAAAATTAGGACAGAATCGAATGTTGTACTGCCAGTGACGTCACTGCTCACCGAACTCGAAAGACTGTACGGACCCCGACCTTCAATTTGTTTCATTTTGGTTTTATAAAAGCTGGCGCTTGCAAGACAATAGGGTTTTCTACAGACGAACTCTCGCAACCAATTGGCCACAATCTGAAAATCGTAGGACATCCTCTTTCATATTCGCAGCTTACGAAACGCAGTCACTGCATTCGCCTTTAGCACACTTCTTTTCTTTCTCGTAACTGTTCATGTACCTTGGTCTACGCGCGCAACTTATAGCGTTGCGTATTGGCATAAGCGATAGCAACAAAGAATCGGTAGTTTGAAAGCCCGTTACAATTTATTACGTTCCTCGCCAACATGCCTCGTTTAAAACAATAAAAAAAAAAAAATTGTTTTTGTTTAAGCTGTTCCGCAGCCTAGTTCTCCCTGGGGCGTATAAAATAAATGCTTAAAATGCTTTCCTTTCGTCGAAACACATGCCACGATTCGTTCCGGCATGGAATGCACCACCCACTTCAGGGCCTGCGGATGAATGCTAGTTAGCACATACGCCGATTCGTTGTCTGCGAGGTCTTGAGGCTCAGTCGCGTAGACTTTACTCTTAATGTGACCTAAAAGAAAACAACCCAAAAGAGTCAAGTCAGGTGATCTGGGGGGCTGAAACATAGGCCTTCCGCGCACTATCCACCAATGACAGTAATGATCTCCAAGCCAGCTTCTTGCTCGTGAAGAAAAGTGCGCTGTAGCTCCATCAAGCTGGAACAGCATACCTCGTATAGGGTTTTCAGTTAGACGTCACACGCAAGATCACTAACAACACCGAACGTCGGCTATGTAGCACGCTGCTGACAGAGAGCCCAAAGCAAGATACGGCCGACAATCCTGTCGCAGAAACTGCCGCGCCATACGTTCACTGACCACCGAACTTGATGGTTATGCTGCAGGAGCCAGTGAGGGTTCACGTGAGAGCGTTGTGGAACTTGACGTTGCCATCCCTACAGAAATAAAATATATAAAAAAAATAGCTGTGTGTATTTTATACAGCCAGATGTTAGTCTGCCTCGGTAGGCGTCTGGTGTCTCAGCTGTAGATGAGCAATTTAGCCAGTGCAGTACAACCACCAGCCTGGGGTCTCTAACGTGCACCACGCAGTAGTGATACACGACCGCACGCCGGTACGATGCTGATCCAGGTCGAAACGGGCAGGGGTGGATATTGAAGGCAGAATCCCTGGCTTCTGTAGCGCGGGCTTTCGCTCCACGTGCTCCGAGCTGGTGTGCGCTGGCCCACTCAGCCACCGAGTGGGCTAGAGCCTCGTCAGTTTAAGTACTTTCTTGCAAAAATCAGTTTTCCTCAAAGTCAGCTTCGCTCAGGTCAGGATGAAGACACACGTGGTTGGGATGAATCATTGACTAGCACGTAGGCCCAGACCCTCCACCAGGGCTGGATTAAGAGTCGGGAGGGACTGGTTGAACAAAATATAGGGGCCCCCATTATTTTGGGAATTGACATATTTTGGCATTCACTCGCGAGGATGGATAACAACCTTTCATGGTGCTGAATTATTTTATCTACATATGTTTCAGAATAGGGCGCTATGGTTTCAGCTAGATACGAACTATATTTTTATGTCAAATTATCGTATCGAATCTACAAAAAGTTATATGATTTTTCGCTTTTCATGTGGGGAGCAAACCCAACCGGAGAGGCCCTCAATTTAGGTTCTAAATATAGCCAGCACAAAAGGCTAGATCTTTATTTACAGCTAAATTAGAAAAGAAAGTGCAGCTACCCAATACACAACCTTTCACGCGGCACTCGCATTCAATCAGCACCCGTGCCGGCCTCCCGGAGGTGACGTCATCTGACGTAACGCGCAGGCTTCAAAGCTGTCTACGAGTTTCTGGTTTAACGAGCCCCCCAGCCCCCCTGTGAAAAACGCGTCGTCCGAATCCGAAATCCAAGTTTCCGCGCGTTGGCGAGCAGCCAATCCAGTGGAAGCACCGTTGCTAGGGTGTCCTCCTCTCCTTTTTTTTTTTTTTTTTTCCTCGCCGCGTTGGGCGTCCAGGCAATCGGAAATACGCGGCCAGTTTGGCGCAGCAATTTCAGCGTCAGGTCTGCAAGCTGTTCGAATACGCACACGCGTCTTCTTATGTTTCTGTCCCGTGTCCCAAATAGCGGCCAGGCTCTTCAAATCGACCGCAAAAATCGGTTTCTTAACCTATCGCGTTGCGATTTTCTACAGCGTTAGCCACATGTGGTGCATTTTTTTTTCTATAAAATTCACAAAAAGCGAACTTACTTGAGGAAAAAGTAAAGAAAGAAAAAGGTTTAACTCCTATGAAAACGCAGCGAAGCCACCTGTCTTCAAACCATAGGGCGCCCCAATGCCGTACAAAATCGTAACGCGATAGGTTAAGAAACCGATTTTTGCGGTCGATTTAAAGAGCCTGGCCGCTATTTGGGGCACGCGGTAGGTTATTTTCGAATTCGTCGGTGCTACAAGCGGACGAAGGGCTTGTAAGTGAGCAGTCACTATTCTTTATCGACTCTTGAAAGCCATGGTCAGAGAGATTAGACCTATGCCGCTTATTCTTCGTCTATTTCCGCTTGTGCGAGTACGCTATTTTCCTGAGTACTGACGCATGAAAAACGTGTGTGCTAAAGTCGAATGTAGTAACTGTGCATTTCGTGAGCTGCGAATATGAGATCGCTGTCGGGCGCAATATAGATACAAGGTCACTGCAAGGCACGCGTCATGAATATGACACACAATACGTGTTCGTGACCAGAGATGGCAGTAATGAAATTACTGTAATAAAATTACAGTAATTAAGTTACTCTTTCTGGTAATGAGTAATGTAATTAGTTTCCTAGGCTAGTAATTTAGTAATGTAATGAATTACTTTCAGGCAGTAATTTAAAAAAAAATGGCTCATTACTTTCGAAATTACTTTTGTCCCAAATGAGACAGCTCGTTTGCGAGCTTTAAGACAAAAAGAGAAAATTATTTTGCACGGTGAAATGTCGTGGCAGAGACATCAGAGCAAATAAACGACGGCCATCTGAATGCAAAACCTCGTACGGGGAACGCGACAGGCGGGCTTGAAAGGCGACGGGGATGGAGAAAAGCTTTCGTATAAAAACATCGCTGGAAGGCCACGGCTCACAAACGCCAGGCAAGGAAGATTCACGGCGTCAGGTCATCCCGACGGTACTATACTTTGTTCATTCTTAAGGTGAGAAGTTTTGTGGGAGCAACGAGCTCACCGGAACCAATCAACCACCTTCCTATCATCACCTGACCCCTTCTCTGCCTGTGGGTATGAGCGAGAGAGCAAGTTACGCGGCGAAAGACAAACGTGTGACTGGTCCAACGAGCACGTAGCTTCCACCGTGCTCTCAGCAAAACGGCCTATGCTTGGTTCAGACGTTTACGTCGGTTGCGTCCACTGCAACCAAAACGACCACAACGACCTATTCACCGGTACAACTCTAACTCACGATTACTTTTCGACTGTGCTACTTGTATTGCTTGCCACATTGTGTACGACAAACTGTTTTCCTGGTGACTTTGTCATTGCTGTCGTTCCACTTGCTGCGAACGCAACCGTCGCCTCGAGATCGACCTGGAGGTGGCGCTACTGTCGCGCTATCATCATCATCGAAGCGGGGATAGAAGCATGGGCGCCCCGTAGGTAATGCACGTTCGCGCGCGAGACGGTATAGATCAGTGGCACCTAACCAGTGGTCTCAAACTCATCTGAGTGTGGGTTCCAGCTAGCTCACACCGTAAAGGTTGAGGGCCAACGTAAGGCCGGGGAGAGGGGGAGAGGGTTCAAAAGGTTTTAAAGAGAAGAGACCTCGTGCTCTATGCTTTTTGTAAACTCACAGTTTTGCCAGTGACATCTTTAGATTTGATTTGTTTATATGACTTTGGGCCCTGACTAGATGTGATAAAAAGAATTAAAATGTCACTGCCCCGCCAACGTGCTGGCATTTTTAATAGAGCAAGAGAACAAGCATACTGTCGTTCTCGTTGCTCAGTTCACTCAAGAATTGACCAAGCTCCAAATGTCTCTAAAAAACAATCGGTTAATTTGGCAGTTCTTGCTTTCCTGACAATTTTTATTACAACACTCTGAACAAATACTTGCCTTTTAATCGTGATATTTTTTTTTTAAGGTGAAAATCCCGAGCTCGTAGCTTTATCTTTGCAGTTGCTCCTGCTGATCGAGAGTTCCCTCAGCCGAGAAGCATCCTTCAACAAATAGCTCGCGCTTGCAGCCCAGTAGCAGAATTGTTACACATTACAAAAAGCTGGGAAGCAAAAAATAAAGCGAAACAAAAGGCAAATTAACAGATAAGTGTAAACTATGTGAATACGTTAAAAGAGCAGAGCTACTTTTGGAGTGAAAATAAATCGACGCGATGAGGTCATTATGGCGCATGCCATTTCTAGCGCTCGAGATTTACTTGAGACATGAGAACCGGGGCTCATAGCTGGTTGCCTGCGGGCCGCGTCCCGGCGAGGCGCGGGCCGCATGCGGCCCGCGTGTTTGCGACTTTTGGTGTAGATTCTTGTGTTTATTTTGTCGCATCATGGTCGCATAGTATCGGTGGGAAAACAATTTTAGCGGAAAATGGTGCGGTGGTGCTTCAGTGAAGAATGAATCGTGTTACCGTACGGCCTAAATTTAAATTATCGCTTATCTAGATGCGTTTGGAAGCATGGATCACTACTACTTATGTCGAATATTTGTTTCTTTTAAAATAGATGTATCGGTTCACCATCGTGGAAATTCCACAAAACAAGGAATTCCAACCCGGATACTTACATAATACTGGTACTGTGGGTTGTGAAATCGCAGGTTCTATGCACTTTTGTTTTTTGCGTAACTTTTAGTTTTCGCAGTACTACAGATATTTCACATTGAGAGAAGTTAGTGCGATACTGGAAATTACCGTGCTATTGCTAGCTTCTACAAGTAAGAAAATTCCGCTGCAGCCAATGTTTCCCTTTGCTGTGCCATTGTGTGCGTAAGTTTTTCGGAGTCTGAACAAGGCTGAAACTTAGCTAGTTGGTTCATGACGCTTACGAAAATGGCCTGCTGAACGGAGATAAACCTACACACTACGAAAAAACGATAGTAGCTTCTAGTTCTGTTCGTTGTTCATACTGTTCGTTGGCAGGGCAACTGAGGCAAATGAAACAAACTGTTCTATTATATCTGCCGCGAGTGGAATAAACTAGAGTCACTAAATAAAGCTACGCTTTCAGAGTCCCGAAACTCCCAAACTACGCGTCTGAAGCGCGTCAGGCGCCGCCATCTTGGGTCCACGCGCAGATGAAGGAGTGACTGTAGCTGAGCCAAGCCGAGCTGTAGCCGTTGCCGCAGCTGTGGCAGCGAATCAAGGTCGTGTTGTTCGTATCTCGACGTGTTGCAATCGGCAACGGCTGCGCGGATGGCTGTTGAAATCGGCACGTCGGCCCGCCGATGGACGTCGGCGGCCTTGGTTCGTCGTCTCATGTTTCGCTCACGGGCGAGGCCCGTCGTCACGTAACTCACCGCCGAAATAACGTGACTTCGAGGCGTTTAGCCGGCCGAATGTCTGCTCTTCTTGAAACTCAAGGGAAATACCCGGGCAAGGTCAACCCAGCGGACCTCGGACCTGAACATTACGTCAAGCTCTCGCCCTGCCTGCCCCAAGACACCTGCAAGGACGACGCCTTCAAAAGAGGCTGATGCGTTGATGCATGGCGCCATCGAGTAAGACAACCTCTTCGGTGTGGTGTGCGCGGACGTGTGACGTAACTTGGACAGAGGGTCTTTCCGAGAAGGCGTGGGTGACGAAACTGGTGCACCTCCGCGATTGGTTTCCGCCCGACTGCATGGCAACCGAAATACTTTAAAAGCACTGAGCTCACCTAACTCGGGGAGCTCGCCAAGATCAAGGCTAATAGCTGCGGCTAGATGCTGTATAGCCAGAGCTCTTTGCTCCCCTGACATGTAAATAAAGGAGAGTTTTAACCATCGTCGCCAGCTGAGATTCCTGCCCGGAGCTCCGTCCGGATCTGGACCCCACCCGAGCCTGGTCCATCCTGGGGACTCACGTCGGCCGCGACAACTGGTGGCAGCGGTGGGATGGACTTGAGCGACGTCGGCTGTGGGGAGTGGTGAGTGCTCGACTTGGCTCATAGGGACGCCAGATTTCTAGCCGGGGTAGTCTAGGACTGGTGGTGGGGCTGTACTCGAGCAGGGTTTTGCTGGGCAGCCATAGAGCGAGTTCAAGTCACACTCAATATGGATCTCGAGCAGCTGCGTAAGCCGGACTTGCTGTTAATGTGTGAGGAGTTGGGGATCGATGCCAGGAAAATTCAACGAAAACCACTCCTCGTGAAGGCAATCCAGGCCCTAGGCGCTGACGATAAAGAGTTCAGCGAGTGCTGGGAAATCATCAAAGAGAGGCGCGAAGCAGCTAAAGCCAAGGAAGAGCGCGAGGCGGAAGAGCGGAGGCGCGAGGCTTCTGAGCTGAAAGCCAAAGAGGAACGCGAAGCGGCTGTGGAGATGAAGCGCTTGGAACTGGAAATGAAACGTCTCGAGATGAATCAGGCAGTGAGGGGCGTCTCGAACCCCGGCGAAGTGAAGGCTTTAAAAATTAAAGACCTAATGCAGCCCTTCAAGGTGGGTGAGGATATTGGTCTTTTTCTGGTAATTTTTGAAAGGACGTGCAACAGAATCGGGTGGTCACGTGATACATGGCCTCAGCTCTTGCTCACGTTGTTGCCTTGTGAAGCGGCACAGGTTGTCGCCAGACTTAGCCCGGAGGAGGCAGCAGACTATGACGCGGTCAAGCTCGGCCTTCAGAAAAAGTATCGCTTGTCGACGGAGGCTTTCCGGCAGCGTTTTCGGGGTGCCAGAAAAAAACCCGAAGAGTCATACATTGAGTTCGCTTACAATCTTAGGTCGAACTTGGTGGAATGGCTTAAAAGTGCGGAGGTCTACGGTAACCACGATGGCATTGTCGAGTGCTTCGGGCTCGAACAACTGTACAAGGGCATGCCGGAGGTAATGCGATACTGGGTTCAGGATAAAAATCCTGACACAACTCAAAAGGCTGCCGAGCTGGCCGAAGAGTTTGTGGCACGCCGCAGTAGCCAGAAAGACGATACCCCAGAACGTAAGTTTCCAGGAGCGCGCGGCGATTACCGCGGAAAATATTACAAGCCACGCTCCGAGGAAGACAAGAGGGAGCCGAAGGACTCCGAAAAGGGCGCTCATCGGTCGAGGGCCGCGGGAGGCGGAGAGGCAGGAGAGGAGAACCATCGCGCGGAGAAACAAGGTCGGGCAGACGAAACCACAAAAAAACAATTTGAGGCGAGAAAGCCCATGCGTTGTTTCCGCTGCAACGAGACGGGTCATATGGCGGCTGGTTGCCGAAAGCCTCGGGTGGTATTTTCGTACCTTAGTAAAGATGACGAGAACGACAGGCTGCTCGAGCCTTATCTCCACGACCTCCTCGTGAACGGCGAGCCCTGCAAGGTGCTCAGGGACTGCGCCGCCACTTTGGACGTCGTGCACCCATCGCTCGTGCAAGCGGACCACTACACTGGTGAGTGTGCGTGGATACGGCAGGTGGTGGAACAGCAGAGCGTCTGTCTGCCGGTAGCCAGGGTGACGATTCAAGGTCCTTTCGGCACACTGGAGACGGAGGCTGCGGTTTCAGCTAACCTACCACCCCAGTATCCGTACCTCTTTTCTAATAAATCGGACCAAAAACTGCGTAAAATGGGAAAGCGTTTGACCGACGGGGTAGTGATGGCACTAACTCGGTCGAAAGCGCGGGAGCTTGCTAGCCAGCTTAGATACAATGAGCAACCCGAAACCTCCGAGAACATGGTGTTGACTGGGGACGCTGGGCAGGCAAGCGAGACGCGGTCCGAACCCGACGACGAAGGGGAGGACTCTCCAGGCTCAGATGAGTCCTCAAATTGTGACGTTTTGGAAATGGCTGAGGGGCGCGTTGTTCCTCCAGTCACTTCTAGGTTGCAAAGTCTACTGAGAGTGGGGACGGCGAGTTTGCAATCGGAACAGAAGAGTGACCCCAGCCTCAAGATACTCTCCGATACAGAGAGGGAAGGGGTAGCCCGGAAAAACATTACGTTTTACGAGAAAGGGGGTCTCCTTCATCGGAAATACGAGGACAGGCGAGGAAGGGTTTATGATCAACTCGTGGTGCCTTCCAAGTACCGCTCCGACCTCCTGCATGTGGCGCATGAAAACCCTTGGTCAGGGCATCTCGGTATAAAGAAAACCAAAGAGCGATTACTTCAAAAGTATTATTGGCCAGGGTGTTTTCGAGATGTTAAGCTACACGTGAAGACATGTAGCGTGTGCCAGGTCGTCGGGAAGGCGAACGACAAGTGGAAGGCCCCTCTAAAACTGGTCCCGTTGATCTCTGAGCCTTTCAAGCGCCTGGTAGTGGACACGGTAGGGCCCTTGCCTGTCACTGAGTCAGGGTACAAGTACCTTCTTACAATGATTTGTCCTGCCACTAAGTTTCCGGAGGCGGTGCCTCTGAAAAGCTTGAGCTCAACGGAAGTGGTCGACGCTTTCCTGACCGTATTTGCCAGAGTAGGTTTCCCTGCGGAGCTCCAGAGCGATCAGGGTAGCGTTTTTACGAGTGCTTTGACGACGACCTTCCTTGAGCGGTGCGGTATTAAGATCATTCATAGTTCCGTCCACCACCCGCAATCAAACAGTGTGGAACGGTGGCATGCAACACTGAAACGGGTCCTCCGAGCACTGACTCATGAGCACAAGCGGGATTGGGAGCGCTGTTTGCCCGCAGCGATGTTCGCCTTGCGTTCGGCGCAGCACGAATCTACGGGTTTTAGTCCCGCAGAGTTGGTGTACGGTAGAGCGCTGCGTTCTCCGATGCGTATGTTACGCGAGTGTTGGGAAGGAAGTGGAGAGGACACGACAGTTGTAGAGTACGTCCTCGAATTACTTGAACGCTTGCATGTTGCTAGAAAAATTGCCGAGGACAACATGTCGGCAGCGCAGCTCAGGGCGAAAACATGCTATGATAAAACGGCCCGTAAAAGAACGTTCAAGGTGAACGACAATGTAATGCTTTTAAGGAGTTCAAGACAAAATAAGCTCGAAGTCCACTGGGAAGGTCCGGCAGAGGTTGTCCAGAAACTATCCGATACGAATTATGCTGTCAAAATGAAGGGGAAGCGAAAGGAAGTCAAAATTTATCACGCAAATCTAATGAAGCCATTTTTCGAACGCGAAGAAATTGCTTTCGTGACCCTGAATGCGCCGGAAGAAGAAACGCTGCAAATCCCGTCTTTAAGTGAGGCTTCTGGTACCGAGACGGTGGACGACGTTATGCAGAAGGCGGTAAAGACGGAAGAGCTGAAACCTGCGCAGATTGAAGGTCTAAAACAGCTTTTGACCGAGTTCCAAGACGTCTTTTCAGACCGACCGGGTAAGACCACATGGGTCACTCATGATATCGAGCTTATATCTGACCAGCCCGTCAGGGCAAAGCCCTACAGAGTGTCTCCTAGGCAGCGAAACTTAATTAAGACTGAGATCGATAAAACCCGGAGAAAGTGACTACACGTCCCCTCTGATCATGGTCGAGGTTCCGGGTAAAAATCCGCGTCCTTGCATCGACTATCGTCGACTAAACTCGATAACCAAGGACCACATTTACCCGATACCGAACATCGAGGAGCGTATCGAGACAGTAAGCAGTGCCAAATTTATCTCCACACTTGATTTGGTTAGGGGATATTGGCAGGTGTCCCTTACAGAGCGTGCCAGTCGGTTCTCTGCCTTTGTTTCTCCGTTTGGCACCTTTCGACCCTTGATGCTGAGTTTCGGGTTAAAGAATGCTCCCTTTTGTTTCTCCAGTTTAATGGATCGGGTGCTGCGTGGACTTGGCGATTTCGCCTTACCATATTTAGATGACATCGCTATTTTTTCTAACAGCTGGGATGGTCACCTCGATCACCTGCGGGTAGTGTTCACCCGACTCCGGGAGGCCGGTCTGACAGTGAAGGCAGAGAATTGCCAGTTGGGTAGAGCCGAGGTCACGTATCTGGGCCATGTTGTAGGACAAGGATCTCGTCGTCCGTCCGAGATTAAGATTGAAGCCGTAGCTAACTATCCCCGACCCAAAACTAAAACTGATATCAGAGCGTTTCTCGGGCTTACCGGGTATTATCGGCGATACATCCGCGGTTACTCGGATTTGGCTAGCCCGCTCACAGACGCGCTTCGAAAAACACAACCACCGCTCGTCGTCTGGGACGAACCAAAACAAAAAGCGTTTGATGCTCTGAAAGCAGCACTTACTAGACAGCCCATTCTCATGGCTCCTGATTACGAAAGGCCGTTTGTCGTTCAGTGTGATGCCAGCGACCGAGGAATGGGAGTTGTGTTATGTCAGAGGGATAATGAGGGCATTGAGCACCCTGTTTTGTACGCCAGCCGAAAGCTCAGCGTTCGAGAACAGGCGTACAGTGCGAGCGAAAAAGAGTGCGCATGCTTGGTCTGGGCGGCTCAAAAGCTCTCGTGCTACCTCTCGGGGAACAAATTCACCTTTGAAACGGACCACTGCCTTTGACGTGGTTACGTAATATGTCTCCGAAAAACGGACGCCTCTTGCGCTGGAGCATTGCCCTACAACAGTTTAATTTTGACGTCGTGTACAAAAAGGGCAGGAGTAACGGCAACGCCGACGGCCTGAGTAGGCCCTCAACATGAGGACTGATGTTCGTCAAGATATGACCCAACTCAGTTTAGCCAACTTGAACCTGAGTGCATTTAACCATTTACCCAAGTAGGCTTGCAGTATTTTGTGTGTAGAGAGCAATTGTATTCAGAGGTTGTATTGCTTTGCTGGTCCTAATATCGGCAAGTTCAGTTTTAGCTGTCGTGGGATTTATGATGAGTGTGACATTGTATTTTGGGGTGAGATTTTAAGTAGGGTAGAAGCTTTGTGTCTGATTTATCTTACTCAGTTATCTGGCGTTCCTTTGGGTTGGGTTGGGTGCCTGCCTGCTTTCTACGGTTGCCGGTGTTGTGCGGGTTAATTCCTATCGTTGCTGAATACGTCTTGAGAACAGTGGGGGTTCTACGTGGCCGGCAGCAAGACACATCGTTCCTTCAGGCGACCAGGAGGATGCTCACCTTTGGAACGACTTCCCCGGCGGCGGAGGGGCTGTTGCAATCGGCAACGGCTGCGCGGATGGCTGTTGAAATCGGCACGTCGGCCCGCCGATGGACGTCGGCGGCCTTGGTTCGTCGTCTCATGTTTCGCTCACGGGCGAGGCCCGTCGTCACGTAACTCACCGCCGAAATAACGTGACTTCGAGGCGTTTAGCCGGCCGAATGTCTGCTCTTCTTGAAACTCAAGGGAAATACCCGGGCAAGGTCAACCCAGCGGACCTCGGACCTGAACATTACGTCAAGCTCTCGCCCTGCCTGCCCCAAGACACCTGCAAGGACGACGCCTTCAAAAGAGGCTGATGCGTTGATGCATGGCGCCATCGAGTAAGACAACCTCTTCGGTGTGGTGTGCGCGGACGTGTGACGTAACTTGGACAGAGGGTCTTTCCGAGAAGGCGTGGGTGACGAAACTGGTGCACCTCCGCGATTGGTTTCCGCCCGACTGCATGGCAACCGAAATACTTTAAAAGCACTGAGCTCACCTAACTCGGGGAGCTCGCCAAGATCAAGGCTAATAGCTGCGGCTAGCTGCTGTATAGCCAGAGCTCTTTGCTCCCCTGACATGTAAATAAAGGAGAGTTTTAACCATCGTCGCCAGCTGAGATTCCTGCCCGGAGCTCCGTCCGGATCTGGACCCCACCCGAGCCTGGTCCATCCTGGGGACTCACGTCGGCCGCGACAGACGTAAGAAGGAAAAAAATGCATGCTGAGCGACGGACTTCAGCGTGCGCGCGCAGTAAACAGTAAAACAGCAGCAGGCAGCGGATCGCTGGACCCAAGATGGTGGCGCTGAAAAAACGCGATGATGATGATAGCGACTCACGTGACTGCCGCTGTCCAATGATGCCGCAGCGAACCAGAATATTGTTGAATAGAGCAACTCTATTGTCGGAAAAATGCCAAAGAAAAGGAATGCGGTACTCTGAAAACGTAGCTTATTTAGTGACTCTAGAATAAATGAGTTCTAACTGAGCAACGCAGCAGCGTGCGTGTTATTAGATGCTCTTCTCGGTAGTGTGGGTTCACCCGCTACAATTTTCCTCGGGGAGGGCCGCTCATGTCAAGAGGCTAATATCATAAATTTCTGGCTAAATCATCTTCTACTCAAATGTAGTAGACTCTACAACTAAAACAAACGACGCGCACCACGACACGGACAGCATCGACCGCAGCGAAACTCTCACGAGACTTTCAGATAGCCCTCGGCCCTAACCTAACGCAAATTGGGAATGGGCAGTTCATCGATTAACCTTAAGATTATTCAAGTAATGCTTTGAGCGCTTTTTTTTTTTTTTTGTCGTATGGAGTTTTGTGTTAGAGAGAGTCGAGAAGAAAAAAAAAAGAACCTGCTTTAATATTTCTAATGTCTTTATTTCGTTTAGTCTGCAGGATTGCACGGTAAACCACTTCGGCATGGTCGTGATTGCCATCGAGTGTGATTATACTGATTAAATAATAACTTAAAAATGACCACTTTAAAATGCTTCCCGTGTTCATATTTCTGTTGGCGTCACAACGTGAAGCTTGAAAGGGGACTGCAATATGCCATTTATGACACAGTAAAAAAAAAACGTGGTTTTAACGCCTTTCAGTAATATGACTGGAGAAAAATCAACTAGCCGATTTATTGATTGATTAGGCAATTAAAAGGTGGTAATCAGTCGGGTTAATTTTGTAGTCGACCCCCAGCTCTAATCAGCATTCAATGTTTTCTGAAAGCTATGGATTCTGCGAGTAACAAAAATATGTTAGACCAGCGGTTCTGCAAACCACAGGACTAAGATTATGGAAGCATCCGACATAATATTGATCGCTTCGCTGAATTTCCACGCATGTGAAACGATACAACCTTGAGTACGAACAAGCAAAAACAAAAACATTTCATCGGGAGGGTCCAGCTCAGCCGGAAACGGGCTTGCGTTGTCGAGATCCATATGCTTCTGAACGTGCGTCCGTAGCAGACGACGCACGGCGGTATCCCCGCTTTCGCATGTTTCCGATTTCGGCCACACGGTGGCGACAGGGTTCGATTTCGAGGCGATAAGGACACATACCAGTAAGTTCAACACATTTTAAAACCTGAGAGGAGAGATCACAGAGATCCCCGGCCTTGTTCTTCCGTCAAGCAAGGTAAAACCGTAGGCTTCAACCATTGTGAACAACAAACGACCGTCAAAGCTCCAAAAAGTTTCGTGCGTATCCTTGGCCTTGGTAAGTAAAGATGATTTTTGTAGTCGGAAAAGGCGTGATGCGAGCAAAGGAGGTGCCGATCGCGGTATGCCTCTCTGCCTTTCCTTGGGAAGTTTATTCGGGAATAAACGAATGAGCAGATAACGCAACCTGTTTATTGGGAAAGTAGACATATTAGGAAGCTCGCGCCGTCACTTTCCTCAAGTGGAGACGCCGCTGAATGAACTGCGAAACTGGTGGGTGAGTCGACTCTCTTTGAGTCACATCTAAAAAGAGAAGCTATTCATCGTGTTTAAAACTTCTGTCGTGTGCGCCAGCGGAACGACTGTTCAGTACGGTTCACTTTGAGGCGTATGAGGCTTTTGTGCTGTAAACAAGATCAGACGTCTGGTACATATACTATAAATAAAATAAAAAACAAGAATTACTGTCTCAAGGCATTGAAAAGTAATGTCAAAGTAATTATATTACTTTTGGAAATTGTAATGTAATGTAATTACTTTTAGTTTGTGGTAATTTGCAATGCAATGTAATTACAGTTTTGCCTTTTTCGGAAAAGTAATTATAGTAATGTAATTTACTGACGTTTTGAAAGTGATTTTGCCATCTCTGATTGTTATGTCAGCCCCGTGACATTTCGCGAATAGCATAAATTGTTTTAGCCTCTAATACTAGCTGCGAAGAAAACTGCAATTACATTATGACCCGTAGAACCATTACTTAAGCAGATAATTGATAAACATCGGTTGATTAGCCAACTGATCGTGATGGCTAACACAACCCCTGGTCACAGTCCGAGTTTTGCGGCGTTGACAATATAGCGACAATATAGCGTTGACTATATAGGGTGCTTCACGAAAGGTGGACAAATTCGATATTGCGAAAACTACGTGTCGCAACAAAAAGAGGCTTGCGTCGTTTTGGTCCTCGGCCAAGGGCCTATTCAGGAAAATTATTAAAGTCCGGGATAATTAGATTGTAAAATATTTTTGCGTAATTAACTTTTCTAATATTGTGTTTAATGGCATGGTTTCAATGATAAATTTGGTGAGCATCATCGAAAAATGCTAAATTAACAAATAGCAGAACGAAAAAAGGTACGGGCAGCATTTTGCGGCTTTCTGAAAAACCGCACTACTTCGACGGGTTTTTAGGTTTCGGTTTGCAATCGGAGCGCATCTCCGCACCGACGGCACCGCACCCCGTGGGAAAATAGTGCAACCCGCCTCTGCTGCGTTGCGCGAGGACAGCGCACCAGAGTTTGGTTGCACTATTCTCCACGGGGCGCGGTGCCGTCGGGGCGAAGATGCGCTCCGATTGTAAACCGAAGCCTAAAAACCTGTCGGAGCTATGCGGTTTTTCGGCAAACCGTAAAATGCTGCGCGTGCCTTCTATCGTTCTGCTATTTGTTGATTTAGTGTTTTTCGATGATGCTCAGCAAGTTTCTAATTGAAACCAAGCCCATAAACACAATATTAAAAAAATTAATTACGCAAAAATAATTAAGAATCTAATTATCCCGGACTTTAATAATTTTCGTAAATAGGCTCCAGGCCCAGAACCAAAACGACACAAGCCTTTTTGTGTTGCGACGCGTAATTTTCGCAATATCAAATTTGTCCACCTTTCGTGAAACACCCTGTATACATCACCAATTTCTATCAAACGTATTCGGCACGTCATGAAAATAAAATGTAATTTATTTTCTATCTTCATTTCTATTTGATCCTCTTTTGGTTTGAAAACAAAAGCATAAAACGACCGGGCGGCGGCTGCACGAGCTGTCAAGTCGTCCGACCCGCCGGCGCCCCGGGCCTCGACGCCGCTTCTCCCCTCTCCCAACATTGTAACCATTGTAACAGTTGCAACGCTGCGCGTGGTTTTCTTTACGCGAGGCTCGTGCGAACCCGGCCTTCGTTCTAGAGCGCAGCTCTTAGGCGCTCGTTCCTGTGTTTCACGGCGTCGCCGTCGGCGTAACCGCGTGCGTTGCATCATGGTACGTTCACCGGACCTATACACCAATTCCAATCCCCGCTAAATTGAGCAAAACAACTGAATTCGTGTTGAGGTCACGTGCCGTCAATTTTCCAGCTAAATTTGGAGGGGAAACTGTGGGAGGAGGGGAGGGTCCTCCGTACCCTCCCCTCCTCCTCTTTATAAATATATTATAAAAATTTAATATATATATATATATATATATATATATATATATATATATATATATATATATATATATATTATGTACGCAGGAGTACGAGGTATTTGTACATATAGATATTTCTTCTTCAAATACTTAGTACGGTATATCGCACAATCAAAATACCTCAAGAGCTGCGCTCTAAATTCGCATTACAGAGATTTGTAATCGTCTTTCATTTTTTGCCATTCCGGGTATTAGTCGAATTCGCTGGATGTTTTTGGTATAAACCTTTAGGAACTTTGTTGAGGAACGCGTTTGACGTGGCCATTCTCAAAAACAAATTACTACGAGATTTTTTTTTTTTATCCCAACAGGAGAGGTGAGTTCGCTCCTCCTTTATATTCACCGTTTTATTTCCCCACAAATGCTACCACTGAATTTCCGCTGCCCATAGCTGTTAGTCTGCCGGTTGACCAAACTTGTTTTTAATCTCGCCGTAAAAGAAAAGAAAAATAATTAAATAAAGCCTATTAATATATATCTCTTTTTTTTTTTTAACAAAAGGAAGTTGTGTTGTAGTACGATTTAAAGTTGCAGTGCTGACACAGCCCCACTTCGCTTAATGCACAACTACATACTCAAAAGGTAACAATGAGGTTTAATCTGGAAACTTTCACGTGCGGTTTTCAAACAGACGGAGGATGATAGAAAGGCAAATTTCGGCTTTTATATTTTAATTTGATCGATATAAGTTCCATTGAATCCTGGTCACGCGTGCAATAATTTTGTTGTGTTCGACCTCCTGACGATTGAAATTCTAAATAGTATGACCATATTGTCATTACAGATGCTGGGGACATAGAGCGACCAAGCATAAAGGTTTCCTCATGCCTCAGGACCAGGGTGCTCCGGACGTACTCTTTGTGGCTCCCACCATTTCAACAGCCCGTTGAGTGCCAACATTTCCGATTTCAGTGATAACATTCATTCAGGATAACGATCGGCCTCGATCGATTCGCCGCCTTTCCATCTTGCTTGATCGCCAAGTTTTGGATAAGTAAAAACGAAGCTATTGCTGAGGGCTAACTAAATTAAGTGACCCAGTTCTTAAATGAGGGAATAGCTTATTTAATTTCAGTGAGCTGGATAAAGAACTAATCCGATTTTGTGTGTTGACTGTGCAAATATGTACGTAAATATACGTGTGCACATTTGTAAAGATGTGTACTTTATGACGTTATGTGTATATAGGGGAAAATTTATTAATTTATTCAGATTACCCCTAAAGGCCTTCCAAGGAAGGCTGTCAGTGTTCTATGTTTTCGTGTATGCACGTAGCGCTGATTTGTTTGTGAGCAGTTATTGTGAAATAAACGGTCCTCGAAATATTTCGGACGCACCTCTCGATTCCTTATGGGACGGCTGGACTAGGGCTATAGAGAGCTTTAAGCTGGACGTCTCGGAACCTTTCGAAACGGAACAAACACAACAACCCACTAAATTAAAAAGGACTTTTAGCGCTTAAAGGACCAATGCAACAATATTTGTACTTTGCGCAAATACCGCTTAAAACGGATCCCTAACGTTAATGACCTATGAAACACGCGTTCGTTTTTAACCCCACGCAATAGAAGTTCCAGAAAAAAATTTAAGAAAAACGAGCAGCGTTCACCCCCTCAACTCGCAGCCAGAACAAGCGGCCACGTGATCTGGAGCCGATTATATGCCGCCAGTGTTGATCATAGCCACGCGCTGGGGTTGGCAAAGCGCAGGACACGCGCTGAGTTCCAGGCATTGTTATGGCTCGGCTGTTGTCGTCGTTGCAGCGATTGGACACGGGTCAAAACCCGAATGCTTCTCGAGCTAGCAATTGTCACGAGCCCAAGTCGAGTGCCCACGCAATGCTCGGGTCCAATCTATGAACCGCATTCAAATATCGTCACTTGGGTGTACTGGGGCCCCCGAGTTACGTCATCAAATTTTGCAAAGGAGAGATTGAATGAAAAGGATCGCTTTTGTCCTTGAAATTACACCGCAACAAAGGAGTTTCTTGGCCAATGGCGTTGCGTGTGAGTATCCTTGAGTCCCAGGTGTGCCAGTAAGCTCGTGTATAGAGAGATACATTCCAATTGAATATCGTTGCACAGCTCCTTTAATATCATGTTTGAAAAGCTCCGCTAGTACGATACGCAGAACATAATAACGGTTAAAAAAAAAAAAAGTCCCTATACTCCGTGCTACTAGTTGTGTGCAGTGCATGCGAAGGCAACGGCAGGAGAAGAGAGAAAGGGCGAGCACTAGGAACGTTAGATGAGAGGAGGTTTCTCTCTTCTGCCCCAGCCTTCATAGTGCTCGCCCTGTCTCCCCTCGCCTGGCATTGCCTTCGCCCGTACTACACGCAACGCCGTGCGCAATGGCGTAGCTAGGACATCCGGCACCCGGGGCAACCACCAGAGGCAAAGTCGTGGGTCATCGAAAGCACACACTCATTACTAGAAATAGACAGAAAATATTATACCCATTTTTTGTAGCTTCTAAAAAGCTGCACAGCCACGTGACTTCCCAGTTCAGTTTCGAGCAGTAGCGGTTTTTTTTTTTTTTACTTTATTAAAAATATGAGCGACGCTGTAGAAAAATATTGAATGGGTAGTCTTCTGACACCATAATAAATCGCCTTGCAAAAAAAAATTTTTTTTTGGGGGGGTGTCAGTGTCCCTTTAACTGATCAGTTTAGAAAGAAACAGGACAGGGAAAGCACTTTACGTTGTTTCGAAAACAGGCTAAATTCGGACCCCGTTTCTAGGCTTCGGTTTTCTATCGGAGCGCATCTTTGCGCTAGCAGTCACGCCCCCCGGTGTCTGAGGCGCGAAGCTACCGCCTCGCCTCCTTCGTAGGACCGAGAGAAGCACGAGGGAAGCATGGCGCTCGTGCGTCGCGCGCCTTGGCCCCCGGCGCAAAAGATTCGCTTATGCGGAGCGCTAGAGCCACTAAATAAGCTGCGCTTAGAGTATCGGCACTCCGTTCCCCGACATTGTTGCGGGCGCAGCCATTTTGGCTCGTATGCAGGACAGACACAACGGCCGATCGTCATGATTCAAAAGTGCGACTTCCTGAGAATTAGATTCGGTGTTAGGAAGGTCATGTAATATTCCTTTGATCTGTCGCGAACGGTTTGAACATTTGTGGAGGACGGAAAAGCATTTCCTGTGATTTCAGATAAAGCTTCAGATAACTGCCAACCATGATTTTAAGACACAATATGGCCCAGTGTCGTTACTCTGAAGCGTAGCTTATTTAGTGGCACTACGGAGCGCAAGTTTGTCTGCTTCTTTTGCAGGGGTTGCGGTTCCGTCAGAACGACGCCGAGCTCTGATTGAAGGATAGTGGGTAGACCCCCAAGCAAGCTGCCTTGGGGTCTACCCACTATCCTTCAATCAGAGCCAACAAGAGCTCGGCGCCTGTCTGACGTCACCACAACCCCAGCAAAAGAAGCAGACAAACTCGCGCTCCACATGGAAATGCACCCAAATTTAGCGTTTTTCCTGAACACCGTAAAACGCTGGTCCTGCCTCACATCCATCTCTCCAACATTAGTGGTTTTCGATTCTGCTTATACTCCGTTTCAGCTGACGTCTGGACGCAGCTGACGCTACGAGCTATCCTATAGCCAATCTGGTTCCGAGGACGTAGCCCGTGATACACTTTCTGCGCGTCGCTGTGCCCCCTCTCCAAAGTCACGTGACAGTCACACGGCCTCGGACTTGCTCCAATGGCTCGTAGCATCCATTGTTCTCATTTGAACTATGTTTATTTTCACTAATTAAAAAGTTACCTAGTAAATGTAAGTGAATTGTTTAGCTAATTAGTGTTTTTGCAACCCTTGACGTCCGCCATGCTGGCAGCTTGTTCCCGGAATTTTTTTTCTTCATTACCTTATTTTTATGGATAATTGGAAGCCCTCCAAAATATGCCTTCCTTGCCTTTTCACTCCTGCGAAGTATCCAATCTACAGCAGACAATTTACTTTTCTCAAGGACTGAACTAGCGGCAAGCCCCTTTTAAGCACAACTTTAGGCGTGGAATCAAAGGTAAACAAAGTAATATTCCACTAAAATAACGTCCAAATTTTAGTACCAATTTTTTTTTTTTTTTTTTTGTCTGGTGGCTGCAATTAATCTGTGCAATCCTTGATTAAGCTAGAAAGAACTGGAATTCACATATAATTGTGCTCATCAAAGGCATTTAGCGTGTAGACAAAATCCTATAAAAATTCATAACCATATGGTTATATTCATATAACCACCAGGTTATATGAATATATAAATAAAAATCCAGCTAAATTTGAGGCAATTCCTAAGCATCCATCTGTCCACTGCTTGAGCTAAACTATATTATTACTGACCGGGCCCTCGAACATCATTGCGACGGTTAGCAAACTAGGAATATGACACAAACATTTAACCTGTACTGCAGCTTAATCCCCTTGATTAGTAAGCCTAGCTATACACATCGAGGGAATAAAAGAAATCGCTACCAATAACGCACGCAGTTGTCTGGACATTTTGAACTTTTTTTTTTTTTTTTTAACTTGAGAGAGTTGTTGCATTGACATTCAACGAGTTTTCATTTTCCCTTAAAATACCGGGCAAGCAGGCGTGCATCACCCACTCTGAAAGAATGTTCTTCGCCTACGCACGCTGCTGCCACGCAGCGAAGCGAGGAAGTTTTAGTAGACCGTGTTTCCCCCTTCGCTAAGCCTCTCCGCTACCCGGAACTCTACAGCCAAGGCCATCGGCACGCAGGCGCAGTGGCGGTTTCTTCGTTGCCGAGTTTTAGTAGGCGGAGTTCACACCGCGGCTGTCTATATTTGGGAGTGCACTAGCGCACCGGAGAAGCGCACTCAACGAAGCTAACTAAACCGCCCACACCATGAACACAAAGAAATATTGCCAAATACGTTCGATACGAAGGCTAATTCGAATCGACAATCGAAAGAATTGAAAATCCGCACAAATCCACCAAAAAACCGGAGGGAGAGAGAGAATAAACTTTATAAAAGCTTCATAAGATCCAGAACGCGGGTTCCTTCTCCTACGGCCGGCGTGGTGCCTCCCCTGCAGAGTGGCCGGACGGACTGGGCCGGGCGGCGACTTGCTCGGCTCTTGTGACCGCAGCGAGTTGAATAACGCAGTCGGAGCTGAGCAGCAGGGTCGTCCACTGAGTGTCTGGTTGTGTCAAATGTCGTGTGAGGGAAGACGGTGGGGGATCGGCCGGGCAGGACCAGAATATATGTTCGATCGTGGCCTTGTTGTATTCGTCGGCGTCCTTTGTTGGATCATAGCACTTGGTGCATCGGGCCTTGTATAGATCCGGGAGGTAGTGTCTGAGTGTCGCGGGGTTAGGAAGAGTATTCGTCTGAAGTTGTCGCCATAATACTTGTTGGCGTCTGTTGAGTGACTTATGTGGTGGTGGGTATATCTGGCGCTGTAATCTGTAGTGTTGTGTAATGTCATGAAAACCACGAACCGGTTCCTTATGCCATGGGATATCTCTCGGCTCGTTAGCAATCGGAATGGCCACGCCGACCGCCCCGCATGTCCCGGCCCGGCGAGTCGCATCTCGGGCCGCGGCGTGGGCCGCCTCGTTACCACCGACCCCCTGATGAGCCGGAGACCAGATTAATGTGATTGGGTGTGTGACTGGAGGGATGATGGATGATTTCAATGTTAGGAGCTTTGTTGCTGATCGAGAGACGCGACCTGAGCTGAAGCCGAGAATGGCCGTCTTGGAGTCACAGATTATGGTGCGTAACGACTCGGACGCGTGGTTGAGGGCCAGGCCGATTGCAGCTTCCTCCGCTCTGGTGGGGGAATCCTCCTTGACTGAGGCCATCACTACAATGCGCCCCGTCCCATCCACCACGGCCAGGGCATAGCGGTCCCGGTGTTCGCTGTAGTTAGCCGCGTCTACGAAGTATACGTCGGGACGCCCCGCGTACAGCTTGTGAAGGGCCTCCGCTCGGGCTTTGCGGCGTTGAATATGGAAAGTCGGGTTCATGTTCCTGGGTAAGGGTGGGATCCTGAGCCGAGACCTAATTTCGGTTGGTATCGGCACGATTAGAGACGCGGTATTTAGAGGTAGGGGTATGCCGAGCCTTTCGAGAACCGCTCGTCCGGTTCTGGTGCCCGCCAGACGTAGCATCTGAGCAGAGCGGTGCGCCTCAAGCAGCTCGTCTACTGTGTTGTGTAGTCCTAGAGCCATGAGGCGGACAGTTGGTGTTTTGGTGTTTGGGGGGACAGGCCAGTGCTGATTTGTACGCCGACCGGAGAAGCAGATCGCATTTGTTCCTGTCGGTCTTTCTTAATAGTAGATACCGTAAGGAGTATAGGAAGCGGGACTCCACGAAAGCCTTGATGAGTCTCACAATGTCTGCTTCCTTTACTCCTCCGCGTCTGTTGGATATGCGTCTGATGAGTCTAACAGTCTGGTGGGTGATCGAGTGTAATTTTAGCATTACGTCCGTGTTTGGTTTGAAGCAATGAAAGATTAAGCCCAGTATTCTGATGGTTCTGACCCCCGGTATGGGTTGGTCGCCTACCCTCAGGTCCAGTCGCTGTACTGAGCCTTCTGTGTCAGTGAGACGTGCGCTCTCGTCCTTGATTAGCTGTTCTGATTTAAGCGGAGAGATGTCGAGCCCTAAATTCGCGACATATTCATATGTGACGTCTATGGCTGTCTGAAGCGTCTCCTCCATGTCCGCGTCACTGCCCTTGTTGGTCCACAGCGTGATGTCGTCTGCGTAAATAGAGTGACCAAGTCTGGGTATAGTGGCCAGCTTACTCGGGAGGTACAGCATGGCTATGTTGAATAGCATAGGGGACAGGACCGCTCCTTGCGGAGTGCCTCTGTCCCCTGTGAGTATGGGGTCTGACGTGTATCCCGCGACTGAAATTTCTATCGTACGGTTTTCGAGGAACGACTGCACGTACGCGAAAAAGCGTTCGCCCAGCCCCAAATTATTTATGTTGGATAGGACTGCCGTGTGCCGTATGTTGTCAAAGGCTCTGTGCAAGTCAAGCCCCACCACAACCCTTTTGTTTCGGCGCGGCTCGATTACCTCCGACTGGAGTTGGAGAAGGATGTCTTGCGTCGTTCCTTTCCACTGTAAAGCAACAATCCCGATGCAACTCTTTGCGCGAGCGGCTTCACAGCCGATTTACGAACCTAGGTTAGCGCCCCCCCCCCCCCCCCCCCCCCCAACATTCATTCATTCTTTTACACTCCAACATTGGAGTACACTGATCAAGATACGGGAGGAAGCAATTTCTAAGCATGGAAGACAACCACGCAAATGATTTGAGAGCAAGCACGAACCACCACGCCAGTAAATATGGCCGGGGGCAATCACCGTGGCATTCTGCACTCCTTCAAGCACTCTGGAGGCTGCGCATTCACGAAACCATCGGCTGGCAGCTGTTGGGTGGTGTGGCGAGTAAAAGCGGCCAGCCGATCAATCGAACCAGGTGTACTATTGTTCTAGAAATTGTTTTATCACTGACACCTAAAACAAACACAAGCTACCAAAGAAGAAAAGAAAAAAAGTTACAAGACTTCATAGTGAAAGATGTAGAATATATTTATTAAATCCAAAACCTAAAGTATAGACAGCCTCCAAGTATACCTACAGCCACATGAAAAAATACCGATATAACTGGAGGGTTTCAGTGCTCACAAGGGCATCTACCTTATTTTCAGTTTTTTTTTAAAGTTAGCGCGCACACGCAGGCAATTTCTTTTTTTAAAGGGACCCTGAAAGCATGTTTAGACAAATCATTAAAAAAAAACACGGCAAAAAAAAAAAAAAAAAACTTCTTTTTTTTTTTTTTTTTGCAGCAATCGGTTATTTTTGCACGTGAAAAATCAGTTTGTCTCCGTGGCGTTTTGCTGTTCATTGGACAGTCGCAGATAGTAGTAGCTCAGCCAATTTCAAAACTGACTCGAGCTACCATCAAGCGGTTCAAAATGCTCCGGTGAGGGGACAGAACCAAAACAATCAAAGAAAAAAGTTGAAAAGAAAGTAGAGGATACTCTCAGAACTCGCTATCAATCGCCAAAACGTGCCTCCCCCCCCCCCCCCCCCCCCCCCCAAAAAAAAAAAAAAAAATTCAACGGACAGCGTTACTTTTTTAGGGTAAAGGTTGGCTCGCGCACTAGCGCGAGTCCGCCCGAGTGCGACTGCAACGTCGCAAGCCGCTGCAACGTCGCAAGTCGGACTCGCGCAACTGTGCGAAGCACCCTTTACGCTTTGGCTCGTCAGCAGCGCACTTTCAGGGACATAATCAGCAAATATACAAAGACTAAATTAATTACAAAGTCCCTCAAAAAAAAAAAAAAAAAAAAAGACCGCTAAAATTTTATTTTCGGCGCTACAACTGTCGGTCAGTTTAGTAGTAAATAGGGAATTGTAGTAGACCGTTTTTCTCCTCCGCTACAGTATCCCTGAAGAAAACGCCGCACCTGCGCACGCGCGCCGCCAGTCTGCATAGTTCAATGTCTTGTGGCGGATTACGGAGCGCTATCTGGGTGCTTAGCGGGCTGCGGGAACCGGTCTACTACAATTCCCCAATATCGGGCATGAATGAAACACGAATGGTGGAGCGCGTACCACCGAGGCCTTCGATACACGCTACGCCATCTAGAGACCCCTAGGAACTGATAAAACTACGGAGTGAAGGAGGTTACTCCGACGTGGGCACGAAAATGAAATACACACTCTCTCGCAGCCTCCCTTTCCACACCGCAGTTTTATTACGGCCACTTCAGGTAGCGCAGCATGTGCCACCGTTCGCGTTTCATTGGGGCCCGATAGTATGTCACTAGAACATTTATGAAGCCGATTGTCAATGCTACCACTGTCCATGAGAATTCCTTTGAATAAAAAGAAACCGTTTAGGGAGACTGCTGACCAAAATAATACCCCCCCTCCCCCGAAAGGCAAATTCAGCGGAGCAGCTCTTAAAACTGCGACACCACTGATGACCACGACTCGTTGGCTTTGAAGGTAGCACAATTTCACCGAATCAATTATTTTCAAAAATTAGATGCACCGCTCCAGTTTTACGATATGATGCATAACCAGTTCTTGAAGATTTAAACACATTGGACGAACCATGTTTTGCTGATTCTGACAGCAAACGGAAAGATAGCTGCATTACTTAGTTATGTTAAAAGGGACCACGAAACACTTTTCGCGATTTTGTTTAATGTTAATTGGACGTTTATAGTCAGACATGCCTTTCCTCTAAGTTTCCACACCGTAACTGGCGTCAAAGGTTAATCGAGCACGCGAACCTCCTCCACCATTGGCCAGAACTAGCAAGAACAAGCCAATAAGCTGTCAGTGTTCATTCGCCAAAGCGCCGTTCACACATGCGCAGCCGAGTCCTAAGACGTTGCAAGAGGCTGAAAAACCGGTCTGGTCGCTCTCGGTCGTACACGGTTGTCAATGTGTGAACGGCGCTTAACTCGTGCCGCCAAAGGTCATTGCAGCCTGGGCCGACAACGCGTCTCGATGACAATTTTCAGAGTACGACCTGTGCTTCGGACATTGCTAGAGTTCGGCGTCATGATGACACAGTGTTCGTGTCCAACAAGCGAGTCACATTCGGCCGTCATGCATTCGGAACTGTTGAGACCTGGGCTTATCACAACAGTCGGAAAGCTTTCTGTGCCAAAGAGAGAGAGAGAGAGGAAAAAAAGACTGCTCGTATGTTTTTAATTTTCACGTCAGAAATTATGTTTTGGGCTCCTGGTCCTCATGTGCTAGTTAGTTCTCATGCGTCCCATATAAGATTTAAGTTTGCACCCGATATTGTTTTCATGGTTCCTTTAACTGTTCTATACTTTCTTGTAGAGCGGAGTTCAACATAGAAATCCCACTACTATACTTTCTTGTACAGCAATGGGATATCTGTTGAATTCAGATGTCCTGGCCAAAATTAAATCGACTCCTGCACTTACCTCACGGCTGCAGTTAGTAGTAAAAAAAACCCAGATAATTAGAATATATTAAGTGCCACTTCGAGCTAATATCACCACCAGGTTGAAATTTCCAGTTTAACGTCCGTTCACATATACATAAAATATAGCTCTCAAAAAAGCTCATAGCCCAACCAGAATTTGATCTAAAGTCTTCTGGAATGATAAAGTAGGCGACTGTAAGTGCATCCAAAAGCGATCTGTACACGGCAATGCACACATTGCTCATCCGAGTTTGAAAACACGGCAGCATGAACAATAAAGCAGCTATAAAGAAACTATTTCCACACAGAGCAAAACTGTACATTTGTTTGACAGCACGAAGCCAAAGCAGCAGGTAGAAAATATGAAAGCCTATTGGCTCCACTATGCACTCGCACTGGACCGTAGTGGGCCAAAATATGCACCAGATAGAGTATCCCATAACACTACCAGAAACAGTTACTTCTCAACATAAAGACACATGGTCATCTGCAAACCTTGGTCTGTCATTCTTAGGTGCACAAACCATTTGAAAAACAATCCTCTTAACACCATAGGCATAGACAGAACCTTTCGCATAGCTTTCACACGAACATGATCATTCCACTGTAGCTTCCACACAGCAAAGCTTTCTCTGCAACCATGTGCAGCTATCGCAACATACCCTGTCCTGAAACAAGTCCATAAGATGAAGTGCCAAGTGTTTTGATGTACCAAAGCTCACCAGAGTTACGTTATGCAACACCAATGAATAACTTGGTTTTGTTGCGTTCTGAAAAGTTAACCCAAATGAAACATTATCCGAATTTTCAGGGGAAGCATTGGAAGACAACTGTGAGTATAGACCCACAAAGTTGCCTACCATGCCATTTGTTTGAGTCATAATTAGGAAATAGGAAAGTTTCAAAAGAATGACTAAGAGTAAAGCTAGAACTATAATTGCACCATCACCGTTGCACCCAAACTAGGCTTATGAAAAAAATAAAATAAAAAGTCACTAAAAACACTTTGCAAGTGCACACTCAATTTGATCAGTTTCTAGAAAATTCTGAGTGGGCATACCTCACAGCTGGTAATCTTTTCAGAACAGCACTTATCAGGATCATAAGCTTAATTTTTTTTTTTAATATCATATTCGCACGCAAAATAATAAGCAAGTTAAAAGCACATTGCACCAAACATTTTTGGGAAACGTGCTAGAAAAAATAAAGGATGAATTTACACTTGGCAAAAATATAAAGATTCGGGAGATCCAAGCTGAGGTCCAGCAAGAAACGCACTGCGACCTCGTTCAATATTTCGACTTATCACACACGCTTCCTTTAAGAACCAGTAATACCGGATGAAAAAAAAAAAGCACAGCGTGGTATGCATAAATTTGCATTTACCGTAAAATACCAAAGAAGCGCCCAATTCATTCAAGCGCCCACTTCATTCAAGCGCCCACTATTAACAACATTTCCCAAACTTGGGAATTTTTGCAAGTTATAGATTAAGTGCCCGATTTGACCGGACAAGTGCCCATGTCTACAGGGTGAAACAAGGAGACGCCAGGCTCTTTAAATCGATCGGAAAATTCGGTTTCTTAACCTATCGCGCTACGACTTTTTGCAGCGTTGCCCACAGATGGTGCATTTTTTTTGTAAAATTTGCGAAGAGCGAACTTACCTGAGGAAAAAGTAAAGAAAGAAAAAGGCTTAACTCCTATTGAAACGCAGCGACGCCACCGGTCTGCAAACAATACGGTGCCATTTCGCACGGGAGACAAGAGATGGCGCAAGCGGTCGCGACGCCAACTGCCGCCAACGAACGAGCAGACGACGCCGAGAGCCGGCCCTTTTGCAGACAAGGAACTGCAGTTCCTTGCTGTTACCGCGCCTGTTTTTTTTGTTTCTGCGACTGTCGCCGCCTGCGGAACGCGCGCCGCTTTTGAGTTGAAAAGATTGTCTGCTAAAAAGGCCTGCTCTCGGAGCCGTATGCTCGTTCGTTGGCGGCGTTTGTTGCGCCATCTCTTGTCTCCCATGCGAAACGGCACCGTGTTGTTTGCAGACCGGTGGCGTCGCTGCGTTTCCATAGGAGCTAAGCCTTTTTCTTTCTTTACTTTTTCCTCAGGTAAGTTCGTTCTTCGCAAATTTTACAAAAAAAAAATGCACCACCTGTGGGCAACGCTGCACAAAGTTGTAGCGCGATAGGTTAAGAAACCGAATTTTCTGGTTGATTTAAAGAGACTGGCGTCTCCTTGTTTCACCCTGTAGATTAACCCAGCTTTCAGTGAAAACGGGGCGGGCTCTCCCCCGATATTTTACAGTAGCTGTGTGATGGATCTCTAACAATGAATACTTTTCAGGTCCCAGTGAAATGATTACCAGCACTGCAACACTGACATAAGGCTTGAATGAGAAAAACAAGGAGCTGTCTCGGCAGCTCTCCAGATGTAGGTTTACTGTTGTCTTGCAGAACGAGTGCGTTTCCCCCGGCCTTTCTTGCTGTCTGGGTCACTGCTGTACACCCACTCGCAGATAGCCCCATCCCACTGGAAGAATAGGCCACTTGTTACTTTCACACCTATATGGTATTCAGCAATTTCACTCTGTCGAGCATGCTATAGCCATGCCTCAGGTTTCACAACCCTTTAGCAGCATGCTAAAGCAAACAAAAGTCACACGCTAAAAAACATTGCAATACACTCAAACTGCATACTATTCGTGACTCCAGCAAAACGGACGGCACCTGGTGGGAAAACAATGAACTGGCCAGAACAGGTCCTTTCACGATTTCTGCTAGTCTCTTGTGGCTTCTCCGATAGCATGTGTTCAGCGATTGATGCGATGGCCACCAAAGTAAAGCAAGGGAAGTTGTGTTGGCTGCGTCTACAGCAACGAGAACAGCAGCAGGGAAAACCGTGACTCATAATAGCCTAACAAATTACCGTGGTTGCTCAAGTAATAGCCGCACCTCTTAATAACGAGGCCTTTGCACTTATTTTCCAGCAGGACACACATACAGGCAATCATTGCGGTCTGCAGAAAAGATGCAACGAATAACGAGGTCAGGAACATGATTCTCCATAAAAACACGATCTGAGCAGATAGCATTTTCGCGTGAAGACGTTATCTTTGTCCCGTGAATAGCTGCCATTTTTCTGCCGATCGTGGTGATTTGCTATCGCCGTGCTCCGTGGGAAAGCAGACCCAGAGGCTTTCTTCATAAACAGTGCGGCTATTACTCGAGCAAATACGGTATGTGCACCTTGCATTGCTTTTCATGTTGTAAAGGATGAAGTTTTCCCCGGTGACTCTGTCATTACTGCCATGTCATCGCGTTACTTAGGTCAGCCTAGGTCGCCCTGAACATAACCTATACAATCACATAAGCCAGACATTGAGTGTTCAGCACTTATCAACATTTTCAAGCACGGTAGCGGAACAGTATGTAGTCTTTTTATCGATTCCCCAAAGAAGGCTAAGCCTCTGGAAGCTCATCTACGCCAACACAACTGCCAACACACTGCTGCAGATCTTGTATGTACTAATAAAAATCAAGGTAAATCATTTTGAAGCCAATGGTTGCCTGCTTCAACCCAAGCATTGTGCATTAAGCATTGTGCATTAAGCATTGTGCATTGAGCACTGTGCAATGAGCTGGCACATGCCATGGCATGAACTGTTTATGGCCGCCATATTTGTTAAAAGTGGCATCCTCTACAGGTTGCTGGAGCCACGAATAGACTAACTGCTCAATTAAGGTTATGAGTGTGAACTTGTTTTGCTTTGGAATACATATGGGTACTGGGAAATGGATCTAAATCCATCAGTTATATACAAAGTCTGAAGCCCTTACTTCCTTGTGAGCCTAAGGTCAACTAAGTTTAATAAACAGCTCAATATTTAAGAAGGGCAGGCAAAATCAGTCATTACCACTATCAGTTATTCCCAACAATGCAGTATATGAGATCCTATGACACTTAAGTCCTACAATATTAACCCCAAAAACACTGGATGCCATATGTGGATATGATTTTTAGAAAGTATGGGCATATGGAACCTCACACATTCTAGAGCATGCAGTGATGAAACTGCCGAAAGCTTTTATTGCAGAGACTTGTTACTGGAGAAAACACTTTCACTTTTGGTGTGGATAGTTTAGATGTCACTCAAGTAATATTTTGCTACAATTAATGAGTTCTTGACACACACAAGATTGAGGAAACTCTAGGAGATCACTAAGAAAATTTTCCACTGGTCTAAGGTGAAGTTAGCTTCTCCGAATTGCATAGGAGTACTTTTGTGCACAACACCAGTATGCTGCAGAGAAGCACACAGAAACAGCATGCAGGATAACAACCTTCCACGATTTTGAACAGCTCCTGAACGTTTGTTTCAAATCCTGAGGTTATATTGCAAGCTTCTCCCTAAGAGAATGCTTTCACTCTCATTACTTCTATAAAACACCTGGTTTAATGGTTCTATTGAATGATTCAAACTGAATAGTGCCACTGAAATGGGTTCGCAAAACCCATACGATGAAGGCACTACAGCATACACTAGAAAGAAGAAATGACCTGAGCATGCAAAGCTCATTTGAGCTGGGTATGTTCATAGTCTATTCGTGATACTAAAAAGAGTGTTTGTTTTGAACTGACTGACTGAGTTGTTTTACAAAAAATGGTGACTATTCCATGGACTGCACACATCACCACCAGGTAGGTAATATAGTTAAATTTGTTAATTAACATTTTCATTATTGACTTTAGAGGTAATATTGAAACTGCAGTTTTGAAGGTAGCCATTCTAGAGGCTAGACCAATTTTTAATGTGCTTCAAGATGTTTATCTTCTTTTTTTTTTTTTCTTCTTCGTGACCCAATTCCAATACTATATTCGGTGACAAGTAAATAGTGCATGAAAAGCTTGTCCCACAAAGCCCTCCACTTTTCCCAGTTTAACCGAGTGAATGTTGGAGAGGAGGCAAGTCCCTCCTTGTCTTCTCTCTGTCATTTGCTTTGCTAAAGTGGAAAGTGTGAAGGGCTTTGTGGGAAGAGCTTGTTCTCTACTATAAACCTGTCCACAACTTTCCTACAATTATGAATAAACCAGTCTCTCCTACAATGATGAATAAACTCTAACATGCACTGGTCAGAAATCAGTCTGGTAAATCAAGCAGTGGCAACTGTGCAACGTTACAGCACCTGTTGTTTTACAGTGCATGTACTATGCCTCCTGATCCAATCAAGTGGAAATGCACCAAAAAATGACTCTTTTACTAAGAGTGCATGTCTGTCTGTGTACCTTGCTCATGATAATGGGTCATCTATGTTCTTGCTTAATAAGATAAACTATGCCATGAGTACATTAGTAACTATGCATCACCATGGGCAGGACTACACTCTCAGACTACCATATTTACTTGAGTAATAGCCGCACTGTTTATAAAGAAAACCTGAGGGTTTGTTTTTCCACGAAGCACGCAGATCGCCAATCACCGCGATCAACAGAATGATTCAAGCTGTTCGCAGGACAGAGATAACACCTTCGTGCAAAGATATCATTTGTGAAGATTGCATTTGTATGGAGAATCGTGTTCTCCATCTGGTTATTCGCTATGTTATTTATGCGCAACGCAACGTTTGGCTGTATATGTGTTCTGTGGGGAAGAGCACTTGAGGGCCTTGTTCATAAATAGTGCGGCTATTACTCGAGTAAATACGGTATACCTCCGAATGTCTCAACTGAAAAGTGTGACCTACAAAAAGATATTAGGCACAATATTTCAAATGCTCATGATTCAATAGGCTCCTATAAATTAGAATGACAGGCCACGTGCACCATGACAGGCTTGCCCTATAGTCAAGTAATTACAGCAGTAGAAACTGATGAATACTTCGAGGTAATTGTATTAGAACTGTAATCATACTCACAGGGATTTATAGCCCCTGCAATCATCAGAAGGGCTTAGACACAAAAATAAAAGATAACCACATATTCTTGGCAACAAACCACACCAACTGTGAACTCGCACTAAAGAGAAACCACAAAAAGCAAACCTACCGATGAGCTCACAAGCACAGGCAGATTCGGATGCCAAGAAACATCCCTCACGCACCCCCTGTGGCCAGACAGGACAGTGGCCACCTTACCAGTCAGCAGGTCATACACTGCAACGAGAAAGGCCAACCCACCCAGCTGTATATTCCCTAAACCTCATTCCATTACATTTATACTCACTGTTATCACCTAAAGCATTTGATGTGCAGTCGCCAACCAACTTTTCAAACAGCTTCATTTTGGGTGCACTCAATTATTCTGACCTCTTTGTGCAAGTCATTCACCGTGTGCAGTTGAAGGGACACTGCAGGCTAAAGGTTTAACTGCCTGAACAAGCCACATATGTCAAAAGATGCATCCTCTCCGTCCACCCGAATTAAAACAAAATTTAGTTAGCGCTATCTTAATATAGTGAGAAACATTTTTACTTAGGAGCGATATTGTGTGTTTTTTCACCAAGGTAGGTAAAAACAAATCATGCATTTTTTTTAGGTAGAATATAATTTATTTATTTTATTTAAATAAATGTTTTTATACACCAGGTGTTTCAGCGAAGACTGACGAAAATTCCTCAAATTACTGTATTCCAGGTAAAAAAATAATTTTCTCAAGAACGCACGACTCGTTCATGCGGTCCTGAGAAAATTATTTTTTTACTTGGAATACACTAATTTGAGGAATGTTCGTGCAGATGTAAAAAAATGTGAGAAAATTACTAATTAGTTTACTAATTATTTCGAAATGACTAATTAGCATTTTAATTAGTGAAAATATACACATGGTTCCAACTAGAAACTTGCTGAGCATCATCAAAAACTATTAAATCAGTAATTTGCAGAAAGACTGAGCGCATGAGAAGCGTAATAGTGCGCTAAAGTTACCACTTGTGGAGCAGGTAAAAGGCTGGGGCTCCGATAAGAGATGAAAAAATCGCACGGGTCCCTTATCCCAACCGCTAGCCTTGTACCTGCTCCACGAGTGGTAACTAAGCACACTACTACACTTTCTCATGCCCTCAGTCTTTCTGAAAATTACTGACTTAGTGGTTTTCTATGACATTCAGCAAGTTTCTAATTGAACCATGTGTCTATTTTCACTAATCAAAAAAGTTAATTAGTCATTTAATTAATTATCAAATTAATTAGTAAATATTGCATATTTTCTGACGTTTGACACCAATAATGCGGTCCTGAGAAAATTATTTTTACCTGGAACACACTAATTTTAGAAATTTTCGTCAGTCTTTGCTGAAACACCCGGTATAGCATTATAGTATTCCAGATTTCTATTAGAATTGACCAATTCATTATCAGTACTTAAAATAAACGTAAGCCTCCCAAAAAATTTTCAACAAGAATAATTTCAATCTAAATTTAGCTAAGGCCCATTCACACAGTATCGTTCTAATACGTTGTGAGGACTTTCAGCGAATTATGAAGCGAGTTACTGGGACATGCGTGCTTCATATGCGGCATGGTAACCAATTCAAGGCATAGATTTGCATGCCACACACAAAGCGTGTATGTCCCGGTGACTCGCTGTTATTTCTTGTCGCTATGCAGTCAAACGCAGTCAAACACAACTTTGTCAATAGACTTTTGAAGTACATGTCTTTGAAACATTCTTGACAATATATATAAACCGCTAATATTTTTCGAGTAAAGCAACCTTATTTGTATTTTAAACATTAGTGAATATGCTTCAATTGACCTAATGCATCAATGTATCAAAATATAAGCCACCTAAAAGAAATCCTGAAATCTTGCAAGCAGAAAAAGCTCACACCTTATCTCATTCCGAGGGTAACCGATGCCACACAAGCATTTCCACATAGCAGCACACTTTCATAAAAAAAAACTGTGGTCAGTCAATATTATCAGACAAAATCTTGTAAATGCCAGATGCTTCAAACATCCCAAACAAGAGAAATAATTATGCCCCTGAGGTGGCTTCGTGATGCATTTTACCTGCCTGGAAATGAAGGTTTAAAGGGGTTAGGACATGTTAAAAATATGAAATAACTATACTGCTAGGACCCACTGTATGTTCCAATAATCCAGATAAATTTGCTTTGAAAATGACGCGATAGTTCTGTAAATAAATTCGATTTATATGTAAGACCCTTGGATCCGCCTCATTCGAAAATGCTGCCGTGTTTGTTGGGTCGGTGACGTCCCTTCCACGCATCTCGAGTTTAGCTTCCACGTTTACCTTCTGCGTTTCGAGCATGCGGTTTCGAGACAGTGACATCTACGGCATCACTCACTTCATTGGAGAATTTTGACACTGATTGCAGCAGCAATGAGAGTGATGTTATCAAAAGATGTTAGATGATGATCATTTTGACTTCGGCCAGCTAGCGACCAGCTCCAGCGACGACGACGAGATCATCATGGACGAACTCGCCGTCGCCTGCGACGATCGCGCAGGTACATGCACGGTGGAAGATCTAAGGGCAAAGGTACAAGAGCAAGAGCATATGTTGGAGTAGCCAAGTAACGTGAGCGTGCGATCGTACCGTGTCGAGGCGAGCTTAGGCGAGTATGGGGCGCCTAGAATGAGAGAGCATTAAACTAAATATGATGATCACGTGGTTTACGGGCACCATGATCTGACTAACTCGAGAATAATCTACCAGTTTAATTTTTATGTCCTAACCCCTTTAAGAGAGGGGAGAGAGCCATGCACTGCTTTTTTTTTCAGCATTTACTGGAATTATTTGATTTGTAGCTCTACACAGTAGTAAGCTACCAAGAGCAAAGTGAAAAGGTCTTGTGACATACATGGCTTATTTAAACAGTTTGAAGAATGTGTTTCTTGAGTGTGCAGAGCAATTTTAATTTATAACAGCAAAAGAAATTTCAAACACTGCATGCTCGTTTTTTCAGACTTGATTTGCACCGTTTCCACCCACCAAAATTTTGCTGTGAACCAAGTCACTGCCATTTTGGTTTTAAGTTGCAGCTTCAATACCGCATCCTACGCAACAGAGGAGCGGGAATAAGGTCGCAGTCGAATTCCAGTTCCGCTACTATCATTCAGTAGGTGCCACAGTCACCATTGCTGTCCGTTTGCCCGCTTACTATGGCTACTGCTACAGTGAAGCTACAGCCAACAGCACTCTGCCACCAGGCAAGCCGCACCAGCGTTCTCATATTTCTTTAATTTGAGTGCACTTCACGCCGATAGGCCTGAATCATGCTGTTGACTCCAAGCAGCACCAAATGAATGCGGAGGGCAAGTTCGTCTGCTTCTTGCGCAGGGGGTAGCGGTGACGTCAGAACGCCGAGCCCTGATTGGCTGCTCGCGCTCTCCTATCTGAGCGTCGTCTGCTCCTTTGCAACGTCGTCTGCTCGCAACGTCGTCTGCGTCTGTCTTACGTTTCCTGCGACTTTCGGAAGTGCAGAGGCCAGATTCACGAAACAATCTTACGGCAAACATGTGCGTAAGACAAAACTTAAGAACGAATTCGTATTCACTAAACGAAATTTTCGCAAGTTTTGCGCAGGTTACGGCGAAATCCTACGACAGCTCAGCATGGCCGACAGCGTCGCGGTCGCGACGACCCACGGACGTTTATTTTTCTACGTGAGCTTCTGACACGTCCCGACTTCAAGCAGCAAGAAAAAAGTAAAAATTACTTGAAACAGAGCACGACGAACAAGAACGCTGGATCCACAAACACCAGGGAAAAGCTCCAATAGCCACGATTCCACCGAACGCGACCAAACGAGCTGGGCAGTTAGGCCTAGCAGGCACTCCGCGACTCGGCGACCGTCTGCCCACGACCGGCTGACGTGCTGAATGGAATATGCACGCGCGACCCTTGTGAACCCTTCGCGTGTTATACTTTGATCGCTGACTTCAATTTCAGATTAACAAGTCAATTTCTTCCTCTTGTTATCTCTTTGTTTCACGAGGCAACGCTGACTCTCGCCGGTGAAGAAGCGGTGAATCTCCGACAGACGCATGAAAGGTAAAGCAGCCATCGCTTTGACTAGCAGACGTAAAGCAGACGACGTTAACTGCGCCAACCCGTCGGCGCCGTTAAAGAGTGAGGGGTCTCGCCGCACACGAATGCAGGGAAAAAGTATTTGGGAGGGAACTTGCGAACACTAACACGCTCACTCTTGGTTCTAAGCAAACAAACCTCAGCGCCCCGGGAAACCTCGCCAGTGAGTCCTTTGACTTCCCACCTTGATGCGCGTCTGCTAGTTGTTAGACAAAAACAACGTACCGCTCGAGTTATTTCGTCTGCCCTTCCTTAAAGGCCGACGAACAAGCAGAAAGGAAAAAAACTCTCCCTCAATTCCTCCTTTCCATTTGAGAAAGGGGGAGACTTTCCTCCTTTCTGCGGGTAGCAGCTCGGAGACCTGCTCCTGTGAAGAGAGGAGGAGAGACGAGTGCGAGAGGGACATGAGAGAAGGAAACTGGGAACCGGTTCTCTGCCCGGCAGAAGACAATTCTGTAGGTCGGCCTTTAAAGGTATTGTCCGGTCAAAACAGGAAGTACTTAAGTTGTTGCGCTCGTTACATCGAGGGAGCCTTCATATAGACAAACATCATTTTTATTTTGGTATATGATCTCCCGTTATTAATTAAACCTTTCATGAGCTTATGTACGAAACTGCACCCCGAATTTCGCCAGTGTCAATGGCTGACATCCGTAGGTGCTGCGTGACGTCACAAAACGCAAAGGTTTGTCGGATGGTGGGGATAACAAGCGTTGGTCGACGGGTGTCGTATTTTGTTTCGAATTATATAGTCTCCTAGGCAGTACCCTACTGAAATACGGTTCTTTTAATGCAGTTCCCAACCACGTGCAGAAAAAGTCCCGCCTTTTAGCAGGATATTACTCGCAGACAGCCATAAGCTTTGAGCAAACGTATATGCTGTTTTGCGCAAACACAACTGCGACGGACGCCGATCGAACTAGGGGCGCTTGCAAAGCAAAGGATGCAGATTTCGCCTCTGAAGTGGCACAGCTAGGTACACGAAGCGACATCTGGGCAGATATTTCGGCGGATCCACTGGATCGGTGATGAGGCTGCGGGCCCTTCCCTCAGAGGCGATGTCCACGGGCTGAAGGCAAACGGCGAACCGTTCAAATGCATGTCGTCACTTGACTTGGACGAGCTTGGTGAATCATAGTCACGCTCCATTTTCACACGCGGGTCAAACAGATATCGGGCTGTACGCGTGCTAAAGACAAGTTTTGGTATCATTTCGAGATGGCCTAGCTGTTGGTTTCGGTTTCGCTGCATAATCAAGGTCTCTTCGATTCGGCCAGGAAGTTCTGGTAGCGGCAAAAGCCCCTCAAAGGGAATCTTTGCATTTCGACGATAGGTTCGCGGCATCAGGATGATTTTACGTCGAGAGTCGCTGGCGGCAGCGCGCGGTCGGTATACCGGTCACCTCGAAGAGGAAGGCCTGACGGTAGCGTCTTTACCAAGACAGTTATCGACCGTAACTTTGGCGTCAAGTTGAAGCAGCGAGAATCGGCAAAAATGCCAATTCTCAGCGTTTTTCCCAGGCCCGTTAGTGGGCGTCCACAGATACCAGCGGACAAAGCATGCAGTATTATGCTCAGCTACGGGGACATGCGAGTGTCAACGCACTAAATCCCAGACCTCTGAAATGTATTGGATCGTCAATATGCACCCAAAAGCAATTGAAGGCGGTGACTATCAAGAGTGCAATACCTTTCCTGTGTTTGTAAGTAAGAATATCAACACTGTGGATCTCCGCATAGCATCAAACAGAAACAATTTACGTGAGCCAATATTTCAACACTCACCGCAGGGAGCCAAACCTACACGAGCAGGTGCCCAAAACGCTTTGAGAATATCATAATCAAGCAAATTCCTACCCTCGGTTATGATCTCAATTCCGCATCCACCGCGGGTACGTTATTATCATAAATGAGAGGAAATGCAACCTCCGTATCGGCGTTATTGTTAAACATTGCAGGACATTTGAGCAAGAGCTGCGAAAAATGGTACCGTGAGTAGAGGCGGACGAGGAGTGTCGTCTGCTACCGCCGTCTGCTCTTGTCGTCTGCTTCTGCACGGATGCTGAACTGAGTCCGGAGCCGAACACCGGTGCAAGATTTTGAGGAACTGCGTCTGAACTCGTTCAGAACTGGGATGAATAGACCTCGCCAGTGCAGCGGTCGTGCAACTTCCGGTTGAATCGAATGCACCAGTTCCTGCACTGCTGAACTAGTTCAGCCAGTTCAGGCGAATCGAACAGACCTAAATTGACTGGCCCGATTTGGGCGAGGAGTGGGTGGACGTAGTTCAAATCGTTGGCACAGCATCACACCTCAGCTTACAACCCTTCTGTCCGCTTAGAGCTCAGCTTGTAGCTTTCTTCTGTGAGATGATTCCTGCATAAGCGGGATCTCGATCTTGGCGGGAACCCAGTCCCTACGCACGATGATGATCCACTTGCTCGTCACTGCACGTCTCTCGCAGAAAAGTGTGGAACGTCATGTCTTGGCTCGCATGTGCTGCCCGGTGGTTGTGGCACCCAACCGCGCAACAAAAATCTCACCCAACCACGAAAGAAGTCGAGCACAACAACAAGAACGAAGCACGCTGAGGCGTTCACTCGCAGGGAAACGACGAGACAAACATGTTCGCTTTGTGTTTTGTGACGTCAGAGCTTCAATGTTGCCAACGAAAGCAGCGTTTGCGCTAGAATGCGATTGGAGCAGTATAAATTTAATTACTCACGCAGAGGTGTATATAAAATTCAGATATTGCACGTACGATGCGTCTCGAGGCAATAACAATAATATTCAATTGTTTTCTCGAATACAAAATTTGACCGGACAATCCCTTTAAAGGCGAAGTCGCGTTCGCTCCGAAGGTCGCAGGAAAGGTAAGACAGACGCAGACGATGTTGCGAGCAGACGACGTTGCAGAGGAGCAGACGACGTTGAGATAGGGGGTCGCGATCAGCCAATCAGGGCTCGGCGTTCTGACGTCACCACTACTTCCTTTCTCATGCGCAGAAGACGAAAATGAGCCCACTTGCGAGGCGTATAGTGGCAACCACTTCGTAGAGCGACGTTTCATAGACAGGTTGTTTCATCAACACCAGATGTTTCATCGACAGCTCAGATAAGCTTTCTTTTTCTGTAATAAGCAGCATGAGACTGCAGCCACGAAGCGGTGTGTACGAGTCGGTCAGGCGGGTTAACATTTTTGTAATAAGCCGCCGCAGAATGTCGCCGCGAAGCGGGGTGAATGCAGGCGGGGGGGTGGGTTAACGCACACCCCAGCGATACATGTGTGACGAAATGTTCCTACAGCGTGAAATTCACGAAATGAGTGTGGATGAAATGTTTGTGTCGATGAAACGTGTGTCCATGAAAATTGGTACATGAAACGTAATTCCACGTAACGATAAGGGCCCCCAAATGACGCCAAAGATGATTCCCAACAAAATGTGTCAACTACAGCATGATGATGACGGAAAAGAAAGCTGCGATAAACAAGTGGAGAGTGGCTGGTACAAAGCAGAAGTTGCACGAGTTCAATATTTTGGCTGAAATCGTTTTTCGAGGCTGCTTGATTATTCTACTCTTGTGCAATCCCCGTCGCGTCCAAAAAAAAAAAAAAACGGTTTACGATTGCATATACGGTAATTTGTTGGCCTCTCCACCCTCTGCCGATCCAGTTGGTCAATAGCCTCAATGAAATGCTTAGCCCACATTGGCATGTTCTTTAGTTAGCTGTTTCTACTGCAAACCCTCACAAAGTTTAGACAGCTGTTGGGTTCATATTTTTAAAGCAAAAAGGCTTTCAAGGTTGCCACTCGAACAAACTGACAGGACGAGATCAAGGCAATGCTCTGTTCACTTATCCCTCCAACAGTAGTCACCTCGGTGGCTCTGAGACAAAGTGCTCGTCTATAGATCTCCAGTTTGTGGGTTCAAATCTCAGTCGATGTGCATACAAGAAGACGAAGGCTTATTGCAGAGAAGGCGCAAGGTAGCCGAATTTTCAGTTGACAGCGACTATTTCGACGTCCATTGTCATAATAACTCCAAAACTATTTTGACATCTATAACGTCGCTTCCGTTATTTTGATGTTCTATGTCAAAATAATGACTTTAGTATTATTCTGATGTCTTGCGTCAATGTTTCATTCTTGGTTCTGGACAGTGTTGTTGTGTTGATGGAGTCACAAATCATTGTTTTGCATGCCTAAGAAGCTTTGGTCCTACCTGACACTGGAAAAATCTTGTCTCATTAAGCAAGTCTGTGCCTGTGTGCTCAATAGTCGATCAATTCCTTTCGGACACGACAGTGACATCGCCCGGCAGCAATGCCGTGCTTTCGCAAGTCTTTTCAGCATGCAGCTATGGCGTAAAATGTTTAACCTAGAACAAAGGCGAGCTGAATATCTTTGTTCTACATGTAACAAATGTAAGTGTGTATGCAACATACCCCTAAGAGCTTTGAATGATTTTTGTAGGTACCTCCAACTCTACAACGATGCGAGCACATCTTCAAAAGGTTGCAAAGTCCTACCGGTCTCGCTTCGCATCTGGTTCGTGGGTTTGTTGTTTCGTTTAGATTTTCTTTTTGTTCATGTATGACAAGTCTGGGGCGGACCACTGGGACGTTAAATAAGTGTTGCGAATGCAATTGTTGCCTCCTTGATCTTCCTTGACTGGTGCAAACGAACAACAAAGCTTCCTACACACCGAGCAAAATATCATCATCTTGCAGTCTGCATCGCAGTTCAACACGCATTTTCTGACACCAAATGTAGTGCAATCATCTGTCATTTTTATGATCCGATTGTTTAAGAGATTCAAACTTCTTTCGTCTGTTATAAGTTATGAGAAATAAATCATGCATTCGGTGACATTTAGCACGGTACTACCAAGCAAACATTACGTGCGGTCCAATGGCTGAGTTGTATCTTGAAGTTTTCTTTGATTCCCAATCACTTAAAAAATCTGGTTATAAAAACTGCAGTCGACTGCATAACACTTGTCGAAAAAATGCACAATGCCGACTGCAAGCAAGATGATAATTCTTTTTACCGCCTCTTTCAATCCATTTCAGTCTGAAGCTTTCAAGTCAAAACTTTGGACAGTTTGTGGTGACAAGTTTGACAGGAGACGTCAAAATAGTGTCAAAAATAATCCTCTGTCCTTCACTTGTCATGCCAGATGCCTTCCATTGTTTTAACATGTAATCCCCCCAGTACTTACATTTTACTTTTTCCCTCCGACAGGACATCGAAGCTACAAGCTGTCCGCCAGAGTCTCGTGCAGAAAAGTTTTGCCAGGGCAGTTATGCGACACGGAGGAATCACAAAATTCGAGCGGACAGCTTGTTGCTTTGACCATCAGTCAGAGGGAAGAGTGAATGGAATACGGGAAAGGCTACACGGAAAGAATTGTGAGGTGGGCAAAAAGTGACTACGAAAAGAAAACGCCAAAGCAGAAAAGTTGAGACTAACCAACTACCCGGCCAGAAGCACAGCCAGTGTAGATGAACTGCTGTGCAGTGGTGGCTGCTGGCGAGAAATGGCAGCGAATTAAAGTTTGTAGTACGGTATGTCCCTGGTACGTCATCAGCGAGGTGTCACCAGCGAGCTTGACATAGCGATCCAATACTGAAAATATAGAAGGAAAACAAACATCATGCTTGAGTGTGTGGGAACACCAGCACCAAACATACATAGCAAATATAATATAAATGATTACTGAACACTCAGACCAAGCGTTAAAAGTGATGTCTAAATAAACAATTCAAAATGGGCAAACTATGTCTACTAATCTCAGAATGGATAATAATATGATCTCAAAGTGTTCCAAAAACCACCAAATCGTCTCGCAACTCGTGAGAAAGTCCCAAGTCCTGATACAGGAAGGGCATAGCAAAAACTGCTGCACAAACCGTCTGGACCACTAGGGGAAACAAACACAAATAATAATACTCTAAATTTTGGCTGACCTTGCTTGGCCAAGCTGGTCCTGCCAACTGAGAAGATGGGGACGTTTGTGTCCGTACCCACCATGTATGATACATCGCCCACAGCGCCACAGAAGTAACCAAGCGCAAAATTTCAAAAGCGTTTCTCTTTTCTTCGTCCGGCGGAGGAAGCGAGTGCTTCTCGCGGAGGACAGCCTTTGGCGATTGTCGCCTTGAACGGTCGCAGGCTTACGGCACATTTGATTTTCCAAACATTGTTGTTTCCTTTCCCTCTAAGTAATTTCAATCGTCCAACTCCCAGATGCCCTCTTGCAGGGTTTCGACTTTAGGCCCATTTGTTCTCCCTTCCCTTTGTTTTTGTAACCCAATTACCGGCCTTGCCTCAAGCCACCCACTTGCTGTCCCCCTATTGCTCTGCTCCTCAGGTCCCGTTACTTGAGAAAGCGTATTCGCTCGAAACGTCGGTGTCGTTCTGCTTGTTTGCGAGTTTTCTTGAAATTGAAAGACCACCCTTAGCCGGAACCAGGGGCACTTGGCATCAGTTGATTTATAAACATTCACGTCGTGGGCTCCGGGCAGTCTCTTCTAGTTGGGGCGGTGAGATGGAGGAGCACAAACGTGTCTGATTTGGTTAGGAAGTGGCGGAGAAAGGGTTGCAACAGCCGTTTGGAATTCTACAAGCAGTGGTCGTTTGTACTTCAATCAGTACTTATTTTGCACCAATGCCGTGTTCAGCGGGTTTGACAAAGGAATGTTGCCGGAACATTGCTCTCAAAGTTTTTAAGAGAAGCTTTGTGTTTCATGAAAGATTGTGCGCATACAGTAGAAAACGATTCGACGGATGAGTGGATTAGAGTGGCATAAGAAAACATCTACAAAGCTGATTGCAAGGTATGACTTATATTATTATTGACTTCACACTTGCACACTTTGTATTGCTTCCGTCCCATTTCACCTAACCGAAGAAATCCAAAATTAGAACTGACCAATTGTAAACTCGCACCATTATTGGATATACCCGAGATCTAGACGCATGCTGTCGTATTCGTGTATATTTTATAAAGGTCGCGCCTATTTTAAAGTTCTTCATGGATCACCGGCAGGTATCTGCTAGCTTAAAATTTAAAAAAATTAGTCTCCTGTAATTTTGCCAAACAAGAAACTATAATAAATGCTTTATCATATAATGGATTTACCTCAATACTGTCTTAAACTGCGATCTTGTTCAGGGAGGTACTCATGGTAAAAATAAAATAGGAAGAACCAAGCATGTTATATTGATTATTGGGAAAATCTTAGTTTCTAAAAAAAAAAAATCAGATTCACTACCGTGAACCACACAATGTCTTAAGAAAAATCTGTGCTAATTTAAAGGCCTATTAAGGTAGGTTCCTTTTGAATGTTTTCTAATATTTTTTTTGGAAAGTAACGACGAAGTAACGGTGTTACTTTACCAAAGTAACTGTAACATGTTCATCTTTAAATTTTGTAATTAACTTTAGCAGGATTACTTTTTTCCTTGAGTAATTGTAAATGTAACACTGTTACATTTTAGCAGTAACATGCCAATGACTGCCCCATAGTGCGCCCTACAAATTTTTTAAAATAAAATTTTCATGGCACAGTGTGATTGCATGAAGATATCAATTTTCAAATTTTATTTTACATTCATTTTACACTAGCGGTACAGACAAAAAGCCACCAAAAATACAGCTTGACTGGGTCTGCACCCCAACCCTTCCACCCCCCCCCCCCCCCCAATTTCTCCTCTCCCCCAGGCATAAACCTTGAGTTAATTAGTTACTTATTACAGCAAGTTACCTTTTTTTTTAAATTCTGGACTGAACAACAAGGAACACCCTTATATATCCTTTCTACTAAAACTTGAATAGGTAAAGAAAATTCAAGAGAGATTATATTAAAAGAAGCACATTTTGTCAAGCACATAACTTGAGCAACACATACACTTTTTTGGGACACGTTGCCACCTGTAGTCCCAATTCTGGTAGGCAACAGCAATTCGGGTTGACTGGAACACAGGGAAGGAGAAAGGTTTTAGTCAACCATTACACCTCATAAAGCTGACCTCCCCTACAGAAAATGCCTCACTTCAATGCCTTCCTTCGATGAAAAGGCTCTCATGTCCCAAAGCTTGATAGACTGATCTTTAGAGTTGGTGATCAGGTACCTCGCATCACCCTGAAAATGCAATCCACATCACCACAAGAGACAATACACAAGAAGCTGGAACCTACCTTGGAGTCAACAAATGTGATTCCATTACTATGCCCAGCTAGTATCCCCACTGGTTTGGGGTTTCCCTCACTCAGGGTCCTTCTGTCCCACACCTGGATAAAACAGCTCCATTAAAAAAAAGAAAGACTGAGCCTTACATTACAAGAATAAGCATGCCACTACATACTCTGCTCTTGATTAGAGTAAAAACAATTTAAAACAAAAAGGGTACTTGAAATAAATAAACGACCCCTTTCAAATAATGATATATCAACTTAGTGGACGTCAGGGCATGAGTATATGACATGAAAAGTAGCAAACAAATTATAAACAAATTCACAAATTAACTTTTTTAATACATTTTAGCTTGCGCATTCCAACCAGAAATTTTTAGCCTATCAGCAAAATAGGCCAAAACAAATGCTAGATTTTAGAAAAAAGAAAAAAATATGCACTGGACTGTTTAGATTTAGGCTGTCTAGAGCCCGTCACACCGAGACCAAAAGAAAACAGATGCCAAAAGTGCCGCATTCGAAGGGATGTCAGGGCGTGACACATGTTATTCTATACTCAGGGACAACTTTCAGTGGCAATGAAGTCAAAAGTATGGGAGTGCGTGCATTCACACACCTTAAGTGCTGATTAAAGCTAAGCCTGCGCACTGCTCCTCTTTTTGTAAATGCCACAGAAAGTTGACCCCGAGCGTATGACCATGTGAACCAGAGATATTGTGAAGCTGCCAGTTCAGCTTGCCACTATTCCCCACCCACTCCCACAGCAGTCACTGACGTCACTACGGGGCAAGACCTTTATCACTCATGCACATTTTAGTTTTGGGACCTCTGGCCTTTCACAGCTTAAAGTCCCCCCCCTGAATAAGATGGAGCAGAATGTAGTTTTGTGAAGCCTAACAACTGCTCTGGCCTATTTAAATTAGGCTGCAATACAAATCTCTGATTAAAATGTGCCAGCAAAAACTAATGTGCCAGCAAGTTCGCTAATAACCAAGTCACATTCGGATCCTGACATCCGACGCAGCCAATAATAGGTATTGTCCCAAAAGACATACTTTCTTTATTTCAAGGGGCTTTTTTTTTTTTTTTTTTTTTTACCTTTTCCAGTTTAAACAAAAACGCTGTATATAGACTTGCAACCCTAATTGTAACTTTTAGAATGTCGCAAATCTTCCAGAATTAATAAAACTACCAATCTGCATGCAAGCATAAAGAAATAGGCCATACACCAATATTTTTTTTAGTAGATATGGAAAAGTGGAAACTTTAGTTGTTGTGCACAAAAAAGTGCTTTGAAAACTGACCTGCTCCTGACAAGTTCAATCTAAGAAGGTTCTTTATTATCCGAATACAATAATTCCAAAGTTTGTTCATACCACCATGCAGTAGCATTGTGATGGTCTACTCAACATGACTTCCCGCAAGAGTGTAAATCAGAATAAGTGCTGGCAAGCTGGCTACTCTGTCGAACTTTCAGATGACAACAATGAACCAGCAAACAATTGCTACTACTAGCAGCTGATCTAGAAGTCTAGCCAGCTCAGCTAGAATTGTAACCCAACAATTGGGAATCCATACGGAAGGCTGTTACTTTGATGTCAAAGTGGCTGCCTATATGTACACTTCTTTTTTTAAATATGATATTGCAAATCCCTGCACTAGATTAATTTGAGTCTGGAGTGTTGGTACTAGTATTTCAACATTGTTTACCTTGCATAGGCCGTCGTCTCCCCCACTGAACAAAATTTGTGATGTCTTGTCAGCGAAGGCAACAGTGTTCACGTCTCCGTCGTGAGCTCTGATCTGAAGGAGTGAAAACAGAGGTTTGTACTGGGAACAACGAAGTGCAGCACAAACCTTAATCACTGTGAAACAGCAGCCTTTAGATTGTTTTATTCTCAATGCAAGGAGCCTCAACGTAAAATACAAAATCTTCAGTCCATCTTTAATAATCAAGTTGAGAGTATAATTGATTTTCCCTTCAGATGTCTAAAGAGTGAAGAAATGTAAAAAACAAAAAAAGCAATGTTTACTCTTTAAGGTTAACATGTAGTATAAAAATATTCAGTAAAAAGCTTCATTTTCTATTCAACTTCAGAACACAAGTAGCTTGGGGGTTCATTTACAGTCTTCTTGGGTATGCGGAAGGAACAAAAATGACAGCTTCAATTTGACTGAAGCACCCCAGACACAGTAATTCTCGATTAACTGACTTCCTGTCTAAATACTGATCTATGTGTATTGAACACACACAAATATATTTACAAGGTGTCCACAAGAGCTACCGAGTTGTAGAAAGGACCATACAAATACAGTCAAACGCCTTTATAACGAACGCCTCTACAACAAAAAATGCCCGTTTAACGAAGTAAAACAACGTCCCGGCCAATCTCCTATGTGTTCAATGTGTTTCCCCTTCTAATACAACGAATTCCTTTTTAACAAACATTTCTGTTAAACGAAGAAATTGCACAGCCCCCAAAGCAAAAGGGTAAAAAGTAATTTATTTTACACTAATTGTCGCTCTCAAGTGACGCACATAGAGAACAGGAATACTGCGGTAGCGGCGATGGTTGACACAGCCGCCATGCCACCTCCGCTGAGCCGCCTCCGCCGCCGCCTCCACTGCACCCCTCCGCCGTCACTGCGCCATACATTATCGGCTCTGGGTTCAAATAATTTATTAGCTTGCAGCCTTGTGTCTAGATGGTGATACATGAATATGTTGCTGTGGAGAAAGCCTATACGCAGCAACAAATTAACATAGCACTATCTAGACACAAGGTTGCACACTAACATATTATTTAAACCTAAAACCGAAAATGCGTAGCGCCGCGGCGGTGGATGCGGTGCCACCTCCACCACGCGCTTGAGCATATTTTTGTTTTGCTCATGCAGTTGATTGAATATATGCCGCTCCGCTCCAAGACATTTTTTTTTTTTTTTCAACGCTCTGTAGGGCAATGATCGCCTTCGTTTTATTTTGCACGTACGTCGGTGCATTTGAAAGGAATCATGTGAACGAGAATATATAAAGAAAGAAAAAAGTATTTTCATGGACAATCACAACTTTTTTATGCTGTCTTGGCAATTGTTCGACCGATGCACCAATCTTCATCGGGACCCAAGATTTCTAATCTTGCTCGGTCCGAGTCCCAAATTGCTCCGCCTTGGAGCAATAATATGCGGTCCAGGAAACGTGATCTGTGATTCTACCCATGATGCTAAAATCTAAGCAAAATCAGCAGAACCATACAGAATAATGTGCTACCCTCTTTGTGCCGGACACATGTGAAAAAGGGCTCAGTCGAACAGTTCAATAGTGTGCCTCTCCCCATTCTCGCTCCTCGCTGCAGCTGTCGCGTGCGTGGCCCATTCTGCCGTGCTACTAGGAGTAGGGCTGCTGTGATGCCGTGGCTGCCATGCCTGCTGTGCTGCTTCAAGAGCGTCCTCCTAATGACACATGGTGTGGCAAGCTGCTGCCCAATTTAGAAGAGGCCAAATTCACACAGTCGGCAAACGCCTCTCATTCGCTACATGATCGGAGGGTCAATGTCAATGGTTTAACGACTGTTGCAATTCTTATGTTCATAAGTCAGTTAAGTTTGATGTGTGGAAGTTTGAACAGCGGGAGATTAGTCTGCAGCAAGGAACGCTTGGTTTCTCGGCTGTAGATGACAAACTTTGCCAGTGGTGGTACTGGCGGTACGACCGCTAGCTGGTGTCTTTAAATTATGTCACACAGTGGTGAGTACACGAAAGCGTGACGGTACAATTTTAATTTAGAAAAAATATTTTAAGAAAAAGAAGGAATCATAATTGAGCTCAATATAGCTGCATTCTGCAGTGCAAAACTTTTGCCCCACGTGCTCCGAGCTGCAACGCACTAGCAGACTCAGCTTCCGTTCCCCCTTTTGATAAGTCAATTGTCAACGTACAAAACCTCGTTTCTGATGTTGCTCATAATACATTTGGTGCTGCACATTTTTCCAAAACACTTCCAATGTCGCACAGGTGCGCCAATATACGATAGCACAAATTCGGTTTCGCATGATCGACTTTTAACACTCAACCACGACAATGAAGTTACCTGTACTAAGAAAACTTTTGCCGGTCCCGAGGACTTCCTTATAAAGGCAACGCACTGTATGTCTATGAATGAAGCGCAACTAAACTTTTCACAAAGGTGTCTTTAGGTGGTGTGTTTATTGCAATAATGTGGTGATTTGGGCCAGCTGGTTCATAGCTAAGGAAAACAGTGCTAAAATAACACAAGGACCAAGGCAAGAGGGACAGAGTGGCTTGTCTTGACCCTTTTGCCTTGGTTCATCGTTTTATTACAGCAAAGCTGTTAAGGGCTAGTTTACCCAGTTTCGTGTCCGGTACCAAACAAATGTCGACACAAACTACACAAAACTCTGGACAGCTACTGCCATCAATGAGCAACGGCGGCAACCAGACCAGTCTGGTTGCCACTGTCGCACATAGATGGCGGCAACCTTTCCAGCTATCATAGAAGAATGGATAGTAGGGCAAGTTGGTGGAAATTCATTGTAGGAAACAGCACGCGAAACAGAAGAGGACGAAGAAGAAACACACGGGACGAGCGCACAGCTTCGCTGGTCTTTCTTCTTCACCAGTGTGGAAAGGCTGCAAGTCTTTTCTACGCTGTTTCCCATAGATATATTTATCATAACCAAATTTTGTGGGTGCAAGTTTCCGAAACAAAAGGCAAGAAAAGGAGAATGTGTTATTCCTTCCGACTCACAGAAAAAAAAAAAGAAAAAACTGCCTGGTTGATGCTGCCTCTCACAGATAGTGCCACGCATGCTCAGATCTGCTTTTGGGAGTTCATTTTAAAGAAACATGACAAGTATTTGTTCCAAATAGTGATTCCCTGTTTGAGAAGTTTCTTTTTGTAAGTACAGAAAGTGAAAAAAAAAACATGAAAATGGGATGCACAGCCACATCCAACGCAGACATTGTTGCTGACAGCCCGACAGCAATGTTTTCTTGTATCGTCTGCTTTCCAACTCCCGACTCTCCTGGAGAGGTGGTGGGTCGTTTAACATGTCGTGGCACCCTGCGAACACCTCGTTTCTTAATCTGTGAACTTTCGTTTGAGGTTATGCAAAGCCATAAGTACACAGAAAAGACTTCGCCTCCATCATAAATGCACGAAATCACAGTCAAGAATCAACAAGAATGACTGCACAAGTGTGTTGCACTCAACGGCAATTATGTACTCTTTTTTTTTTAGAGGCGTGCCATTTTTTCTGGACACCACCATGAAGTCTGAGGTTTCGTTTTACGAGATATTTAGCAATGCTTCCCAAGTATCATGCAATCTAGAGAGGACACTTGGTAGTGCTACCTATGAATAGCAGGATTAACCAGAAAGTTTGTTTACATTTGTTTTCTATAGGAATAACACTTTTTTTTGCTTGCATTTCGCTCTGGAAACCTACACCCACGAAATCCGAGTATGATAAATGCATCACATAAATACACCTTTGTGAAAAGTTTCATCATACTCCATTTCATTGGATTATTTATGTGGCCCTTCTACAACTGAAAAGCAATCAATCAGCAGTATTAACTTTTTAAAGTTCACTACTTCACACAAGAGCTTCACAAATTACTTTTTGCGCCAGTCACAAAACCAAACTAAGTATTGTCTACACCTGGCTGCTATTTTAGATAAATTCACTGCCAGCCAAAGGCAAGCGAGGGTGAGAATGGCTTCCCTGCCAGCTACTCGCTTAAATAGCTCTTTCCACTATGCCACAAACGTACAAAAAGCATTACAAGAGTCTCTGACATTCCTTTCTTGGTACTATCTGTTCATTTTCACCAATGCGCAATCATAGAATCAATGAACGACAAGTACCCGGAGTGAACGATGGTGCATTTCTCGGTCGTACACATATAGGCATGAGTCATTTGCCCTGAAAAAGCAAAACCAGAAGAAAAAAAAGAATAGCAACTTTAGTTAGCACAAACAAGCAGGTATGTTCTCAAACTTCCTTCATAGAGAGCATACTTTGACATGGGCAATGGCTGTCACAAACAATTTTGGAGTGATAGCAGTTAGATTATGAAAATTGGTGCACCAAGCCCCCTTTTTCTTACAGCATATTTGTCGGGCCAAATGCTCGTAAGTCATGCAACACACAGGAAAGTGGCAATCCTAAGTATAGAGCTTATGCCTGCCACAATGCTGCAAAGTTATGAGAGCAAATGTACATCTCCAGGGCTTAGAGCACCAAAACATTTCCCGAACTGTACAAAGCATTATAGTTAAACATAATGGCCGTTTACGATAAAACGAAACAATAATCTTTCAGACAGATTTTATCCTATGCACCTGCAAATAGTTTATGGCTGTTAAGGGTTAAATGCAACAATAACCTTTCAGACAGACTATTATATGTCATGAGAGATGGGCATATTTCCTGATATAGGAACCTTCATTCAATCTTCTGAACTATAAATAAAAATTGAATTCTTGACATTCCCCCAAGCTCTAGTGCTCAAAAGTACACAAATTCTTTGTTTTATATAAAATATGAGGAAGACTTACCCGCCCAGAATGTCATTGCCATCACAAGAAAATTGTAATGCAAATATGCAAAACCTACGATCATCAGGGCAAAGTGGCAGTGCCTCATGGACCTCATCATCTCCGAACACGTTACATAAATGTACTGGAAAAGAAAAATGACCAAAAATAAAACACCAAAAAGTGCTCAAAATTAAAAATACACCCCAAAACAGACAAGTTGTGGCTTGGGGAATTAGTTACAAGCATATGAGGCCTTTCACAGAACGCAAGCAAAAATATTCCTGCAGAAATGTATGCATTGCACAGAAAAAAGAATGTCGCAGTCAAGAGGTCTATTTAGAGAGGTGCAGATATAGGGTGACCAGATGTCCTGTTTTGGCCGGGACAGTATTAGAAGTTCATTTCTGCAGTCCCATCTTTTTTGTCTAACAGAGCCTCATGTCCCGCTTTCGTGGGAACATGCACAGTAGTTGCAAAATCAGTATTAAGTGAATGGAAGACAACCGAAAGAATGTTTACTTGTTACAGACGTAATGCTATAAAAATAAACATACTATGAAACATACATTTTGTTCACATTAATGTGTATGCTGAAGACCCTTCTATATTATTTAATTTTAAGTGGTTCGGCTGGCAACATTTCTTCCCCATTGTTAAAGAATGAAAAAGAAAAGTACAAGGGTTCTCAACGAAGAACTCTTGAAAAATGTGTGTGTTTATGTTTATGTCAGCCAACAAAAGCAAAACAAAAAAAAAAGCAGAGCTTCTTTTTTTTTTTTTTTGTCTTGTTTTTTACTATGAGGATGGTCATCCTATGCAGATAACGTTTAGGATAATGAAGAGTTTAACAGGTTTCAAGGTATTAACATTTTGATTAGTATAAATAAATGTGTGGTTTCAATCTGAAAATTGACATGCATCATTCAAAAAGCACCAAGTAACTTTTGGAAAACTTTGTTTACCACATTCTAAAAAAATCTTAATGTGAATATGCATGTAAGATTTCAGTTTCATATTAACTGCATCGTTCCATCAATAGCCATTAGGACATAAAGACCACGCTGTGCTGCTAAACTTCGTTGTTCTTCGAAATATAACTGAACACTGCATATGCCTCAAATATTTCTGAATGTAAATTATTTAGTGTTTTTAATGATTCCCCAAGAGTTTCTAATTGAAATGATTCCTTTATATTTACTAGTTAAAAATTGAATTCACTCAAACTACTTATACGAGTTAAGTCCACCCCAAGGCTACGCACCTTCTTACAGAAAACCTGGACTTGCACATTCTAACAGAAAACCTGGACTATTTGAGAAAAATGCTTGAATCGTGTGGATTTAGCCTCCCGAATTACAGTATCCAAATTATTTTTTTTTAATTTGATGCATGGAGTACTTATGACATCAAGGCCGGCAGCATCGGACAGGTTGTTTTTCATTCATTTTCAAATTTGCTCATATTTCGAGTGCAAGTGGTTGTCCTATACGAATTCGCAACATGCTAAAATTCCTCTCCGACTACATTTTTTTTTTTTAAGAAAGTTCAGCTTCTTAAAAGTGACCAAAGTTAGTCAAAATCATACTTATTCAGAACAAATAGGTATGAGATATCAGCAAATATCAATCCACTTACAGTACTCTGACCAACTGGAGTAGACGAAGTGCGCACCATTGGGACTATAAAAACAAAAGAGCAAATGTTAAAAGCCACGACTTGCACATCCAGCTAAAAATATCCTGCGACATGTCTTACTGCATAGGGGCAGGTTGAAGAAGTACAGGAATGACCTGAAATGCATGTGTATGCCGCTACGGTCATTCCGCAACATTCCTGCATTCACTGCATGTGGTTACATTGCACATTTACTTTGTGCACATATTGTGAGAGCTTGATATGAGACTTCTTAAAATCTTTTCTTGAATTTTTCAATTATTATTGCAAAACGAGTAAAATGTAGAACTTGAAATCAAAAGCAAAATTTATACTGCTTCTCATTCTGTCAGCAAAAAGCACCCCCCCCCCCCCCCTTTTTTTAAAATTCAATTGAAGGAACATTTGTTGCCAGCAAACAAAAATACTTTTTTTAACATACCGTAAAATACCGGGCAAGCGCCCACTCAAAATTTAGAGATAATCGCAAAAAAAATGTGGGATGGGCACTTGCCCGGTCATCAATTTTACATTTTAATGTATGGTGCATATTTTCTCGGATCTCACAAATTTGGGAATGGGTGCTTAGTGTAAAATGGGCGGATGCGCGGTATTCTATGGTAGGTATGTAATTTAAAGGCTCATTTGATGCAGTCTTAAGGAGTAACTTATTACTTGTGACTAGGGGTCTGCGCTTAGAATTTGTTCCTGAGGAGAATCGAGGGGTGTTTTTCAGAGTTTATTTTTTAAATCCCCAATATTCTTACCTGCAAGTGTATTTCAGGTTTTATTGGATTTATCCATATTAATCATATTTATCCATATATTATGGGAAAGTGAGCAATTTCTATACACAAGCCAGATTCTCTTCATAAGTGAGAAATAATGCATCTGATCTGAATACAAACTGACCTTTCACTATCACACTCCATGGTTCACTATAAAGAGTATTTTTTTTAGCTGCACAAAATTTTTAAATTTAGGGGGAAGGAGTCATATGAATGTTGTAACAGGGGCTTGGCATATGACTGCCCCAAAGTTTGTAATATAAACATATATCCTAATTACAGTAATTTAAAAAGTTAATTAACAAATTTGAGTTAATTAGCCTGATAATAGTGATGGTTATATTCTTACCTAATGACTGCCGAGCCATATAAACACACGGTGAAAACCACATTTCTATAACTTTTCCCCCCTTATTCAAAAATCTGGTGCAGCTAAAAAAAAGAAAAAATCACCCTCTATATGCTTACAAAAACTATGAACTATTTTTAGGCCACAGTTTAGTAGCTACATATACAATTTTTGCTTTCTTTATATTTTTATGAAAAGACTAAGGAAGCTGAGGGTTCTCTTGTTTAACCCCTTGCCTACTCGTTTTTTTTTTCTCCAAGGAACACAGCAAAATTTTATTTTAAACAGGCAATTTGCATTACAATAAGATAGAAACTTTTCCTTGGCTTCCAGGTGTCCTATCTTGCCCTAAATCAGGACTTCTGGTCAGAGTCCCACTGACATGCAGACACCAAAGTTAGAATCCTTGCAGGATTCCCATTGTTTTCATCACTCCCGTAACTCCCCATCAAACTATCGTCCGATTCCTAGAAATCGGAAAGGCCAAACGATTCGTAGTCAGATATGCCTGAGCATACCGTATTTACTCGCACAATGAACGCACTCGCGTAATGAACGCACCCCCCAAGTCGGCTCTCAAAATTTCGACTTTTTTTTTTCACTCGCGTAATAAACGCACCCCCAACTCGGACGTCAAAATTTTGACCCCCTCCCCCCACGCGCGCGAAATGAACGCACTTTTCTATCCTGGTGCAGCGAGGTCGCGAATGCATGGGCAGCATGGACGAACAAAACGCCTTGCAAAAGGCGTTAAAAAAAACTAGCAAAGATCCAACGGAAGCAAGGAAAAAAAAACATGGAGAGGAGCTTTTTTTTTTTTTTTTTTTGCACAGCCCAGTCTGGACTTTGGGTTCGCGCCCCGCCGCGCGCAAGGAGGTAAGAAAGAGAAGCGCTCGAAACAGCTTGCGAAAGGCGGCAAGAAAAAAACAAAAAAACAAACCACAGAACTAAAAAAACAAAAACAAAAAGCTTTTTTTCTTTTTTGCACTGCGCAGTTTGGTTACGGGGGGTCGCGCGCCGCGAGCAAGGAGGTAAGGAGGAGGAGCGGAGAAGCCCTCTTAACAAACGAAACAGCTTGCGAAAGGCGGCAAAAAGAAAAAAAAAAAGAAAACAACCCACCAAACTGAAAAAAAGAAGAAAAAGAGGAGCTTTTTTTTTTATTTATTTTTTTTTTTGCACAGCGCAGTTTGGTTACGGGGGGCCGCGCGCAAGGACATAAGAAAGATAAGCGGGGAGCCTTCGCCTAAGCAAACAAAACAGCTTGCGAAAGGCGGCAAAAAAAACAACAACAGGAAATAAGAGAAAAAACAAAACAAGAGTTTTTTTTTTTTTTTTCTTTTGCACAGTTTAGTTTGGTTACAGGGTCGGGCGCCGCGCGCAAAGAGATAAGAAGTTACTTCGATTTTTCAAGATAAAAGGTCCGTTCATTATGCGAGTAACTACGGACACAAAAATTTTACTTCGCGTAATGAACCCCCCTTAACTTTGCATCGATTTTTCGGGAAAAAAAAGTACGTTCATTCTGCGAGTAAATACGGTATATCCCTTTCAAAAAAAGGGTTTTCTATCTTTGCTGGCTAAAGCGGACATCCGCACCAAAGCCATGTTGTTTCAGCGTGAACGCTCACGAGCAACTGCTTTTTTTTTTTTCCTTGGCTAACTGGAGCATTCTTTCTGTCAAACAGCAAAACAAACGAGCAAACTGCCCAAGGTAAATGGAGCAACAGGGGTAGTTCTTGCCATCTGCCAGAGAGTGCGCTAAACAAGTGCCAAAACTGAAACGCGAGTCACACTTGTGGTCGAGCTTTATGATCCATAAGGGGTGGCACGAGTAACACTCATTATTAGTAGGTGAGGGGTTAAGGTGTACTGTCGAGACCGGTTATAAGGAAGTCGTTTATAACGAAATAGCGGCTACAGCGAAGCGATCACGATTTCCCATTCCCTTCCGCACTTCGTTATAACCGAAGTCAGTTATAACGAAATAGCGGATATAGCGAAGTGATTTCCGATTCCCGTTGACTTCGTTGTAACCGGTCTTGACAGTAGACACCATTAGCTCAACAGTGTAAGATGATATACCGGCTCAAATAACCTAGAAGTGTGGCAGAACCAAAGATCAGTAAATAATCAAAGGGACCATGTTTTTCACTCTTCAAGTGCAGGCATGTTGGACATCTAGATAAACCAAGAAAAAAGAGCGCTCTGACCTGACAGCCATATCCAAGATGCTCCACCCTACATCACGAGCAGAGATTGACTTGACCTCTCTGAAGGTTGCTTGCTTGGTATCATAGATACGAATCATGCAATCTGCAATGAAAACAGCACATGGTCCTTTATTCTCCTTTGACATTGACAGCTATTAATAGGATAAAATTCAGTGTCACTAAGATGATATCTAAAACACTGATACTGTCCAGTGCATAATAATCTTAATTATTATTGCTCTATACACCTTGTTAGTCTAAGTATCCCCCTATAGTATGTAGACTAACGATCTGTTCCCATATACTTCACAACAATTGCCCTAGGCATTGTCTTTGCAGAACTTAGGACGTCATGTCAAGGTGCGGCACTTATCAAGTTTATATGTTCTAAAAGGGTAAATATGCTCTCTCACATTTCTGTCCCCTGAATAAACTATCCTTTACCTCTACCTTCCACCCTATAAAGCAGGGGTTGGCAACTTTTCGATGCAGTGGGCCAAACTACAGCAAAACAAAGATGGAGTGGGCCGGATAAAGAAAGAGAGTTAGAAGGAGGAGGAGGAGGGAGGAGGGAGAGGGAGGGCAGAGGAATTAGCTTATAAAAATAAAAGATGAGAAACTGTCACATTCTCAGTGATATGCAAAGACATTCTCTTTAAGATTTCCCAAGCTCCATCACAGTAAGATTTTGGGTGTTCAATATTGCTGGCCAGGGTACCAACCATATTCACATTAAAACTCTTAACTGAGAGCCGCAAAACATTTTGGAGGTGCTCATCTGTCATTCAAAGACCCACATTTGATTTGATAGACTTCACCTTAAAAGCTATGTTCACAGATATGTACGTTCAGTAGCTAACACTTCAATCAAGGCCGCTGTGAGATATCATAGATTTGAAAACTTTATTTCAGGGAGGCCAGCGGAATCGTACACTGCAAAAAATTCATTCTTCAGCTTATTGTATGTTTGAAAATCAGTTGATCAGCAAACTCCATCTGGCAAATCTCTTCAACTTCTTCAGGGTTAATATGCCCAATTATACCTCTTGTCCTGGAGTGTGTTTGGGGGTAGTACTGGGGTGGGTGGAGGTGGGGAAGAGGGGGGGGTCATTTTTGGTGACATTCTCGAGGCTGCATAATATTGCCTTGCCTGGCCGCTAGTTGCCAACCCCTGCTATAAAGTAATGAAAGTCATATTCATTGTGTGCTATTATCACGTCGACAGAACAGTGAACATGACTAGGGTTCCGTGTTTTCAACATATATATACACCTTTCCAAAAAAACACTCGACCCCAGAGGCCACACACCGTTTTCGAGCCCAGTCACCGAGTTTGAGGCTAGACTCTCACCGGCGTCCCTCCTAACCCTAACCGAGTGGACTGTGATTTCAATAGGCGCAGTCTGCGTAGGCGCAGTTTCAAACGCTGCTGGCGGCTAAATTCTCGTCTTTTCCCGCTATATGTTGTGTTTCATGGTACATGTATTTTCCCGAGGACATTGAGAAAGCATTGTACCACATTTAAAAAAAAAACAAAAAAAACAAAAAAAAAACAACTGTAAACTATTTTTGTTGGGTACGCGCGCGACAGAACGAATGCAACTGGAAAGTATGGTTCTAGTTATTTGTTTTTTTCTTACGATAAGGTTTGACGGCGCCGCGGGATTCTCCGCATGTGAAACGACAAAGCGATTCGCTGTCAAAAATAAATTGCAACAGAAGAGGGCCGAAAGGCACGCATTTTTCATGCTCACAAATCACGAGTTTACCAATAGACAGGACACGGACATACAATTGAGGAAGTGTTAACATTCGAACAATATATTGTACGTACCACACGATGCAGCGTTATCCGAAAAGAATTTATTTGAGAAAGATCTCAAATAACACAGTCACAGTCGACGACAGTTAGATATTTACGATCGGACGGAATCCGAGATGACTGCGTTTTGGGGCACGTTTTGGGGAGTTTCCTTTTTTTCACAACCGCAACAAGGCAAAGAAACAAACGCGACTGACCCGTTTCTTACCCCAACCCGGACAACTATTTTTGAAGATGACTGAGGATTCTACGCGGATTATCTCTGGGAGGGGGGAGAACAATGTTCGCAAAATCACGTCGAGGGTCGTTCGACGTCCTTCACCTCCTTCGTTTCCCGTGAATGTCGAGCAGAAAAACTTGAATGGCAGGCACTTACCAGCCTTATTTCTCACAATGGAAGATAACACTAAAAGGGTACGCAGCACGGATAAAAAAAATTAAGTGGAAACTTTCAAGAGGGGCGAGGAAACGTCGAATGCAAAACCGCAAAAACGTAGGTAGAGAACTACGCTGAGCGGGTCTTCACAGTCCCATAGAGGGGCAGAAAATGTCTAGCTGATAGAAGGCGCGAGAGTCGCACCAACCGCATCAGCACCAGCAGCATGGCGGCGGCCTAGGAGCGATTTTTGGAAAAGTGTATACCAATGAACCCTGAAAAATAATGTCAGAGTCAGTTTGACAAGAATCGGGAAAAACCGAAAAACCCCGTATGAACCCGTCCTTGAATGCAAAAACCCAAGCTTCATGGGAAGAAATCTGTACCTACAGCTTTATATTGTGGTGATGTGGAACAACGCCCCCATTCATTTCTTTCTCTTACCTGTACCGAGTAATCGAGCCACACGCATCTTCCCTGGTGTTTGGACAATCCTAAGGCCGCATTTTGTTATCATTAACAAATTCCCCGATAAAAGCCAAATTTTTGTGCAACATTGAAAATAGACACCGAAAAACACCGAATTCGAAGAAAAAATAAACCCTGAAAAAAATTAAGGCTCTAATCCATGCTGTGAAGGTGGTTGCACAGCGAAGCTGTGGTATCACCTGCAATAATTGCCCACTGCACTATAGACCCTTTTGGTGGCAAACACCACCAGGTGGTGCTCCAATCTTTGACGTCCCAGAGAACTACCGGTTTATAAAAAGAATGAACAAAGGCCACCTTAACACCACTGCTTGAAATGTAGATGAAATGTTGAACCACCAATTCTCCAGGTGAATGCCAAAAGAAAGAAGGAGTGCGAGATCTGTTAAGATGTTTCGAGTGTTCTAGTAAACCAACTTGCCTCCTCCAAGATGTAATATTGTACAGCTGAAGGCCCTCGTTAAATCTCCAACTTTGCTGTCCGTGTAGCATTTATGGTTTCTAGCACCGGTGAAATAAGCCAGCTCAACAGGCTTGCAAAGACGGTGCGACCGGAAGTCGCTTGGGACGTAAGCGGCAGTTCATGTTTGTAAACAGCAAAACGGTCTATACCAAATGATTGGCAAAGGAAAAATAAATGCACTGTACTAAAACTTTTTTATATATGAAAGACTTCATACATTGCTGCGGCAGCTTATGCAACTGCAATCTTTACCGAGAAAGGCATGAGGGGAGCGCTACGTGCTTCGCATTGTTAGCGGGGCTTGTGACGTCACTCCACACTTCGTACCCTGCCGTTGCTGCAGCAGCTTATGCAACCGCAATCTTTACCGAAAAACGCATGCGGGGAGCTGGGGAGCTGGGGAGCGCTACGTGCTTATCATCTATCACATGGTTGTGACACTTGCGTTGTGGTTTTCTTATTGAAACAAGTGTCAAAACCACATAATAAGAGATAAGGCGCCCAGGAACGGTGTCCGCGATGACGGACACGAAAAAAAGACCGAACCAACGAGTCATATACAGCTTCGCTGTAAGAAAAGAAGAAGAAAAAAAAAAAAACTAAAATATGAAACCCTAAACATAACTAAAGTTTTCAAACAACTCCTCTCGAGCATATCGACTTTCATGGCCGGACAACAACCTTTCAAAGCAGATGGTCTTCAAAAACTTTCCTTAGCCAAGAAAAAACTCAAGAAATTGGGCAAAACATTGGCCCTACATAAAATCCATGAATGCAATGTGTTCCCAGTACTTACCCTGGCATGCTGTCATGAACACCTCACCATTTCCAGCGAAGGTTCCACAAAAAGCTTTACTTGGGTAATTCAAGGTGTGCATTTTGTAGTTTGGTAGCAATCTAAACATAGAAAAAGTTTAACACAGGCTACTGTCATTGTTGTAAAACAATAAATGAGCAGTACATTTTTTTTTAATGAATCAAAGACAAGACAGTTCTTAGTAAGCAGAAAAGAACCATAATTAAAAGTCACTTAAAATTCAGTTCAATTAATGAATCTGGTGCACACCCTGTCGGCTAACAAGCAAACTGACTAGCAGTTGCTTGCATTCTGACTGAGCAGCTTTAAAAATGTTTTGGTCAGATTTAACCATACCACATCAACCTGCATAAACCGAACTCCGTGTAACAATGCTGGATTGTACCTGCAAGACCAAAGCTTGTGGTGATAAAGTGCATGCCTTAGTTGACATGCTGCAGACACAAACAGCTCCTTTTCCAACAAATTTCCAAACATACCTCTAAAGCCGAGTACATGAAAACTAAATGTAATATTCCAAATTAAGGTGGACATGCAGATTAAATGCAACTCACCTTGAGCCGATTCTGCACCTGTCTCCTCTTGAAAATGTTCCCCCACAGGGCATGCCACATTCCCTCTGATACAAACAAAAAGACCAAGTTTGCTTCAAAACCGTCTAGGGTAGAGACCTATCCCATTCACTTCATTTTAACCACTTAATGAACATCTGAGGATGCCCATGAAGTGAATATATACTATAAACCAAACCACAGATGACAAACAATCAAAAACAAAATTCCTCATTAGACCCCTTAAATTAATTAGACTTGTGAATGGGGCCAGCTGAACATGAAAAACACAGAGAGAAAAAAATATAACATTCACACCACTGGACTAGCAACATTTAATAATGCCTCTTTTTCCTTTTCTTCTAATCCTTGATTTCGGTTTTCTTTTTCTTTACACTAACTTAAGATTTTTTAATTCTTTACACTTGATTTAGGTTTTTTTTTTTTTCTTTACACTTAATTCGGAATTTCTTTTTAACGCATTGACCTTTCTGCTGTCGGAATGTTCTCATCCCTTTTCTTTTTTCTTCTTTAAGCAATCTTCCTCTTCTTCTACCTTTGCCTGGAACTCATATCACTCCACAGGAAAATATTCTCCGAGTTATGTAGTGCCACGGAAGGGGCACTAACACAGTTCTCGCCTTTTTCTTCGATGGCTATGGCTCCTAGTAGTTCACGGGCGAGTTGATTTTTAAGTTGCCCCACGATGTTTACGTTGCACAACGTTGCCTCGCATTGGCATGCGAGGCATGCCAATGCCTCGCCCATTGATGCCTTGCACTTATGCAAGCGGTAAAATATTCGAAAGTGGATCCCAGCATACCATCAGACCCATTTATTTATAAAACCTATTTACAATGGCATCATAAGGAATATTTATAACCTAGCACATCTTTATCCCCTTCCGTGTCTCAACTACACATATGGAAACTAAGACCTGTTTAGGCAAACATGGTTCAAATAAAATGCAGCTTAGGCAGACTGCAATTGACCACTTGAAGGCCATTTCAAGGTTTTTCCAGGCTCAAGTTAACCTTATTGTTCGCTTCATTTCACCCAACCACTCTAGACCCCAAGGCAATCAGGTTGTTAAGACATAGAACAATTCTAATCAGCATGGCAGATTTGTCGGAAGGGGATAGTGAGGATGGCACTTCCAACATGTGGGAAATGTGAAACAACTTCTTTGATTGTAGGGTTTTAGAAGTGCAGGGCTAATAAAATAAAGATTTTGCGATAGAGATTCTACATGTGGAGAAATCATGCTACATACACCTACAGTCATGCACCGTTTCTACACACCAGTGAGACAAAGGTAACCTAACTTGAGTCAATACACAATCAATACTGACCATTTCACATGCAAACAATAAACTGTTGTTTAAATAAATATGAATTGCAGTCAATGAAATGCATTTTCGTTTACAGTCTAAACTCATTACAACAGACCTGGTTACAACAGATATTTGGATATAACATACCGATTTGTGAAGTTTGTTTGGTTTTCCTCCACATACCACTGACTTAAGGGGGGACACTGGCTAGAGATTAAACTTCTGAACAACTCAAGTGATTGGAATGAAATTTGCAGAGGAGATTTAACAAAAGATGTAGGCGTATTGTGCAAATTTTCAGCTCTCTAAGACAATTTTACATACCTGCATAAGAATGATATTTCACTCTTTGTTAAGAAATCTATAATATGCAGATGAAGCTATTAAGCACCATTTTAACTGCTTGAATATAAAGTGGGGGATGAGAGACTTCGCGCTATCTAGTTTTTAATAACTAAAATGTAAATATTTCGAGACGAGTCATTACCTCAAAATAGGAGATTCATATCTGCCCTAATGTCCATTTCTGAAAACATAGTTCTTTCTCAAGGAGCACTTCATCTAATAACAAAATAAATTAGATAGCCCAATTCCCCAGTAAATTTCAGTTCAGAAACATCTTGGTTGTGGTGTCAGAATACTTTTACCTTTGAACAAAAGATTCCTTCATATGAAATTTGCAGCAAAAAGTGTAACTGAGAAAAATGCATTTGAACATTGAACTCCTTTACTTTGTTTGTGCCTCACAATGTTTTGAAAATGTTTTATTATATCAACGAAACTATTTGGTGTAAGGTTACCAAATTTAGTGTGAGGGTGTATAATTAATTTCTAAAACTGAAAAGCACAAATTAAAAAAAAAAAACTAAAAAAAAAAAAAAATTGAAATTTTGGTTTATGTCTCCTCTTAACTTCATATCTGCAAACAGCATACTCCTCTTACAACAGACCGAAATCTTGGTCAAAATCAAGGTCTGCCATAACGAGCTTAGACTGTAGTTTGTAAAATTAAGATACAACCAGAACAAGACTCAGGAATCCTGAACCTCTGCAAAACACCTTGAAGCTGAGATGAGGCACAAAAAGAGATCTTTAAGAACCCTTATTTATGTAAAAAGAGATATCTCCACCAGCTTGCCACCATTCCCTAAACTTCATCATTTACATTTGGTTCTTACACAAAACTTTTTCAAACCAGTTGCTGGAAACTGCCAGCAAGTCAGATAAAAGGCAACATTCTCCCCCTAATAAAAAAAAAAAAAAAAAAAAAATTGCAGAATCAAATTTCTTACCTGTTGTAGTAATGATGGCAAGCACATCCTCGATTCGGGTTGACTCGTATTTGTGCTTCCCGACTGTTGCTTGACAATCCCATATATGTCATTTGACTGAAGATCAAACCAAAAATAAAACAAAAAGCTCCTTACACAGCATAGCTATAGCTAGACTAAATAAATACATTAATTACAAATAAAAACAAAAAATATTTTACCAATGATTTAATCTACTCTTGATTGGCCATTCTGTTTTTAAAGTGCCCAAAGACAGCATAAAACAAAAGAATATGATTATCATGTCTTTATTTCTGCAACCATAGACAACCAATGCTATTATAATGTCGCACTAACTGTAGAAATTTAAAGAAAAATAGAAACACAAAAAGGAAAAACATTTTTTTATATCTATTGAATTTACTTTTTATTGTGCATGGACATCTTATAAGTAAGACCATATCCAATCAATAAATATGTAGGCTGAAATTAAAAAAAAAAAATACCCAACAATCTTCATCTGATTTGCTGAAGAGAATTTAATTCTAGGAAGCATGGTACTACAAACATCCACAAAGGAGAACACAACCTGAAACTATGTATCTAAAACTATATAGCAGTTTACAAGCAGACATGGATTTCCCATGCTCTATGATTATGTATCTTAAAACTTTGTGAGCTACGTGGCAACCGACCTGTCCTTTAAAAGAGCAGCATTTAGTAGTCTAGCTTAAAATACTTTTTATCAAGTACAACTCATACTTATTTATAAAGCTGATCATAAGCAATGTTACTAAACACCATGAGGTGGAAAAGTCCTACAGATGCTCTCTAGCAAGAACTGAAACCTTCCTCAGACAACAATTTCATATGCAAATTGCCAACCAATCAATGTGCCACCTTTCTTACTTTATATTTAATATTAATATCATTATTCAAATTCAGGTGACTAATTTACTCAAATGTAGGTCATCTTTTGGACAAAGCCTGCACATCTACTTTTTGGTAGAGTACTCAGAGAGCCAATTGTTGTGATCAACAAAATGATGATAGCAAGGAATAAGGCAGCAACAGATGTTTACCATCTAAAATGCAATCTGTATTGGGGTTATAAGCACATGGCTGTCACAATATCCTTGCTTTGCCATTCATGTAGATCCTTCCGTAAATTGCCATGATCGGCGCTTCGTGTTCAACAGGTAAGTAGACATATGGGCTTTTGCATGGAAAGGTTGACCTGTTTTAAAGTAAATATGGTAGTTTTTCCCATCCACATTTCCAGAACCCTGTGTATGTCAAAATATATTGCTAAACCTCCACAACTAAAAACCTTTAATCTAAAATATTTAGACTACAAGCAAAATTATGTCCTTCAGCACGTTAGATATTAGACAAAATATTTTTTGCTAGATAGTATATGTAGGCACCCTGTTTCACAATTACCAGAGAAACCTTAGAGAATATAAAACAGAGTTGATCAGCCCATAGAACAAGCTTCGCTTTAAAAGATGAACTGTAATGCAGATGTACCGGGTGTTCGTTTTTAATTCGAACAGATTTATTTAAACATATCCGTAAAAAGATGCACTGATACGGTTTGTGCAGGTGAGTTATACGGCCAGGGGGACATATTATAGGGGGCTAAGCGTAACGATCATTTGGCTAATTAATTAAAATTCATTAATTAACTTTTTAATTAATGAAAATAGACATATGGTTCCAATTAGAAACTTGCACAGCGTCACCGAAAACCACTAAATCAGTCATTTTCAGAAAGACTGAGCGCGTGAGAAGCGTAGTAGTGCACTAAAGTTACCACTCGTGGAGCAGGTACAAAGCTAGCGGTTGCGGTAAGGCGCCCGCGCGATTTTTCCGTCTCTTATCTAGCCCCAGCCTTGTACCTGCTCCACGAGTCGTAACTTTAGTGCACTACTACGCTTCTCACGCGCTCAAAGTCTTTCTGAAAATGACTGATTTAGTGGTTTTCGGTGACGATGTGCAAGTTTCTAATTGGAACCATATGTCTATTTTCATTAATTAAAAAGTTAACGAATTTTAATTAATTAGCCAACTGATCGTTACGATTAGCCCCCTATAAAATGTCCCCCTGGCCGTATAACTCACCTGCACAAACCGTATCATTCCATCTTTTACGGATTTTTTTAAATAAATCTGTTCGAATTAAAAACGAACACCCGGTATATAAAGTAGGAATATTACAGATGAACTGTAATATTCCCACTTTTCAAAGCGTTGGCAAGGTTGCAATCACGGCGGGTTGTAGCCCCATTGAGCGCGCTTCTAACCGAACACTGGTGCACTGCGATGAAGCAATACCAGCAAAGCAGACACCACAATCTTGTGTATCTTGTGCTTTGCAAGAGCGCAGCTACATGCTTAAAAGAAAGGCATCTTTGCCGTATTTAGAAAAAAAAACTGGAACTTGGTGGGTGTCGAAATCTACTTATACCCTACCTTGTTGCAGGTTAGTGAAAGCAGGACCAACTCCTTCCACGAAAGCCCTCCACTCTTTCCACTTTAGCCAGTGAATGCTGGGGAGGGGGCAAGTGGACTCACCTCCTCTCTCGCCCCCTCTCCAGCATTTGCTCGCTAATGGAAAGTGCAGCGGGCTTTTTTAATGGAGCTTGTCCTACTTTTCTTAACCTGCAACAGAGTATAGCAGTAAAAATGCTTACATCGCTGATTGTGCTTGTTTTTTTTCTTCCAAGAATATAGGAATAATATTTAGGTCTAGAAAAAAAAAATTATAAATCCCCTCAATTATGCTTAACTTTATGTTAAATCCATTATTTACTTGCCACCCTTTATGCGGGCCTTGGACTTTTCAATGCCACAGTCAATAAGCAGATTAAAATTAACTCCGCTTAGCAGTGGACAACAGGAAGCTCAGGAACCTTAACAGATCCAGCATGATTTTCGTAATGAAAGGTTTGGGAAAAGGTGGAGCAACCATTCAATATTTTATTCAAAAATATTCCGTCAAAGTAATTACTCACTTCGAACTCAAAATACACTATTTGCATATGCCTACTACTTACTAGCTGTCTCAGTGATCACATGCACCTTTCATCTCAACAGGCATGTCATTCCAATAGCAAGCTGTTTTATATAAAAATAGCACATACAATTCCCAACAAGTAAACAAAACAAAAAAACAATTTACTAGTTGTTTTTAAGACTATACAACTAATTCCTGTAGAATTAAACAAAAACTAATAGGTCTTTACATCTACAAAGTGCAAACAAAATTGATTCTAGATTCAAGCTAGTGAATACAACTTCATTTCCTCAATTATATGAGATGGTTCAGTTAGAACCTAGGAAATAGTCTGGCATTGGTCGAGTAAATGTCCTCACCAGGATCCCCGAGTTGTCGGGCGACGTGGCAGCCGAAACAAGTTGAAAGTAATATTTTCTGGACATCAGGCCTCCACCCATGCTCAGCGTGTCTGTTGGCAGAAATATTATCAATCTAAATCACACAGCATTACTTGTAAAGATAAGCCCCATTAAGAATGTGGGTGAGACCATTAACTTCTGCCTAATGAAGAACATCACTTCCATTCAGCTTATGATAATTCATTCAGCCCTCTAAAAAGGCGATGTAGTTTGTTATTATATAGGGATAATAATTTATCAAATAGTTTTAGCAGTTAAACTCTCCAGTGCAGAATCTGCTATGCCAGTAGTAAGAAATATACAAGGCAATGTATAAGTAGGCTGTTGGCTTGAAAGAAAGGAAGACGCTTGAAAGCCTCCGATGACCGTGTAAGAGTGCAAGATGTCATAAAAATTTCTTAACCCTAGCCAAATGATTTTTAAAACCATCATCTGAACCTAGAAAGGTGGGATTTTCCTTCAAGATGCTCTTCAGTGATCACAACCACCTGTTTAAATTTTGAAACCCAACTTTAATTCTGATGACCAAACTCTGTTTCTAAATGGTAACTAATAGTCTTAAGACGGAGAAGGCTCGTCCCAATCCTTCGCGGAGCCAGAGTTCTGCTGTGTAATTTCATGCCATTGTAATGCAATTTAAATCTAAATTCTTAACTTGCTACATCCTGGCTGCCGGCCTTTTTCTAAATTTTAAACAGTACAGTGTGCTCAGGCATAGTACACATCAAAAGAAAAATAGCCAGCATATAATTTTCCACAGTTTGTCCACAAGCTTACCCACAGGCCAAAAAAAAGACCCCACAATAAAGAGGACATGAATACCAGAGCAAAAGGTACTACATTCTATACTTCTAAAAGGCATACTGGTTAAACATGCACCAGCATGGCACCTGCAAGCTGATACCTCGATATCTTGGACAAAAAGATGCAAATTGTAGAGGAAATAATGTACACAAGCATGCTAAATAACAAATAACAGAATAAAATTGAGCTTGTCTAAAGGTTGAAATTCTGTAAGTGCAATACACAAAAATGACTAAATTTGACTTTTGTGAAGTGAAATCATTCCCAACTCCTTGTGATATCAGGCACTTTACTATATCACCATCATATACTTTATCTGGGTTTTCAAAATCCATGATAGCAACAAAAACTGCCGACTGGCACACAAAAAAATAGTGGCCTAAAGTCTGAATTAAACAAGGGTTCAAATCTTTACTGCACACTTTATTTTGACATCAACCAAAAAAGTGTTATTACATAGACACTTTCCTTCAGTCTTGTGCCTTTGACTGAAATCACCCACCCCCCTTAAAAATACCCCACTGAACTCTTAGCAAGAAGCCTGCCCCTTCTGCTTTCAAGGAAATACCTCTAAAGGGAACACAGACGCAGACATACAAAATTATCAGTTTAGTTTAGCAAGACGAAACATCTGCCACAGAACCGAGAAGTCAACAGAAACTGTACTGGCATATCACCACTGTTACAGCAATCTCCTTCATTTGTGTATCCCTGTTACAGCAAAGGCAAGTGAGTTTGTGGTTTGTTTCTTGTGTTTCATCGAACTGTCAGATTTAAGGTAATTTTTGTCCATTACTTCCTGCACCTATTTACTTTCAAGGCATTTGGCAGTCAACCCTTGTTCTGTCACCCAGGAGTCTATGTTCTATTATCCCATGTCCTCCCTCAACCACCTTCAACCTTGTGCACAAGCAAGTTCGGCTGAAGACACAAAAAATGGAAAAAGCCAGGTCGTCACTACAATTAAATGCAAACAAGGACAGTATTAACTGCCGGGAAGCAAGATGAGCTGAAGGTTATTCAGGCTATTATTAAGATCCTCCTAACGAGTCAACTATAGTGCCAGAACTTGTGGGCAACAGTGCTCAATGGTGTCAAACTGGTTGTGCAGCACATAAGCAAGTCAAGAGGGTGACAAAGAGGAAAGGTTATGGAAAGAGGAAGAGGCTAGCTCAGACCGATTGAGCCCTGCAGAATCAAAGGGCAGGCTTGGAAAAATTTGTCAACTATCCCCAAATTAAGAAACCGCTGCTCCGAAGTTTCCGACAAAAAATGGACAGCTTTAAAAAAAAATGAGAAGCTATTAGGCTCATGCTCGCAAGCTGAAGATGTATAATATATGGTTCATGACAGATGCCAAATCAGACACAGTCAAAGCCTCGTTTCCAACTTTTCATCCTGAATGCTAGCAGTAAGCAGGTGAGCTGGCTGCATTTTTTTGTGCCTCTTATTTTTACATTTATTTGTAAACTGTTTGTTACATTGTATTTCCTTTTCAGAATTTTAGAATAACACCAAAGTATTTGTAAGAACCCCCCACCACGCCAATCACCACAACTACTACTTTGTACATCCCTATTCCCGGTAAGAAATTATGCCCATGAATGAAATGGCTCTTTTAAACAAGTACTTTTAGTGAAACAAGGGTTACCACCTTATAGAGTTTTAGGCTTTACTCAGGCTTATGACTAAGGTGGAAAAAATTACACATCTAAGTTTCATTAACAGCTGCCCTTTTTCATGTGTTGTGTAGTGTGTTTAAGACAGGCATCTGTGCATTGCTTTAACCTTTTCACTGCCACTCCTGAGATAACTTGGGGATTCCCAAAACGAACAACCCCTGCTACGCCCGAGTATACTCGTTTTCAATTCTAAGCTGACTCCTTGCCACTCCCAAAGCAACTCGTTAAAAAAAAATATGTTGATTTGTCACATTATTTCTGGAGAGGTTACCTAAACACAAAGAACTTGTAGATTAAATTTTCGGCAACAAGTGGAGTGCATGCTTCTTCCGTCCGCTTAGTCACTTCGTCTAGGCAGCGTAGCCATGGTGAGCCAGCATGGCACAGGCGTCGGCTCTTTGATGGGCGAAATCATTTTTCAACCTTTTATCAATTCTGACTCCAATGAAAGCGATAACAATAAAGCAGCTTATCTAAGTGTCTTGCTTAGGCGGGATATCATGGACGCAACTGTTGAGCAGTTAAACCTTTTTCAGCGCCAGGTACTAGCCATGTTTACGTCGGGAGACCGATCCCATGTACACCAGTGGAAAGATGTGACTGCATGTGAGCACTATGTATTTCTGACTCTCATAACGCCGATGGCACATGCAAGCAAGGGCACCATTGCTGAGTTACGAGCATGAAATGTCCACTGAACCAACATGCGAAAAAAAAACCAGCAGGGGGCGAGGAGCAGTCAGAAAAAAAAAAAAAAAGAGATTTGAGTGCACAAGTAGCTGCACAACCAGTTTACATTGCAGACCTAAATGCTCACACCCATGCACTTCACGATTCCATACGCATTCGGTATGGTTCAAATACTATAAACCAATTTTTTTTTTAAAGAGCTGTATTTTATGCAGCAGGGTAAATGAAGAAAAAAGGGTTCAAGGCCCTATCAGCTAACCAAACCAATACCAATCTTTTTTTCTTTTTTTTTTGTGGCATGCATGTTTGCAAGCATTGCTCCTGATCCCCAAAGACAGAGTTCACTATCTAAAAGAACATTTAAGGTTTTGCTCACCCGCCCCTTTGAAATGCAACATGCCCATCCTGCAAAACGTCTGCAATGTGTGGGGGTCACTGCAGTAAAGGGCCAAAATGAGTCGGGGGCATGAAACAATTCAAAGTTTTCAAATCATAATCATAACAGGCCCAAAAGAAATATTTATATCAAACCTGGCATCAAAGGACAACTGCAACCAAATTTATTTTTTACTATCATATTTTTACCAGACCAAATGTAGCAAGAACATTTTGCTATTTATTGTGCAATTTTGCATACAGAAAGAATTCTCTACAATCTTTTTCAAATTATGTCTGCTGAAAGTAAAACAAAACCAATTTAGTAATGTAATTTAAAAATATATATATGTTATCCCAGCAAAGGGGTAGCAAGCACAAAGAATGTTAACTTCATCCAGCCAAGCGATGAGACAGGCAAGACTAATCTCTACTTGTCCCGGCAAGGGTTTTAACTGACATCAAGTAATTGTACTCAAAACCAAAGTCAAAAAATTTTGCCTCATTTTTTTTTTCCCACTTTTTGAAGGCATATTTTTATCCACATTTTTTAAACTGTCAGTGTGTACACCTTACAATTTAGGTAGAAACTGGCTACATATCTCCTGTTGCAGTTGCCCTTTAACTATTACTATTTAAAATGTTGTTAAAGACCTGGGTTTATTCCACTGGGAATACACAAGCACTTTTAATGCAATTTGAGGATAATAAGATTTTTTGAAATATAATCCATAACAGAATTGGTAAAACAGACATAGTGCTTAAAATTTGATTAGTTTAGGCAGACAACAGTATGGCTCACAATCAAAAGGGACAATGAAACTATTTCTAATTGCAATTGATGGCATCTCCACAAGTTAAAAAATAAACTTTCTGGTAGGGAGCACAAACTGCAGCTGACATTTTGCAAAGACACTGAATGAACCGTTGAGCTTTTTTGAGGCTCACCAGGATACACATTTTGAAAGTTCTTTCTACAAGGCGAACAAAAAATTTAAACTTTTAAACAGGAGGCTTAAAATCAGGGTCTTGCCTAGTCTGGGAATACCCGTGATTAACTCTGAGAGCTCGAAATGAATGTTTTATGATGTCATTCACACAATAAATGCCTTTTTTAGAAACCAGCAGGATCAAATACCCATTTCTGCAAGCTTATTTTTTAGTGGTCATGATCCATGAACTAATCATGTCCAATCACAGAAATGAATCAATATGAAAAATTTTGAACAGTGGCACTTTGGATGTCAGATAATATATTTTTAGTCCACAAAACATGGCTGTTTGTAGTATTTCTCTTGTCTGGCAATTTAATTAGACACACTGAACACAAAAGTGTAAATAAAACAAATGATAGGCTTATTTCATAAATTCATGGACAAACTGCATAGTAGTACTCTGAACACAGTTCTGCAAACCTATTACACATATTCCACAACATTTAGAATTCCTTGCCACAGGAAGAGAAAATTGAATTTGCAAAACCCAAAACTGGAACTGTGAAACTAAAGCATCATGTTAAACCATATCTTTTAGCCACGATTTTCTTCACACTAAAGTTATTAACTTTGGCAAACATCCTCTCATGCCTGATCCCCTCAGCAAATCCCTTAGCACACATGGAACCTATAGAAACATTTGCCAATAGTGTAATTTTTTTTTGATCAGCTACAAGCAATCATTTACAAGCATTTGAAAGTGAACTTCTTAGTGAGCGCGTTGGTAATGATGTAGGTTTAGAAAGAGTTATATACGTAAAAACAGGGGACGGGACAACACATCTCGAGAGCTTAAATTGTGCTATGTCTGATTGTTCATACACCCATACATTCACCCTCTTGGTACCGAGGAGGTTTTTCCACTTTTTTACAGTACACTAGAATGGAGGTCAACTGGATATAAGAACATTTTGAGTAGATTTCACTCAGTATCTCACTCTTTATGGGTGTCTTCTAGGAACTGGCAGAAATGTGCATCATTGGCACTCTTATATTTCAGCTAATGCATCCACAATCCTGAGGTGGTTTACTGCGCTGAAGGTGCCCCGTGACTGAGAGTTTTGCTGAATGCTAAAGATTCCCAGGTGCTCTAAATTAATTTCTAGTCCTTTGCAATGACATGTCAGATGCCCTTCAATTTGGATTAACACATTGTATTCTCAAAATTTAATTTTCATTTCACTTTTTTGTCATTATGAATGCTACCTCCTTCTTCAATGGCAAGTTCAGAGCATTAACAACCACAAAAATTTTTCAAACGTGTATTTTCACATAAACAAAAAAACTAATTATGTGTTCAATACTTAATTCTGCAATGCTATAGCCAAGGTTCAAGTGCCATTTCATGGTCCCTTTTACTGTGCCTGTTTACGTCAGAAGTGGCATTCCAAAGAGTTAATCCCTGCACATTGCACAGCACTTCCTCTCGCTCAAATAACGAAACTGAACTAAAACACTGCATGCAGCGATCCAAGAGTCATAAGACATAGGGATACTCAAGTAACCATAGTCCCAAACATTGTTAACCTCTTTCAGTTGAATTCGTTGAACACCATCCTTGAGTGGTAAAGTTACATGCTCAAAATCAAAGAAGTCCTAGCCATCCTTCTTTTGGTGCCATCAACACGCATGATTTCTCATTTGTTCACCCTGCTCTAACCCCTGATCATCCCAGAAGCTGCACAAAAATTTATTTGCTTTAAGAGGTGCTCCCTACTGTGCTAACATGCGTGCAAAAAGACCACCTTCAAGAATTACATCCTCTTATTTGTAAGTTCAAGCATTGTTGAGAACCAAGTACAAATGAACCACACTTGCCATGGCACCAAGAGTTGAGCATGCTACCACTGTTGATGTCTACTCAGCTCTATGGTAATGGCAGCAATGACGTAATCAGGCAGCCCCAGACCAAAAAATCAAAATTCTGTTTTGGTATAACAACTGCACTTTCCCTCTACTAAAAGAATCATACAGCACCAGTTTCCTACACTGTAACGCTACCCAGCCTGCCAGTTATTGGCCCAAACTAAACAGAGAGATTTGTTTTAACAAATTTCAAGACTAAACCCACCTAACTGTGAAAACTGAGAAACAGTGAGACATCTAAAAAATACGCAGACACATACTGTGATGCGAAACCGAGGATAGCTCGAATAAAATTCTGCTTTGGGCCTCCCAAAAAAATCTGGTGACTAGGCACGACCGATTTCAAGCCTTAGGTATTTAACAAGGAACTCCACACTTATTGACCTATATTTTAGTGCCGACGCATTTCTATCTTCAAACTAGAAACCAGACAGACTGTGCATGTTACTGAAATATTGAAGCCATTTCAACCAAGAAACAAAAAAATTGTGGTGGCCTCCTCACCTTGTAGAAGTTAATTTTTTTCTTATACATGTCCAGATGTTAAGTACACATTTGAAAACTTTTCACAATAAAACGGACATAATAAGAATCTCAGCTTCACGGCCAAACGGGTGCCAGGACAAGAGGTGATCGGCCAATGTAAATACTTTTTGCAGTTCCTTCCAAGAATTGGAGAGGTACACTGCACGACTCATCTGTCGTTGCGAGGCTTTTTTTTAGGGGAGTAAATAAATCTCATTCAAACATCCAATTTATGCCATCTAAAGGGGTGTAAACGTTTAAGGGCAAAAAACATGCATGTCACGATTTTGTCCCAAAAATAAAGGCCCATTGCAAACTTGCGACTTCTTAGGACCCTGTGCCTCGAAACCTCTTCATTTCTCTAGTGACGAAAGAATGCACACTGGCGCCACCCATCAGGCAGCCGTGGAACCCTTGGCGGTACCGTATATTTTCTATTTTTTTTGTGCATCTTTCTTTTTTGGCTCGGAAAACCTTTTTGTCAATGCTATAAACTACCATTTCTCGTACGTAGCACATACATTTGATCTCGCAAATACCGCAAAACATTCGCTCTAGTGAAATGCAGTTCCAGGGTCACCGCATGGGTGGCGCTTGCGTGTTCACTCGTCGCGAGAGAGGCATTCGGTCCCAAAGAGTCGCAAGTGTGTGAAGACGGGCCTTAATCGTTCAATCAGAACCGTGCCACCAGAATACACAGCTTGCACGTGACGTTGTCCGTCCGCCCCCCTTTCTGGTGGCAAGAAGCGCCTTCTTAACGCGGCGGAAGCTACCGTCTCACACGCCCTTTCCCCCATTATGTCTGACCAAGTGATGTCAGTTCAAGCCATGTATCGGCAGCCTCGAGTACCGGACACTTCAAAGTGTTGGGAACTGTGCCAGTTGGTACCAATTCATAATTAAAAACAGAGGGGTGCACAAAAAACACGGACACAAGAAAGATAAGTACAATGAGCACTCGCTCAACTGAAGGTTCATTTTCGCACATAAATAAACCTTCAGTTGAGAATGAGCACTCATTTGCTGTACTTGTCCCTTTTTTTTTTTTTTTCAAGTTTTTTTGTTCTCTCAGTTTTTTAATGAACCAAATATTTCTTCAAAAAATCATCCATGTTCGTCTATCGTTGGAATGTAGCAATACCAACAATGATTGCCACACAACATGCTCTTTATAGTTCACTCTCTCTACAATCAGAGAGAGCACATTGTGAGTATACAAACAAGGATGAAGAGATCATGTAAAAAGGCCTGAGAGAACCCCTAAGGTCACAAAGCATTTCTGGAGGACACTTATAAATGCCCCTTACAAGATATAATGGATGTTCTGCTCGTAACATACTTCAGTGAAATTGCATGGAGATCTGTAGAATGTAGCGGGGAATCGAAGAAACCCTACAATCTGTCTCAGCAACTTTTCAATGTGGTTTGTAAATAAACTAATAAAATAGAAGACTGCAGTGACCCAATCAAAGAAGAAATTATTTGTTAAATTTATGTCTTGTAACAATTTATGTGCAAGACAATTTTTAAAATTACAAGTACCCCTTTCCTTTATGGAACACAAAAACTAGCATCCACCAATAAAAAAGAAAAAAAGAAAAAGAAATAAAAGCCGTTTACAACTCCCTGCAACGCTGAATTAGAGCTCAGCTCTTGAGGAGGAGAAAAGAAGGGTACTGAAGGGACTGTATACCGCTCCTCCTCACCCTGCCTGCTACTCCTCCCTCCGAGCGGTGTCGCCATCTGCATAACCGTACGGTCACGTGATCCTTGTGACCTCACGGGAGTCACGTGACCTCCTTTTCCCCCTCCTCTTCCCGACGCGTTGCATCATGGGAAATGTCCCTTGTGACGTCACAATGGGTCCCACGCGGTGCATTATGGGACATTTTCCATAATGCACCGCGCGGTTACGCCGACGCCGCTCAAGCCGGAAACGGGCGCCCAAGAGCTGCGCTCCAAAATGAAAGACGTCTACAACTCCCTGTAATGCCAAATTAGAGCGCAGCTCTTGAGGAAGAGGAGGGGAGGGTACGGAGGGGACAGTATGCCCCTCCTCCTCATCCGTGCCCGTTCCTCCTCCCTCCTCATCTACTCTTCCCCCTCTCCTTCTCCTCCCCCCCTCTTTCTCCCCACCTCCCTCCCGCACGGTGCATTATGGGAAACATCCCATAATTAAATGCACGCTTCACCACGGTGCATTATGGGACGTTTCCCATAATGCACCGCGCAATTACGGCAACGAGTTACGGTTCCGCCGATGGCGACGCCGCTCAAGCCGGAAACGGGCGCCTAAGACCTGCGCTCTAAAAGGTCTGTGCAGTAAACACGAGCAATACCAGTGACAAAAGCATGGAATATTCAGTCAAGTTGCAGACTACACAATATCCAGATTTATGGAAATCTCTAACAAGATACAAGTGAGAACTTTATGCTTTGAAGGGTCAGGAGTCTCATGCAGTTTCTGAGCCCATGCTGCCAATGCTGTTACCCTAACCAAATGAAGTGCACTTCACCCCAAAGGAACTGAATCTTTCTTTTAAGCTTGCAAAACCACATTTAAAAAAAAAAGTTTTTTTTGGTTAAGATAAGGTAAACTTATTCCTACAAAATATTTTGCTTGTAAACTCATTAGAAACCAGACTTGTACGGTACTCATTACAAGTAATCAAATTACTTGTAATCAATCACATTTTTGTAGTAATTTTGTAATTTAATTACTTTTATTAGGAGCTAATCAAGAGCAATCCAATTACTTTAGAAAATACTAAAATTACTCGTAACCATTACTGTTTTTCCCTACCCTTTCTAATGATGCCCTTTATTTCTACAAGTTTCCTCCAAAGACATCCTTAGAACCAAGTCTCCGACTGAAGGATTGTTTAACAAAAGTGAAAGATTAAAAAGTAAGCAGTTGATAATTCTGTGATTTTAATCCCATATTGGACAGTATGAAAAAGCCATTTTCAAACTGGCAGAAAAATCTGTTGTCTTGAAAATCTGAAGCAATCAGAAAAGTAAGCCACTATTTCAAGTAACAGTCAATTACTTTTCTTCTCAAGTGTCCAATTGAATACTTTTTAACCAAAAGTAATTGTAATTGTAATCAATTACTTTTCCAAGTAATGCGTACAAGACAGTCCGAAACTAACACAATATAAGAATTTTTACCTGGCTGGAATGGCACCCTCACAAATGCTTTTCATTTGAAGACCCCACTGAACATGTTAGCAGGATAAGACACCACTGAATTTCTTTTTCTTCAGCTCAAAAGACAGACCTGTATATTATGTGGTTTGCTAAGTTGTGAACCCATACTTCAGGATACTTGAAAGAGAACTCAACTGGACACAATTTCAATTTCAACAAAAGTTATGACCTCTTTCTAGAATGCTTACCACCCACAGAGACTAATTGCCTATACTGCACTCTTGAAACAAATTTCAAACTATGAAAACCACTAATTGCCTACACAAGCTGCTCAGATGATGTTCGCCATCCGAATCATCTGAATCTTCTTCATAGAAGTCGTCGGATGCAAAGTTGAAAAGGCGTGCTTGGTTTGCTTGAATTCTGAAACAAATCACAAAACAGTTCAGTAAATGCGAAATCCTTGTCACAGCAAAAAAAAGAAAAAGGAAGAGCAAACCCTAGCCTCAGCCCAAAGGGTCTAAAGAGAAAAGGAGCCAGCATCATGTGCCAAAAAGTGTGCCAGAAGTGCCTTGGCAGCCATATTACGGAGAGCAGGAGCATTTCTGCTTCTTTTTTCTAATGCAATCCTGCTCTTCCCTTCAGCTTGTTCTCCATTCCTCACTACTCTTGCAAACACCCGTAACGTTTGACGATCATAGCTTGGTATTGGGATCTTGCCGATCAGTGCCTGGCTCTTCCCCCTTTTCCTCACCAACCGTTCCTTTTCCTCTCATTTCGGAGGCACTCCTTGAACCCATCTCCAGCAAACAAAGCATAGGAGTACCAACTCCTCTGAACTAACCTCCTTGACTCCCACACAGTTTGTGTCCCTGCATTCTAACACCAGCACCAACAAGGCATACAAGCAAAAGGCTAATGACTATTGATGGCCTACACCATCTACCACAGAATACTGCACATCCGCCCATTCCACACTAAGTGCCCATGCCCAAATTTGTAAGATCTGAGAAAATATGCACAGTACAATGATATGTAAAATTGATGATGGGACAAGCACCCATCCCCCATTTTTTCGCAATTATCTCTAAATTTTAAGTATTTAAGTAGGCGCTTGACCGTGCACTGGAAGCTCCTCCCACCTCTTTAGCAGAGGGAACACTGGAGAGGAGGTGACCTCCTCTCCAGCATTCACTCTGCTAAAGTGGAAGGAGCTTCCCCTGAACATAAACACCTGTTTTCACTTGAAAGATGGGGGATAGACAAGCTTTCTCTCGGTTGCTATATGTATCGTCTCTGACCAATAAACTTGTGTAAGCCAAGGCGATAAAACACTTTGAAAACCGAGAAGCATCCCGATTTTGTTCATATTCCAGCTCAGGTGTGGGGTAAAGCAAGTAAGAGATATTATATCTAAATGTTTGCCTTTACAACTGAGTCAGAAAAGCTATGCCAACTTAAACTACCATTCTTCGAAGACCCTAAGGTTTCAGTAGATTCATTTGATCAATAATTTTGGTAGAAGTGGGTTGTGCAAGCCGTTTTAACCTACTTTTGATTAACATAATTAACGCGGATCGTGCTGGCAGGAATTGAACGTCAACGTATCACGTCTACGAAAAGTTGATTAAACAAGCGTCCACACCCATCATAAAAACAGGTGCAATCGTAAACCTTCCGGCGTAGTCGAGGGCAAGAGGTCTCACACATGTAAATAACTCTGAAATTACATATAAAAGACAAAAGCGTAGAGCCCACAGAATGCACACATGACGAACTTGCGTGATGGTTGAGTTGGGACAGCATTGCAATGAACGATACCTTCCGAGAAAAAACGGCAGCACCCTTGAGTAGTCCGTGTCTTCGTTGGTCCTTGTGTCTTCCCTCGCCGGAGGAGGTCTGTCACACATTCTATTCGGAGAAGCACTGTTCACGTTCATGCGGTCATTGTTGCTTGTTTTCTAGTGGCTGCATAGAGTTACGTAATGCGTTACATAAAACAAACTGGCGCAGGCCGCAAAGGCGCCCCGTGCAAACGCGCAGTAGAGCGTTTGTATCAGCTGGACTGAAAACCAAACGATCTCCTCAACAGCCTCATCGCATCACCAAACCAGCCAAACGAGCTTAGAGCAGGACCGCATTCACTGGCCGCACCGCCGCACCAAATTTCACCGCACTATGGTGTCTGAACCTGAACTTCGTCGAGTGCCCGTGACCGTAAAGCTGTTCACGCAACATCAGCTCCGGTTTTCTTCCAGTTTTGTATTAGTATATAGCCGTTTAGCCGTGGGTTGGGGCACTCGGTGTATTTGTGAAGACTGGACATGCTGATCCCTGATGCTGCCATGCTACTACTACCATTACTACTTTATGCTTGTGCACTTGTAGTCTGTTTACATGTTTATAATTCGCGATAAGTGATCGCCAGCACAATATAATCTAAATTTTATTTTTATTTTTATCAATCGAGATTATATTTGCATGAAAATGATAAGTTAGATGAATCAAATAGCATGTTTGTTTCATGCTTGTCAATTTTTACATCGTCATTTCAATAATACTTTTAAGTCACTTCAATCTAATAATTTTTAGTTATAAATTATGTATAGACTGTAGCTGGCATCGATCACTATATTTCTAATCTGTTTTTAATTCGTGGTCACTGGTTTCCGGTGGTCATGCCGGTCACGTGATTTTATCTTTGTCTAGCGAGGCAAATGGCGTTGTATTGGGGAAGCGATTTGCGCCTCCCTACAGAAAATACCGAACGGTCAAGTTTTCGCCTTTAGAAAGTCCCCTTTGTCACTTAAAATGAGTTCACAAGCGTTTGTAGCATCGTTATGTCGCGCATGTATGTAATGATTTGCTTCTAGCGTCACGAAAACGGTAAATGATCGAGCCAAACACACGTGGATTTGTATACATTCCTGCTGATCAACTCTCGTCGACTGTATGGGGTCGGTAAGAGTGTGATCAATGTATTTCACCTTTTGTGAGAAGGCGCATTTAGCGCATTTGCCTGAAAAGAAATACTGCGGTTATGAAGGTGGCGACAGCTTTGATTATCACAACCGAAAAACTTTGCTGTGCCAGTAAGTTCTGGCCGGCTGTCCGCTTGGTCAAGTTCACCCTAGTGAGCTTGTCACGGTTTCTACCAACTGTCATTCACTCAAGTAAGTGTATGCGAAGTTCTTCAGTCGTGTGATGTCGTTTCTCGTGTGCAATGTTTGTCACCTTTAGCGTGGCTGGAGGACTAGTTTGCCGCGCTTGCAGGGGGGGCTGATCCCGCCAGAATTTTCCGAGAGACGCGATCGATTTCTGCTTATCTCATCGGGAAGTGTATTGATACGCGCGCTTTAGAAAAAAAATATTATCACGATAATAAGGGCTTGTACCTAGTTTTCATTTGTTGCGACTTTCAATTCTGATGTACGGGGGTTTTCGAAATGCCGGCAATCGCGTCACTGGTTGACAACGCTATTAGCGCGTCTTTTTTTTTTTTTTTCTTCTTCTTTTGGTCAGTGGAGAAGACGATAAGGCAACGGACATTTCGGTTTTCGGACGCTTTCGAGGCATAAATAAGAAGCTGATAGGGCTGTCCTGGGAGCTGTAACGAGGGGGATGATGTTGATGCTGTCACTGGTAGCCTGGGTCCAATAACGGTAGCTGTTTTTGTACGATAAATGCTATGCATTTGAAATGTTGATCAAGGGACGAGCACGGTCGAGTGTGCTGAACAGTCCAGATGAGCAGGCTCAGTTGTGCATTTCGAATGTATTTGTTTAGCTGCTGAGATGCAATGCAACAGTGACCTATGATTTTGTGTGCGTCTGACAAAACCATGCTTCGATTGTAGGAGTGACTGTTGCTTTTGTAATTCAGCAGATCCTTCATCAAACGATTAACAGTGGCTTACATTTTTTGTGTATTTTTGTGTATGACGTGTACAATGCATATCATTACTGATCGTTGTAGCCCCTTTTGTGTAAATAAAGTTTGTGTATAAGTTAGTTATTCTTACATATACCATGGTATTTAGGGGAGATTAGTGGTAGTAAAACAAAGCAGCAAGAATCTAGAGGATAAATATGTTGGGCCAAAGGGAAGAATCTATACAAAAATCCAGGACTAAAGAAACATGGTCTGTCGGTGTTCATGTTTCATTTACTACTATGTGTCTTTTCAGCCTAGTAGCCCAATGTGTGTGCAGTGCTAAAGCTGCTTCTTTGCATATACAGCATGACACTTCTTCTTTATAATTAGGAGATTATGCACAATGGGATATTTGGCCAGTGTGGTATTGAGACTGAACATCTAGTCTCACGTGGCACACATAAAAGACACCAGGTTGGCACTTGTACTGCACTAGCCTAATAGACCTTTCACCAAATTAAGGAGGATGCTGGGAATGTAGGTACATGCACTGCAAGTGCTCACCTTTTCAGTATAAAAGAGAACTAAACAACCAAAGTAAAGTGTTGATGAACTCGCATGCAAAGTGCCATTTCTTTTAGGTTTTTGCTTTAGAACATTTACTGCTGCAGATGCTGGCAGGTGCAGCATGTATAAATACAGTCTCAGTATGCTCCTTAGTGCTTCGGTAATTTAGCAAAAGGTTTATTGCCCATCTAAGCAGAGGCACCAGACAATATCTTAAGGCAGAGTAACTTGCTGTTTACACCTCCAAACAACAAATTTTATTTGCCTTGCTTCATCCATGGGTCATGCACTATGAGTTTACGGAATATTGACACTTGATTATTTCGGGATTGTGCAGGACTGTGTGTGGCTCATGGGCAGGGGCAGTGCCAAGCAGCAGCGAAACCTTTTTCTCAGTGCTGGTCCTGGCGTGTGCTTTTTTTTCCTTATTTTTTTCTTATGGTGATAATTTTTGTGTCACTGCAGCAAAAGCATAAGTACTAGGTTGACTAGCGTAGAAGTTTGGGCTAGTTGGTATTTCATGATTAAAAATTAAAACGGCGCAGGTATTTCATGATTAAAAATTAAAACAGCGCAAGAACATGGACAAGAACAAGATGGTAGACGAACAAGGCGCTGACTTACAACTGAAGTTAATTCGTGCTAACATCAAGTATAAATACTGTAACGTCATAACAAACAAACAAAGATAAAATACATGTCATGGACGCCATGTGCTCCTTAGCCACTGTTATGGCTAAGGAGCACGTGACCGATTCGTGAACTGTGTGGAGGGAGTGGTGTGCTTTATTCCCCTCTCGTGTGGCAGGAGATATGTCGGGCAAACGGCGTGCTGCCTCAATGATTGCTTGTGAGAGCATAAATATAACGTTTTTAGAGTTGTGTCAGGTCACCTTGGCCTGCATTGCGGGGACTGTTGTTGCACTCCCGTCTTCGACAAGTGTGAAGTGATTAGGAAAAATAAAGGCAAACTCGCTCGATAAACCATTGAGGTGCGGGAAATTGGAAGATTGGGGGAAAACTGTGGTCAGCACTCCTTCACTATGTTTATCGAATAAGGAATGTTGCTTTTTAGACACACAGTGTCAGTGCATAACGGTGGCTAAAAAGCATGTGGCATCCATGTCATGTATTTTATCTTTGTTTGTTTGTTATGACGTTACAGTATTTATACTTGATGTTAGCACGAATAAACTTCAGTTGTAAGTCAGCGCCTTGTTCATCTACCTTCTTGTTCTTGTCTGTGTCCTTGCGCTATTTTAATTTTTAATAAGTACTAGGGCTATGGAATTGATTTATGAACCCACAAATTTATGCAATAATTGCGAACTCCTTTTTTTTCAATGATTAATCGGTCAAGAGTAGAACCTTAAGTAGGGTTGTGTCATGTATCTTCTTCATTGCCATATTTTCCAATGTATAAGTCGCATATTCCTTTTACAACGTTTCCGCTGGTGTGTCTTATAGAACGGTGCGACTTATATGCATTTTTTTCTATAAACTATTCCACTGGGTGCTCTTAGGGCAACGCTATTTAGTTTGACTGCAGTGCCATCCCTGTTTATCCGCATTTTCAACAGATTGGGTGGTGTAAAAGAGGGAATGTGCCTAATGGCAGATGACGGGCCAGCCATTCTAAACATTTGGGCAGTACCCTTGGGCTCTACGTTGACCGTACCGAACATCTAACGCTCCCTCGCTGCTGCCGCTGTGAAGAGGTTTGCATTTCTAGAACATTTATGGCTACCCCAGTATCACTGTATTGTGCTCTGTTGTTTCAGTAAAGGATTAGCTAGCATATCTTCTTTCAGTTATTTCAATAGCAATGGTGTCTGGCAGTACTACCATCAACTGCTACATATATTGCGTGAGCAAAAAGTAGAGTCCTAATGGTACAGTTCTAGTTTGCAAAAGCCTTGCTTGTCTTCTGTGAAATGCCATGCAAATATAAAGTTTTGTTTACTCCAGGGTAAACAATAAAACCCTCGGTTTTCTTTACGTATTCCCAGCTATAGCTGATAGAATTATGTCAAAGGTACCAGTTTTACTTTTATTTTCTTTAAACAAGAATCAACAACTTTTGCGCAAAATACGCTGCCGGCGCACCCACATCATTACGTTTTTGGCGTCACATTAAAGTCAGTTGAGTACCCATTAATCACTTCCTTAGTATCACTTACGCTCCTTACAAAAAGTTGTTTTGGTTACAAATGAACCACTAGAAATATCTGCATTAATGTAACCCCTCTAAGGTCTTCATATCCGAAATTCTGTGCAAATTAGTTGTTTGTTAAAAAAAAAAAAAAAAAAAAAAAAAAACATTGCGTGACTGTTTCTTAATTGCTGAGCATGTTTTCTTTTTATCTAGAGTTCTTATTTATTTATTTATTCAAGTACCTTAAAGACCCACGACCAGTTTGCGCTTTCCACTTTTCCCCGCTTCCTCCTCTCCCCCTTCCACCCTGTCCACCGTTGCCCGTTTCCTCCTCCCCCAGTGTGAGGAGGATCTTCTGCCTTGCAGAATCTTGTGTCTGGTCGTCGGCCTTTAAAGGCCCATTGCTGGGCATTATGTAAGGGGAGACTGTTCAAGTAAAAACACGAAGGATACGTAGAAGATAATGCTGTGATGGATGGATGGAAGAATCATTTCATGGACAGTTGCTAATGGCTTAAATCGTTAAGAATCTTATCTAGCAGAAAAGTTACTGCAACTGCATTTACTTTTTGCCAAAGAGGACAGTCCAAAATTTTCACTTTTTTTTTTTTTCAGCAGTACTGTGTCTGGGTAGTTTTTTTTTTATCGGGAATAAGAAAACTTGCACATTTAAATCTGCACATTTGCATCTAAAATTGATGAAATGACGCGATTTTGAACTGTGTTTGCTCGCTAGGCACTACCCGCTCCCAGGAGCAGACGAGACGCCAGCGTGAGAGGAGAGAGGGCATTTTCCTCTCTCAACTCTGTCTAGTGGGCACATTAAATGTGCAAGTTGGTTGTGGGGGTTATATTTTTCAGGGCTTTGGTGAAAATATTGAAATTGGCTCTCACTTGTGCATATATTATGATCACAATACACGTATGCGGGCTTATCACTGCAGGTTTGACATGCCGACATTACACTTATAGGTACGTGTGACTTATAGACTTGAAAATATGGTACTCAAGCTCATCATTAAAAATTTAATCCCTGCCAAGACTTATGCTCTGGGATGCCATTTTTGTAAAGTACAAATCTGCAGACTTCTTTTTATCACACTATATATGCATTGAAATATGGCAATCTTGTTTGGCAATTTCTTTCCGTGTTTCACCTGCCTTGTTAAAACCAGGCCACACATAAAAAATCCTCGGAAGTAAAAAAAAAAAAAAAAAAAATCTGTGCGAGCACATGTTCTATGCTAGTGTGAACATGCTTATGCGGTTCACAGAAGTCTAATTACCAGGTCAGTGGCACCAAGACCACTGCCCTAGGAATGCATTTACTTCCTCATTATCAGTTCATTCTAATGCTTAATTGTAATGGCTTAATTGGATAGTGTTTGTTTTTATACAATAAATGTCTTGTGAGAATATAATAAATCTAATGCTCGTTCAAATTGCTTTTTTGAAGCACTATATTGCATATATATGAAATGTGTCATTGCTTTTTTGAAGTACCATATTGCATATGTATGAAATGTGTCAAATGTAAAGGGTTGAACATTAACACTGAAATTATGTTCTAGGTCTGGGGTATGAGTTGAAGACCTGACATGTCTGATGCTCGCTTCCAAAATCTTTTGTCACCGGATGAAGCTCTCTTGGATAAAAATCACAGTGTGAGTGAAATGCTGAGCAAGCCAGCTGCCTCCTGGGAAGACCAGACAAAGTTTGGTAGGTAACATTTTTGTAGGATGTATCAGTTTGATTAACAATAAGTTGTAACAATAGATTAAAAATAAAGAAAAACAATAAGTTGTGGCTGCTATCAAGGATTGTACAAATATCACTACATAGCTTAACTGTCAAGTGAAGGGTCCTTTTTCGATGCAATATTGCATTCTAACAGAAGCAAACCTATATTTTATGCTGTCTGTAGGCATGCCTTTGGACGGCTTTTGAAGGCAGCTGAGTTGGCCGGCCATCTGCCAAACACCTGCACCTCCAACTAACTGCTAGTTTTCGCACGCATTGCATGTCAATGTGTTGTGAGTCCCACATGCCGCTTAGTGACCTCAGCCTGTGCGTCTGTGCACTCCGTGTGGTGTTGTAAAGAAGGGAAAGGACAAGGAGATGCATCGTAAAAACACACAAATTCTGCATAAGACAGTTTGATTAATATATTGAAATATAACTGAAAACGTTTTTTAACCACAATAAGGTATTATATGGGGGTCTTATTCATAAATTGGCATTACTGTTATATTAATTTTGTCAATGCTGGTTATACACATTTGTTTCACCAAATTTGATGCATATTTTGTAAAATGCCTGGAAAAACCTTGCAAAATCAAATAATTTATAGATTATGGTAGTCCCTTTGATGGTGCAGTTTCTGGCAGTTTGAAGACCGGGTTAATGAATCAATAAGTGACATGGACATTGAAGTTTCCTATTGTTAGTGAGATAAGTTGTACCACCACATTTATATTATCCTCAAGTTTAGGCTCTGCTCTGAGCAAGATTGTGTCATCAGAAGGCCAGTGAAACAGTGTCATCATTTCCTTTTGCATTTCTTCAGCCTTTCCTATTTAATGCAGCCTCTGGGTCTACACTGAAGGAGTTGCTCAATCAGCTTCCAATTGCTAAAAGGGACTAATGAACCAGAAAATTTGTAGAAGCGAGGCGCTGGCAAAATCTACTCTCGAAGCCTTGAGCTCAAAGTTCTCTACACGGCACATACTAGCAGAGCAGGGCAGGCCTTGTACGCAATACCTGAGTGAGTTGTGTGGGTTTATTGGTTAAACAGTCAAATATGTGAAAGGACCTTGTCCTTTTACTTCCTTTTCTTAGTAAATTTCCAGTTTAGCCAGTTTCTGTCTCAGCTAGGACAGCAATGACCTGAGTACTGCACTTTGTCTTGGCCTAGGCAACTACTGCAAAAGCTATGGGCTGCCAGGCCTAATCATGGGCCCTTTAGAAACCATGTGGTGCTATATAACTTCAACATGCGTACAAGTTTCGGAGAGGTATGCGCATTGGACCAGGCGATGTGTAGCTGTGACTGTAGTTCATTTTGAGTTAAGACGAAGTATAGGGGAATTGCTTTGGTATAGGAGGAAATTTTATGTTGATGCAAGTTGTGCCTTGGACTCTATCCTGGCATCGTCGACCCCGAAATCGAGAGAGGAAGCGCTTTACTGAATTAGATTTTGCATACAGAAACAGTGAAGTTGGCGTGCTAGTTTCACATTAGACTGCACAGAGGGTCTGGATTAAGTTAGCGCTGTATTTGTGCAGTGTCACTGTCCACCCTTGCACTTTTCCAAACACACCTGCAACATAGTCTTCTGTATGAGGTGTGCTGGTGAGGGTAAAGGATGTCGATGTATTCTCTCCACCAGGGACGGAGCATGGCAGTCCGGGCGGCCAAGCAGGTGTGGCCCAGCCACAGGCGACGCCCTTTATGTCACCCCCGCAGACAGCCGGTCCCGATCCCGTGCACGACCTTCCTCCTGAACTGCTCCAAGTTGGCTGGCGTCGGTTTTGGAGCAAGCGCGAGGGCCGTCCCTACTTCTTCAACAAGCTCACCAACGAGTCGCTCTGGGAGATGCCGCGCCTGGGCGGGGGCCTGGGAGGTGGCCACCCTCCTCCAGTGAGTTCCCCTCGATAGATGGGAGTGGCATGAAGGGAAGGAGTGCCCGTTGTCCCGGAGGGACTTCCCAATTTGTTTCTGCACCTTACTGTTTGTTGGCTTTTCCATACTGCATTGGTGTGGCTAGCAACGTTTCCGCAACGCTCCGAGAAAAAGTCTGTTGAAAGTTGGAGAGAATGGGAAGACGTGGAGACATCTCCTAGTCCCCTTTCTTTCTTTTTGACTTGTGTCAACACCAACGTGGCTGAGCGAAAAAGGAAAGGGGAAGCCAGGGCTTCATCGCCCCATTTTTGTCACCAGTGCGGAGCTGCAGGGCTGCAGAAACTAGTTTGCCTTGCCAACATTACACAGAAAAGTCAATGCGGGGGATAACTGACAGTAGCGTCACTGATTGAATAAACTCGTTGCCCTAAATTAGTTCTACCGAGTTACGTTTCAGGTTCTATTTTTTCAAAGTTTATTGCTGGGTAGACTTGGAGCAGGGTTTTTTGAGCTTGTGCTGTCGGAATTTGGATTGTCAGCACTGCATGGTCTAAAGCTTTGAATTAATTATAATAAAAAAAACTTAAAAGGACTTTTCTTCACTAAATTCAGTGGAGATTGATGTCACATGGCATGACACTGACATTATGCTATGACCTACACGAAACACACCCGAAAGAAATCTTACTTTTTTTTAGTAAATTATAATTTTTGGAAACTTTTACTGGCAAGTGTTTTGCTGAGTTTTAAAAGTGCAGGACCCTAATCATGCCACATTCATCTGCTGAGGACTCACGGGCAGCCTCATATTGTGGTTGGGATCTGCACAAAGTTGAAGTGGAACGGCATGAACACATTGCCACTCGCCTTTTGACAGTATGACCCCCTGACGGACCCTTTGGGAATCCAAGGGCCCCCAACACCCGTAGACCCCGGCACTCCTCCAGGACCAGGTCCGTCCCACATCCTGTTGTCACCGCCTGCCTCCAGTCCTGTAATGTTGCCGCGACCCGACAAGCGACGAGCGTCGGACGACGCAAATCCTGCCTCGGCCAAGAAGTTTGTCCTCAGGTGAAAGCGCAACTTCAATTAAGATGTTACACTGCTTTTCAGAAGGGGGGAGAAGTAGATTCGGGTGACATGCCTCCTTTTTCTCTTTTTGGGTTGAGGGTACTTTGGGAGAAACACGGTTAAGTTATGCAAATGTCTGCTTCTCAAACCTTTCTGACGTCAGCATCTCTTCACATTAGGTGAACTTGGGATCGGCAAACTCTCGGTTGTTGAAGCTCCTTTTATTTATTTAGTTATTCATTTATTTGTTGTGTTTATCGTGCAGCATCCAGATGGTTTATTGCAAGAGGGTGGTAAAGGTACTGGATTATTCAATAGCATATGCATTCTGTATATACAGGGTGAGGCTGTAGGGACCAGCACAGTTGGCATACCTTGCGAAATTGAATTCTACTCATGCATATCTGAAATTGGGCACGCAAACATTGTTTCACAAAGTTTTATGCCTATTCTTTTTCGAACTCAACTCGGAAATTTTTCGAACTCAACTCTACTCAATGGCGGGCGGGCATTTTCTGCGTCCTACTGGTTTGTGAGCTTGCTCCCAGGAGGTCACTGTTCATATATTTAGCTAAAATTGTTACTTATCATGATTATCTTGCTTGTTGCCAGCCTCTAATATGGTATTCTCAGCGTTTTTGCATTCAGCAAGCTACCCGGCAGCGAGTTCGCAATCCAGTGAGCAGACGACGAACAGTCTGGTATAGAACATAGGAATTGCATGGCCGCCGTTTTTGCTTTATTTTTAATATTTCACCACCTCCGAGTTGAGCTCTAAACAAATTAGACACAGAACTTCTTGCAAAACGACATTCACATGCCCAATTTCAGGTATGCAAGTTTGAAATTCAAATTTTGCAATATGTACCAAATGTGCTGGTCTTTATGGCCTCAACCTGTACATGCAAATATAGTTTGCTCATTTGTAGGTACAGTTACTGCATTTCCAAACTTAAAGGAGCACTGCAACGAAATTCCAAGGCCTATTTAATTGTCTAAATGCCAACCACGTTTTAGCCACACCACAAAGACACCAATTTTTTTGCTCAAAAACACCAAAACATTATTTAAAACAAATAAACCGAATGTCGTCACATCCCATTCCCCATAAAAGCAGTGCCGTTCCACGGAAGCACGGCGGCAAGCTGCGTGTGCGTGAGCCCTTTCGAACTTGGCTGAACCCACCCAAGCTCGTTGGCCGAACCGGATTTCCCTTCTCTCCCGCACCTATATTCAACTTCTGTGGGTAGCAGGGAGGAACAACTCAAACGGCCAGGTTGTAATGTGCTGATGCCACCAAGTGGCTAAGTCCACAACCACGCCAGTTTCTATGTAGCCTTGGCCGTGAAGGAAAACCAGATGTCACAAACACGCTGAAGGCGTCAGATCTCCCGAGACCGTTCATGACGTCTGGTTTTCCTTCACAGCTGAGGCTACATGGAGGCTGGTGTGGTTGTGAGCTTTGCCACTTTGGGGCATCAACGCGTTACAACCTGACCATTCTAGTTGCCCCTCCCTGCTCCCCGCAGCAGTTTAATAGGCATAGGAGAGAAGGGAAATCCGGTTTGGCCAAGTTCGAAGTAGCTCGCGCATATGCAGCTTGCCACCGTACTTCTGCGGAGCGGGACTGCTTTTATGCAAAGTGTGACGTAACGACATTCAATTTATTGGTTTTAAATAATGTTTTTTTGCCTTTTTGAGTAATAAATTGCCATCTCCGTGTTGTGACCAGAAGGTGGCTGACATTTAGACAGTAAAATGGGTGCAAGAATTTTGTAAAGGCGATAGCAACTTTTGGCTAAATTAATGTTTTGAGATGTGGTTTTACCGTAGAATACCGTGCATCCGCCCATTCCACATTAAGCGCCCACACCCAAACTTGTAAGATCTGAGGAAATATGCGCAGTACATTTATATGTAAAATTGATGACCGGACAAGCGCTCATCCCCTTTTTTTTCGCAATCATCTCTAAATTTTGAGTGGGAACTTGCCCGGTATTTTACAGTAACTAAAAGAAATCGGTGGACCTGTTGCCAGTAATATTTTTTTAATTATAGGTTTGCTTGGTTGTCGCACGTTTCGAGGTAGCGAGTAGACTTCTGGCTTATTTTTTTACTCGGATTCTACAAATTAAGAAAAGCAGCGCATAAAACAAATGCAGCACAGGTAATATGTTTCCCATCATTAAAGGTTAAGTTTCATCTTTTTTTTTTAATGTAAAAGCAATGTTGTTGGCTGAAGCATATCATAAGAATAATGCACACACTATTTTAATGCAAAATTAGGGGAAAAATGGTCTAAAAAGACAACGTTGGTTTATCTTAAAAAGACACTGACCCCCCCCCCCCCAGAAAAATTTTTTTAAATTTTTTGCCAGGCGATTAAGGTGTCAGGAGACTACCCAATCAGTACTTTGCCACAGAGTCACGCATATATTTTGAATAAAGCAAAAAAACTCAACTGCTCAAAACCGAAATACGAGCACGGAAGGGAAGCTCATGGCCGCGCTGCCCCGTGGACGATCTGTACCGTACCGAGGAGGAGGGAGAAGTGTGGAGGAGAAGAGAGCTGCTGGGAGTCACGTGGCTACACCCGACCGCATTTCATTTCTCTCGCTTCGGCGTGTGAAGCAGACGACGAAGTTGCCTGCAAAATTTGTTGTGCGATTGTTTCGCATTTATATCTCTTCCGCTGAATGTCCTGCGCTTGAAGATCGATTGGCCGGTACCACAAGCGACAGTTCGGAAGTATTGGCTCCACGTCCGTCGCAATGTTGGTCTCTCGTGCGCTGTCATCGCGTCATCCAGCCCGCAGTACGTCGCCATATTGAGAATGACGATTACAGGTACTTCCTGTGATCTGTGCAACATTTTTTTTTTGATCAGCGTATTTTCGGCTTCTTAGAGGTCACAAAAGTGGGGTTCATATTTGGTGCAGCTAGTTTGAATGCCATGTAACCATGGAAAGGAGAGTGAGCGCACCTGAAACCGGCCAATTCTCGACCAGCTGTTTTCGGGTGGAAAGAAAACAAATTTCGAGCCGCAAATTGTCTTCTGAGTAGTTGAGCTCGTATGCACCAACACTCCACGCTGACGTCACGTTGCTGCGGTGGCGCTGCTTTTGGCAGGGCGCATGCCCAGACGCTCCACTTGACGCGAATCTAGTTCCCGTGCATGCGCAATGCCCACGCCTTGTGTGGAAAGTACGCGTTTGCCCACTCCTCGTGAGGGCTTGTTTGGAAACAGCACATTGGCCTATAGGTCATGTTGCAAAAAAAGCCTCGGCTAGCATAAATACCCTGTCAGTGTCCCTTTAACGACAGTTCAGTGGTTTATTTTTTTCAACCACCAGCAGTGAATCGACATGTTGATCAGGCGATGCATACGAGCGAGCAGCCAAGGCTTTTGTGATGGCTTGCTTTCATTGCATTTTATCGTGTTGCAATACAAAGAAAGTGAAACAAAAACAATTAGATGATGCCCTGAAATGTGCATAGTATGATGTTATAGAATATAATGAAATTCTCATAAACAGAATGGGTGCTGTAATACGCTCACTTTCTGAAGGTTGCATCTGTCCCTGAAGCTGCCATTAAATTAAGTGTGGCTTGGTGACTGCTCTGGACATGCTTTCTCACTTTTGCTTAGGATTCTCACTGCAAAAAAACTGATACTTGACTCAAAGGATTGCATTTCCCAGCTTGCATGCTGCCATTGAGCACCATTCACAATTTGATTTCTGGTTTGTTAAAATGTGCACCCTTTTCTCTTGTTTTTATTAATTATATTTTTATTAACATTTTTACACCTTGAAACATGTTCAGGTTACTTCACCTCGCAAGGTGTAAGTAATATATGCTATGGATTCTAATTGGTTAGAAAGTGTGTGCAATAAAACAGCATCTTAGTGACTTGGAAATTTCATCAACCCTGTGCTCCTAAGGCAAGCATGCCTTACTGTTGATAATCCGCTGGCTTGCAAGCTCACCCTGCTGGCACACAGCTAGACGGTGTGCAGCCCCCTGGCGAGGGCAATAACGGGGAACTGCTTTACATGATGGCAGCCATAACTTAGGGAGTGACCTCAATGCACACTGAGTTTCAAAATAAAATGGAGTGTGGAAAAAAAAGTTTTGTTGTCATTGCCTAGAATCAAGCTTTGCTTTTCAGTGGACCCTTTGATCTGGAGGTGGCAACCAATGTTGTCATCTGGGAGCGGTCTCCCACACTTATGCCCCCACCTCACCCCGACGTAGAAAATCTGCGTGCCACACTTACCACCAGGTTGCGTACCAACTACCACGAGATGTGCCATTCACGAGAAGGTAAGTACCGAGGCACTACTCATTAGTAGCACTTGGGTGTCCAATCACTTTTCCCTCATGTTTTTATGCAGGAGGAACTGCCAGTTATGCTTGCAATTAATTCATTTTGTTCAGTACTAAGCAGGGAACAAAAGTTATTATTGCGCACAGAAGCCTTGTCTTGCATCATTTGTCTGTGGTTCTATTACAGTCGACTCTCGGTAATTCAAAGTCGCTTTACTCTAGTTTTCCATTAGTTCGAAGCATGAGTGCTGTCCCAGCAATCATGCAAATCAATTCATTGAAGAAGAAAAAAAAAAAATTGCCATAATGTTTTGAAAGGACACCCCCCCAAAATGAAGAGATAAATGGTAAAAAACATGGGGCGGGCTATCTTTGGGGATGCCACAGCAAAACTTTATCAAAAATTAATGATAAACATTCTGGCACCGGCTACAAACCATGTGACACGGGAACTGATACTGCAGATAGTGGACACCACAAGTTTGTTTCACAATGCAATAAACACACGGGAATTCGCTACGAACTCCTGTGTCACGGTGTGATGGACCCGCAGAAACCCGCCGAGAACTCGCATCTCACGGGAACGAATACCGCAGGTCACAGACGCAGCAGATTGAAGCTTTATGGTGCAAACCCGCTGGAACCTGTTCCAAACTTGTTTGTCACGGGAACTGATATCGCGCGCACAGATCGCGGACAAAAATGCGGGAATCCTCTAGAAACTCGTGTTACGGGAACAAATACCGCTGATAGTGAACGCAGCAGAATCATATTTCATAATGCAATATACACGCAGGACCAACTCGCATGGAATTGAGATTGTGTGCTTAGATCGTGGACAAAAACGCGGAAATAACTTTATGTCACAGGAACGGATAGCGCAGATTGCGGACGCAGCAGATTAGCATTTCACACATGCGAGAACAACTCACAACTCGCTTGTTACGGGAGCCGATATCACGTGCGCAGATCGCGGACAAAAACACGGGAACCCGCTTTGAACTCGCTTGTCAGACGTGCCGGTACAGCGAATTGTGTTGGTGGTGTGATCCCCGTTGGGATATTGCGTAATGTCCGATAGGAATCGGGGGGGGAGAGAGGGAGGGAGAGAAGGGGGGGGGGGGGGGGGGGGATCGCGATGTTTCAGAATTTTTGTTACAGATATTTAGCCAGAAAATTGAGATGGGTGATCTCTCGGGGCGGGTGTTCTCTTGAAACTTTACAGTAAGCTTTTTTTCTTTCTTTTGCTAGTTTACGCCGTCTTGGTGGCTCCAAGGCTAAGCACCGGGTTACGGATCCTCGGACGGCGGGTTTGAATACCGGCCAAGTTGGCCGCAATCTGATGGAGGCGTGTTGCAGGAAGTCACCAAGATTTCAGTTGCATGTCGAAAGATCCCCAGGTGGTCGAAATTGATCTTCAGTCCTCCGCTGGGGATTGCCAGATACCCTTCTTTGGTTTGGCACGTAAAACCCCCAAATTTATATAGTTCAATAAATAGTTAATTCAAATAACTTTTTTGTGTGCCCCAGAAATGGGATGATGAGTAGTTATGCTGACCAAGCTTGCATTGCAGCCATACTCACTTTATTTCTTTTATCTACTGTTTAAGTGGTTAAAAAGAAAGAAAAAAAAAAAACGCTAACGAGTGTGGCACGCTAGGCTTGCAACTAAGGCTAAGGCTACCTAGCCAGCCAAGCGGCCAAGCCAAGTCAAGCATGGTAGTAGGCGTGGCATCATGCCAGCATTCCATTGGAAGTTCTGGAGCAGCGTGGCCTTGCAGCATGCATGGCTAACAAAGATCGGCTCTCAGAGGTGTTTCGTCCATCGAACATATTGATGTCAACCAACTTGCAGTGGTCAGCAGCTCGCTTTTGGACGGTGAAATTGTACAAGTGATGAGGCCAGGATCTGCTGCTTTGCTTTCTATGCCACCGACGTAGAAGTAGTGTTGGGTGCCATGGAGGACTTTTTGTTTGGCGAAGAAAACGGTTACGGGCACCCAAGAAAGGTTTGCCATTTGCAGAGCACAGTTATTGAGCTGCGTCTCCATCACTGGAGGCAACCAAAGTTTTGTTACTCCTGAGTGAGTATTGAGTGAATAAAACTCACAGTTTGAGTGTGTTTTTTAACGCTTAAGTCAAACCATTTTGCTGTCTCCGTGAGTGTCGAATTATCGAGAGTCGACTGTAGTACTTATTCAGTGGTGTATACTTAATGATATTTTATAGTCCATAATAAGTTATAGGAGATGACGCTAGAAGACCTGTACAACATGCTGCCTGATTTGTAGGACCCAGTTACTACATTTTTCAGGGCACCACTGTAAAAAAAAAAAGTGTGATCCAGCAAAGTCTAACAACTAATAACGCTTTTTGGTGAACAGTACATGAGGCAGCAAGGAACTCTCACAATTCATGGCTGTGGAGAACTACGGCATTTATTAAAATAATGGTTGAATGTTTGAAATTTTTTTGTATTGTTTTTAAAGGGTAACTCCGCTCAATACCAAAAATTTCGGGGTTATGAGTGACTTCACATTTAAAAGCATATAAAGGGCACTACGTCATTTGCTTCGCAAAAAATGAGATATATTTTGTGGAACCTTATTTTAAACAAGAGCAGAAGCCGAAACTGAACCTTCAGCTCCGTCAGGCAACATTGGCCTCGGGCTGCCAAAAACATGGCTACTACGTGGTACGGGCGGTCCTGTGATCCTTTACACGGCGACGCGTGGGATCAGGGTGGCGACCGTTGGGGCGGGTGCATGGCGAGAGAGGAAAATATGTTCTCTGGTTTGACAACATTTGACGCACAAACTGTGTGCTGTTGTTTGAAAGGCGTTCAGCCAGCTAAAATTGACGGCACAGCGTCCAGCTCAAGGAGGGACACCAACTTAAATTTGCAATTTTTGAGAAACAAATTACTTTTCTTATTGGTATCTAGTATTGTGGTTCAACAACTAATAGTGCACACTTCTGAAAATTTTTATTGCAATATCTTAAATATTTACAGAGAAATAAAACATTTTCAATAAGCCGATGATGCAAAATCATGTTTTTTAAATGTGAAACTTCTGTGGTTCCTATTTTCTAACAGCTGTAGCTCCGCATCAGTATGCCCTAGAATGATGATCATACTCTCGTTGGAAAGAGCACTTCTTCACAGTTTCAGTACATTAAACAAATTTGTTCAAAATTGAACACTATTTGGGCAAGAACACCATAGAAGGCCAGCTTTTCCGTGGAAGAGGCTCGGCACATGGCCAAGAATCGAAAAGCCCGCCCAGATTGAACAGAAAATTAACTAAAACCAACATTTGTTTATAGAAAGTCACGTGGGTTTGTCGGCATTGTATTTCAATGATGCTTGGCCTGTCCATAATAGCTGGCGCTGGTTTGTGTACTGCAAGCATATCCAATTCCTTACTCGTTTCGTAATCAGCGTCCACATGTCGACAACAAAATGGCACTTGAAGAAACCGTTTTAAGCTCGGACTCGCTCAGCAAGGCCATGCAGGTGATCAGGTGTAAGCAGAAGGCACCACCTATCCTTTGGTGCCTTTTAGTTACCACCATGAATAAAATCTGATGTATTGGTGTGCACACTTCAAATAGATTTTTATCTGTTTTACTTTTTTGCAGCAACTTTCGTTTTGGGAAATCTATCATTTCGATGAATTGCGGGATCTATTCTTTGCTGTGGATGTTTCTGAACTGAAATTTAATGAGGAACGTGGCTGATATTTATTTTCCTATTTAAATGAAGTTCTTAATGTCAAAAAGTAGGGTTTTGGTGAGGAGAAAATGCCCCATTGTGTGGAATACTTTTTAAATTTTCATTTTGCATAGAAAAAGTGCAGATATCAGGTTGAAAAATAGATAGCCGCACCCCCCCATATTTTCTGGTTATGGCTGAAGCTTAGCAATGCTCAATATTTTGGAGCAATTTGATATTGAGCTGTATACCTCCTCCTGTAACGCATCGGAAAATTGTCCTACTGAGATGAAACGTCATTCAGTGCATTTAGGCAACGAGATGAATATACCCTTTAAATTTTTTAAATATCGAGCGACTGGTTTAAAAGTTAACAGTTGAAGGTGGTGTCACCCCTTAAAGGGATACTACAACGAAATTTCGGCGCTCATTTTTTGGTCTATATGTGTTCAAAGGAACAGCATCACATCGAACATACCAATATCTTGTTAAAAAAGTCACGAAAAGGAATTTTAAAACAAATTAAACGATTAGCAAAGAGCACCTGGTGGATGTCGCTACGCCTCGCTTGTAATGCTCGTCTAGGAACCTTGACAGCTAGTGACGGAGGTTGTCTTCGCCTCCGGCCACGACGAGAGAAGAGGGGCGGGAGGAACTCCCCTCTTCCCGAGAATGCCTTTTGTTTGTCGCTGAAGTTACTATTGTCCCCCTACAAGATTACAGAAGATTAACCCGTCACTCAAAATTCGTACAAAAGCAGCCGCTTCGGTGGCTGGAACAACTAGGCCATCCTCTCGACGTCAGCCTCGCCGTAGCTTTGCTCGTCTTGAGACGACCTACGTCACGATTGCGTTGGATGTGACATGGTCTCCGCTGGGCCTTCTTCGACCGCTTGCCAGAGTGGGCCGTTTATAACGAAAAATAGAGCCGCCAGGCTCAAAATACAAACGTGCGATTGTCATTTACGGATATTGTGGATCATATTCAACCTATTTTTGAACACAACGGGAATATTTCAAATTTCGTTGAAGTATCCCTTTAAGACATGTGTACTTCGTTGGAAGGCCAGTGTTGGCTAACAAGCGCAGATTTCATCCGTAGCACTCTGGCAACAAGTGATTGGAACATATCAATGTCCAGTCAGTTGGCGTGAAGAGCTTCCCGGTATTTCATCAACACAACATTGCGAGCCTCTGGTTTTTTTGTCAGGCGTCACAACTGGGAGTCGGAGATCGGGCCTGCACACAGGGTGTTAACGTAACTCCGAGAGACAATAATCACAGCCGGCAGGACGACAACGTCAATCAAACAACGCTGATCAGGCGAATCACATGGACATTGCTGAGCCATTGCAATTGGCCAATTCTGAGGGGAGGTACTTTTGACGTCACTGTATGCTTGCCCAGAGAAGTCAAGATGAACTAAAAGTGGCAATGTTCATGACGTTTAGCTCAGTGTTGGCTATGCCAACACCGTAGCCTTTACTGTGCTGTTGATCGTGCCTCAATTCGTCTGCTACATCCAGCCGATTTCGGCAACTTGGCACGTTCCTAAGTTTGCCGAACCGTTTAAGAAACATTTAGACAGAATTGGGTCGTAGTATTTGTTGTGTGGTCTTCCTAAGTAATACTGAACAGGACTGTATTGTTTTTTTTTTTCCAGAAACAAAAATGAAGCAGCGTTGTCTTTTAACATTTGGAGTCCGCCTATAATCGTAACCAAAGAATTTCGATCTAGAAAAGTGAGAATGATTTCCGAGCCCACCGAGTTAACCCAGATGCTTTGCTGTAGCTCCACGTAGCTCGACGTGTGCGCTGGTGTAAACCAGTTAAGCTTGACGGGCATACACTGATGCAAAGCTGTGAAGCATGACACGAGCGATGCGGCGCGAATGCCGTAGTGCAGCAGCACATGCATGACCTTATAATCATGTAATTCTATCAGGAGTGGGAGAATCTTGGTCTGTTTTATCACATCAGCTGCCCTCAGCCATTTTGCGAAATGTCTCCCCGCTACTTTTTAGCGTGTTGCTCGCGACAAGGGCTGCGTCATTGTCTGGAAGTTTTGACGGTGACGTAGCCAGCGTGGTCGATAAGTGAGTTTTGACTTGGGTACCTAACAGTGCTCTTAAAAACTGACGTTCAGTTCACGCTTTCCACTTTTTGCCTGCTCCCTCCTCTCCCCATTCTACTCTGTCCACCGTTGCCTGTTTCCTCCTCCCCCATGGTGAGGAGGATCTTCTGCCTTGCAGAATCTCCAGTCTGGTCGTCGGCCTTTAAATAAAGTTTTTAACCTTTTAAAAGTGGGAGCCTTCTTTTTTGTGCAATGCCACAATCGTCAGGGAGCACTAACTCTACTTTACGCGAAATGAAACGAGTAGAACCAGGGCAATCAAGCAAAACAGAAGCCTGCATGCACCATAGAAAAAGTTGATTGGTCTGTTGGGAAAAGTTGAGTTCCTTTCAAGCCTAGTCCCAGGTCATCCTCACCTGGGCCAGAGAAACGAGAAGCACAGCGCATGGAAGCAAACTTGAAAAAGAAGGAGGCAGAGCAAAAGGAAGTAGGTGACCACAGCAAGGTGACCCAATGCATCACATGTGCTCTGTTGGGTGGCAGCTTTTGGGTCTAGCAGCTGGAAAGGCAAACACAAGATGGGGAGAATTAATACGCATATCTTTATGGGAGTTCAATGAAACTGGTGCTTGTGAATATAGCAGCCAGGAAAGTGCATCAGCCGGAAACACATCAGCAAGTTTCTACTGTAGTTCCATGAGCCTGCATTGCCGTTGTACGACTCTGCACTGCGGTTACTCCTTTTGTGGTTTTTCCTGAGTTCTTATGCCAAATAGAAACAAATGCCTTTTATATGTGAATATGTTTTGCGTAGCGGAATGTTTGACACTGATGTATATAAAGGCACCGTGACAGTAAGACGGGTAGAAAACAGAGAAACGTGTGGAAGAGAAAAAAGGGGTACAGGCAACGTTTCAAAACTCTACTACAAAATAATTTTGTCTGTGCCTTGTATATATTTGTTCCCAACATCATCACGAACACAAGCAGAAGATGAGCTTATTCTAGCTTGCCTGCATTTTGACCGTTATTTTATTAATTGTACCTAAAGGCATTCAGTCTTCTAGAGAAACCACTACTATTAACTTGCAACTGATTTATAAGTAATTCTTTTCATATACAGAACTGATCATTGGGAAAATGTAAGGGCGCAAACGAGCTGGTGTACATTGCACATGGTTGAAAAAAAATCCGAGACTGCGGGTAAACGACACAACACTAAAAAGTCTCTAGTAGAGGCTTTTTAGTATTGTGTCGTTTACCCGCAGTTTCGAGGTTTTTTCAACCACGATCATGGGGGCTTGTGCATAAGTCATAGTCACTCTCTACAGTACTAAAGAGCACAGGTTGTGGCACAAACAAGTAGAACGGCTCTATGCAAAGGGCTAACCTGGAATGGAAGCAAGCCTGAATTATGCTGCCTCCATAAGCGAGAAAGCTGTTCTGAAATGGTGCCTGGTTGGGTGCCCCTTCTTGCAGGCATTGAGTGCCCCAAGGAGTCTTTCATCCGGTGGCTAATGGAGCGCAAGGTTGTGGACAAGGGCCAGGACCCCCTGCTGCCCAGTGCGTGCCATCCCGAGGTGTCCCAGTGCATGTACCGCGAGATCATGAACGACATCCCCATCAAGCTTGTACGTCCCAAGTTTGCAGGGGACGCTCGCAAGCAGCTCTCCAAGTACGCTGAAGCAGCCAAGAAAATGATAGAGTCAAGGTAGGCGTCTTGCTAACCCTGCTTTTTCCTGCCACCATATCTCTTAGTGTAGCTGTCGTGCCATCCCCATCATCATCAACCATATCTCTTTGCGGAACTGGGCCTTTTCGAAGGATCGGCTTCAGAGGGATATTTGAAAAGTCCGTTATAACTCAAGAAGGTAGGGCGAGGGAAAGGAAGGTTGGGGAGGAGGAAGTGGATGGAACATCCCCCCTCCCCTTCAGCGTTCCGTCTGCTTCTTCCTCTCTAGCCTTCCTTTCCCTTGCCCTACATTCTTGAGCTGTAACTTACTATAGTGTATACAGTCAAACCTATTTATAACGAACTGTATAAAATGCCCGGTTTTGTTCGATGTACCCAATAATTCGTTATAGCAATACCGGCTTATAGCAAAACAATTTATTCATTATATGCAGAGGGTGCGTAACATACTCCTAGATATGTTGAAGGCAGCGGCAATGTTCAATTTTTTTTCACTGCATTCGACATGGCAAATGTTATTGTCCGACAAAGAATTTCACTATATGCGGAATCAGTAATGCTGGTTTCCTGGAGTGTGTGTTTAGACCTGTTTAGGCCTTATCTTACTGTTTTCTGCCAGCACGTGTTGGTTTTTATTTTTTTATATTTTTTTGTATGTTTTCTTAAATAAACCTTGATCTTTGATTGAATAATAAAATTATTCAATCAAAAGTTCTTCATTTTGTCTTTGTTGTTTCGGCGTATTATCCAGTAATGATGTCCTCTCAGTCCGAGAGCTGAAGAGCGTGCCGCTGCTTTGTCGTCATGAACCGTGAACCACACCAGATTTCAAAACAAAATGGCAAGTTGCAGGAGGCCTAGGGAAGCGAAGTTTACAATGCTGAGGCTCGGTCTGCAGTGCATTTACTGTGTGCGTTCCCAAATTCTGTCCGTTCCAAAACCACCGGTACCGGCGGAGTTGATTGGTTAAAAAGCGCCATGGTTGTTACGAAATTTGAAACTTGATATTGCACTACAGCGCCGCTAGGGCGTGACTAAGCGTAACTAAGTGGAGACTTCATGCCGGGCGAGGAAAAACCTTCATCTGCATTGCAAAGAGGCCGAATGCCGGAAGTGCCGGAGCTCGTATGTTTGTTGGTGGTCGTAGGCGCTGGAAATTCGATATATCCATACTGTAGTTACGTTATGCGAGATATTTTTTGCATGCATACTGATCAAACATTTTTGCATGTTCGATATAGGGGTTATTTCGCTGCACCCGAGTTTGTTGTTGTCAGGTTTGACTGTATAGGTAGTGTTAAAAAGGATTGAATTCGTCTTCCTACAAGATTTTTACTTGTACCTCCGTACAAGGCAGGAGAATGCGTGCCACCTTGTTGGGAATTCACACGTATAGAAGTTATTTTGCCATTTGGCCTTTTTCAGCTCATCGCTCGAGCCAGTGGGCTCACGACAGCTAAAATTGCTTTTGTCTGTTCTTCGAGAAATTGTGTCGTATTTAAGCATGCCCCAAGCGATTTTCTGGAATTGAAAGGATCAAGAGGTACAAACATGCTTCTGACAGCACCTTTAGACACAATATCTTATAAATGCTTGTGAAACCTTTACAGCACTGGCATCAATGTTGTGGTAAGCTGCTTGAAAACTCGCAAGTATTTGTTCTTTTTGCTTCAGGAACGCAAGTCCCGAGAGTCGCAAAATTGTGAAATGGAACGTCGAGGATGCATTTCATTGGCTACGGAAGACCCTCAATGCCACGTACGACGACCACCTGGTATGAATGACTCTTCTGTCGATACCTGCTACAAGGAGGCTTGTTGACTACGAGTGCTGTCATACTGTCGACTCCCAAAACCATATTTTCTAGTCTATATGTCAGACTGTTATATAGATCACAGCCCCCCTTTAAACGGCTGTTTTCACCTAAATGTTTGTGTGCTAGTCGTGCTTATATATATTTGTACGATAGGCATGACGAAACTGCGTCGATAGGCCCGTATATGTGTACTTTGATCGCAATATGTGTACGAGCGGGGGTCAATTTCAATATCCTCACCGACGAACCAAACGAGAAATATAATTTACGGTAGGAAAACTAATAGGAAAAAACATGTATATGTCGCACCATTGTGTGAGACGCATCTGTGGAAAGTTTATGAGAAAAAAAAGAAATGCTACTTATACTTTGGAAAATACAAAATACGTTAATTTGAATTGGGCTGCAGTCCTGGTATAATGGTATAAATGGTGCCATGGAAATTTGAAGGCTACACCTCCGGACCTGGCTAATTTGAAGGTTTTATTCATAGTGCTGAGAAGCCCCAGATGCTCTGGAGACACAGAAACTTTCCCTGAATGTTACTTTATCTTATAAGCGAGTGCTACTAAAAAAGGTGTGGTTTTAGAATGATTCTTTCTTTAATTCAGTGTGTACGTACCGTAATATCCCGAGAGATGCCCCGCCCCAAAAAGTTAACCCACCCCTATTTTGGTGTGATTTTCTATTCTTTCGAAAAAAACACGGAAAGATAGCCCACTCCTCTATTTTACCCAATTTGCTCTCGCTTTTAGGTGGGCTGTTTCTCAAAATACTACGGTAGGTTTTTTTTTAATTTTAATTATTGAGAGTTGATTGTATCATTACTGCAGGAAAGGCTGGCTCACCTAAAGAAGCAGTGTCAGCCTCACCTGGTACAAGCTGCCCGCTCCTCAGTTGAAGGGATTTGTGCCAAGATTTTCCATATGTCCGTTGAAAACGCCAAGAAGATAAGAGAAAAGCACTGGGCCATCCTCAATCAGCATGGCATTGAAGGTCAGCACAAGTTCGAGCTGTCTGTCCTGTCCACACATGTTACTTTTAAGGAGCCGACTTGGGAAATGTATGAAGATTGATTGTATTCAGATTTATAAAATTGTTGGTAAGTTTTCGTCTACTGAAGTTTTAATTAAAGAATATTTTTTATTGATAGGTCTTAGATCTGATCATGATGGTTAGAATCAATGCAGGGTTCAAATTGTTATACAGTAGAATCCTTTGATGTTCTGCGTGGTACCTTGATAAAGAAGCATATGATCCGGAGAAACAACAGCCGATGACACTTGGAGGGAGCTATAGAAGATGCAGAAAGCAACTCCTACACAGTTTATTTCAAGCGAACCTTCATCAGTGTGGAGACTTAGCATATTTATTAAAATATAAGTCAGCAAATCAGCAGCTTTCTTTTTTTTTTTTTTTTTTCACTGTTTTTTTTACATTGGGGGTTTAGCCATAATTGTGACTAAAGAATGTCAACTTATAAGAATGAGCAAAATTTGAGCTAATGAAAATGTTCTCCCATGCCAGTCGTTGCCCCTAGCACACCGGTGCGAGCTGTGATGCAAGTGGCACAACCTTTTTGCATCAGTTTGGGGGCATGTGATTGATGTAGAAACCAAGCAATTTTTTCAGGAGTAAAGTCTGACTCTGTTTCATCACAGGAGCCACCATCCAGCAGTTTTGTGAAGCGTCTCCTTGCAACTTTCTAGCGCGTTGCTCGTCACATTATATTGTCTAGAAGTTTAGTCAATGACGTGGCCAGTGCAGTCTGACGAGCAAGTTTTAGCTAAAGTGACTAGGAACGCTGTAAAATAAGAGGTTCTGCGAACTTTTGTACAAAGATGTGCAAGCCTTCCTTGTCCATGATGCTGTAATTGCCAATACCACAAACTCCCAACTCCACACAAAATAAAACTAGCAGAACCAGGGGGACGGAGCACAACAGAAGTGTGTGTGCCAGAGAAAACGGAAAGCTGCATTAAAATGAAGAGATGGGCTAGTTGGTACATGATTCTTTAATATGCGCCATAAAACAGGGACACAACAATAACTTAAGCTGATTAATTGTTGCAATAGCTTTCACCCCACATACTCCGAGCTGTGATGCACTAGCAGACTCGGCCATTGTTCCCTTTTTTGATAAGTCAATTGTCAACGTACGAAACCTCGTTTCTGATGTCGCCCATACTATATTTAGCGCTATACTGTTCCCTAAAGCACCTCGAATGTCGTGCAGATGCGTCAATATGCGATAGCACATATTCGGTTTAGCGTGATTGATTTTTTGCTCTCAACTACTACAATCAAACCTGTCTATGTCGAACCCGGTTATATTTTGACTATCCCTTGTATCGAACTACAGTCGAACCCGGATATATTGAATTCAAAAGGGATCGTAAAATAGTTCAATATATCAATAATTTGATATACAAAAATATGTTAAATTAAGTTCAAGTTTCCCCGCATCTCTGCAGTGATGTGATTGCTGCGCCAATTGCGCCAAACTGCGCCAAGGGGCTAACCCTGCTACATCCTGCTAAATTTTGCCAAAATATGGGTAATCTGCGCCAAACCTGCGCCAAAGGACCAGTTTTGGTCGCCTTTCAAACCGAAACTAAACTGAGTACCGTAATTGAGCCTGCGTGAGCTAGGTGGCGCAAGCGGCCACCCGACACAAAGTACCCTGCATCAATCGTGACATTGTAACCCTGGAGCCGGGGAAAAGAAGGGACGTAGGACAGGCAGAAAACTCCAATGTCAGTATTGAACCAGCTCGCCTGCACCCTTGCTTTAGTTACATCAATCGTCCATCCGGTCTCGCATGGTTTTTCCCGCCGTCTTCTTTCGCGCTCTCGTCGTCTCGTAAATCTCGTCTCGCGTTTATTTTTTATTTGTTTTTTTTAATTTTTGCAATGATACATGCGGGCGTGTGCGGACGCTTCGACGCTAACGTGCTGGGTACCAGCCATGCCGTCACACTGTGAAACGAAATTACGTTTTTGCGCGGAGGGAGTTACTTTTTGAGCTTGAAGCACTCGCTTCTGAAAACAACGGCCGTGAGAAAACTGTATTTGGTGCCTGCCTGCCAGTCCGCGCGTCGCTACAGTTATGGAGCTTCCTGAACTGAAACATAAGGACGCCGCATGTTCATCAACATATCTGTTCTTGTTTAAAACGTATGCTACTACAAAAATCCCTTTTTTAAATCAAAGACTGCTGGGTGGAAGTATTCATTACCTAGGTTTCTCTTGGTTGGCTTTTTTTCGAGAGGGACCCCGGTACATGAAAAATCTGTCGCGCAAGAAAGTTAGTGAAGAGAAATGAGCTAAAGTAAAGAAGGTAATGTCTGAATGCTGAACCCGCACAGCGCGCTTGTTTGTCTCGAGTTCAGTCGTTGCAGAAAGCGCTCCAAGAACGTTTTGATTCTGACTTGTCCCACGTCGATGCGCTCAGGTTCTTTTTTTCTGTATGTTAACTTGTACCTCGCCTGCCGGCCTTGCAAGCACGCGCCGCTGGACTGTTTTTTGTCGTATGCTGGGCAGTTACACTTTACATACATCGACTGTATTTTTGAACAGACTAGTAGCTACAATGAAAATGCATAGCGAAAAAACAGTTAACATCAAACAATATTGCAACTTCTCCCGATAGATTGAACTGCAATAGTGCCGTTTTGGTCTGCAAGCTAGCATTCTTTTTTTTTTTCCAAGCAACCGCCTGTTTGTCTAAAAAAAAAAAAAAAAAAGTTATTTTTTGCGGAGGGAGCAGGGAAAGGGTGAGCCTGTGAGACCCTGCAAAACGAAGAAGCAGTCACCGAATAGCCGCGTTGTGCATCCCTCATGACGTGCAGACGCTCCTTTGAGAGTAAACAACTTTTCGAAATGTGGCATGCTTGCTTGTTGTCAAATTCCTTAAAACTTTTATATTGAATTATCTGCTATATTGAACTGGTAGACAATTGTTTTTGAGTTCGATATAAACAGTTTTGAGTGTACAACGAAGTTACTTGTGCTACAAAAAATTTCAACAGTCCCGTAGACTTTGTTATAAAAGCGTTTGACTGCTATCTTTTGAAGAAAAAAGTGACCACTGGAGCACATTTTTTGCAAAATAAACATAACTGGGAAAATGTTACTTGTTTATAAATTCTTATAGAAAAAGAATGAACATTACAAACTCCTTTTTACAGCGAAGCTGTTATGCGCTAGGATCTGGGAAAAAATTAGTCTGCGGATGTTGACAGAAACTTCCCATTGGTTGTGAAAAATATGAATAAATAAAAATAAAAAGGGGGCAACCAGCGTGGTTGTATTTCCTATGCATTTCCTATGCATAGGGAATTTCTTTTGCATTCCCTATGCAGGTTTCCTTGGCATTATTAGATGGTCCCTTGTTATCTCTAGGCATCGTCCTCGAGGTCATCCTAGAAGTCATCCTTGAGGTTGTTTGAGAGGTCGTCCTAGGCGGCGTTCTCGATGTCCTTGAGATTGTCCTAGACATCGTCCTCGACGTCGTCCTTGAGGTCGTCCTAGACGTCGTCCAAGAGGTCGTCCTCTAGTCGTCCTCGAAGTTGTTCTTGAGGTCATCTTAGACGTCGTGCTTGAGGTCGTCCTAGGCGTCGTTCTCTAGGCATCATCCTGAGGGTCGTCCTAGAAGTGGTCCTTGAGGTCGTTCTAGACGTCGTCCTTGAGGTCGTTCCAGAAGTCATCCTTGAGGTCCTCCTAGACGTTGTCCTCGAGGTCCACCTTGTCGTCCTCCTCTAGGCGTCGTCCTCGAGGTCGTCCTAGAAGTCGTCCCTGATGTCGTCCTCTAGGCATCGTCCTAGACGTAAAAATGTCAGCTTCGCTCGTCCTCCATGTTCATGTGAAGTGGAAGGGCTGTACGATTTTATAGTAAGTTGAGGAAAACTGATATTGCCAGGCATTTTGTCTGGCTTTCTTCCAAGATGGTCTAAATAACCAAGCAACTGTAGCCCCTCAGAAGTCCTTTGTATTCCCTATGCAGGGTTCTACAAGTGAACACTTGGATCGAAATCATCCTTAACTTTGCTGAAAAGAAGTTTTCTCCATCTAGTAAATTGCCCTCCGCCCTGCTAAAACAAAGCCCTTACTATTGACCAGTAGGTCACTGTACTGTTGTGTCCACAACTCATTTGTGAAGGTTTGGCACAAATCTAACTTCTCTCTTCATGTTTAAAGCTTTGAAATTTTGTGTTAGTGAGAACATCTTGCCGTGAAAGAAGTGGTGCAACGACATTAGCTCCTTGAACTTGAGTTTCAAGGGATGACCTTAAGTTGGAGTGCTAGCAAAAAGAACTTGAATAAACATCTGCACTCTATGGTTGCTTTCCTCCCACTTCCACATAGCCGGAAATAAGGACCTGCCACATTGTTTGCTCCTCACATTTCAGCGGTTATTCCCAGGTAGACAGAAATGACAACCAAATGCAGCCCTGAACCCCACCATCAGCAGATTGCACTCAGCCATTTTACAATGTCTCTGACAATGGGATGGTCTTCATTCAATTTCATTTCCACAAGAATGGTGACTACCCTGAAATATAAGGATCTATTGGTGACTACCGTAATATCGCAAGAGATGCTCCACCCCTGAAAGATGACCCACTCTAATTTTTGGCATGATTTGCTATTCTTTTTAAAAGCACAAAAAACTAGCCCACTTTCAGTAATTGCAGGGCCCTGGCCAATGGTGACATCGACAGAAATGGTGTTATTTATCCACGGCAGAAGATGAGTGAACACTGCTGACTGGGGGACAGTCGTTTTTGGTTCATCGCCTCTCCCTACAATCGCAAGCCTTTGCCAATCACAAAATCTTTAAAAAAAAAAGAAACCTTTTTTTTTTTTATTGCACATTTTGAGGTAGCCTAGTCTTTATTTTCACCCGATTTGGCTTCAATTTTAAGTGGGCTATCTTGGGATATTCGGGGTAATGTTAATTTTCTTCTATCATTGAGTGCATAGGTGCAATAAATTTTGCCCTCCGTACGAGCTGTGCAAATTGGCTTCTAGGAAACCGAAACTACCGTATGCGTGCTTGTGCAGGAGAGTGGTAGATTTGGCATGAATTCGGTAAGCGAGACCTTTCTCTGTTTTGTGCAGAGATCACAAGCCCATTGCACGTGAGCAATCCCAAGAAGGTGTTCTGCTACCCGGTTCAGTTTGCCATTACGTCTCCTCGGCTGCCTACCATTGAGGTCCTTACAGACAAGGACAGCACGCTGCTGCGCTACAAGGGAGAGCTGGTGCGCATTCACACGCTGTACTTCCAGAAGCTGGTGAGAGCTTTCTTCCTTCATCGCTGAATATCTAGGATAACTTTTTTTGCAGCGAAGCTGTTTATCACTAAGGTTCCGTGGATTTTTCGTGTGCGTCAGCAAAAACTCAGAGGGGGCTTGCACTGCCCTCTCTTTATCGTCGTTCCAAGCGCTTGCGTGCCTAGTTTCCTTTCCTTTTGCCGGGTGGCGGTCCTGTTGCTTGTGTCTATAGTCTGTTGCAACTCAAGAACGAAGGGCGAGGGTAAGACAGGCCAGGGAGGAGGAAGCAGACGGAACCCTGGAGAAGAGAGAGGGAAACCTCCTTCTCCCTTTAGCGTTCTGTCTGCTTCCTCCTTTTCGGCTTGTTTTACCCTCACCCTTTGTTTTTTAGTTGCAACGGACTATAGTTTCCTCTGGTTTCTTGGGCGGCGATAGTCCTCGAAACGTGTGTGCGTACCTTTCGTCGCGATGACCACCGATCAAGACAATAAATGTGTTTGTACCTTTGTTCAAAATTCTGTGTCATGTCTCTGTCGTGTGCTAAACAGCTTCGCTCTTCATCCGCCTTCACATTGTGGAATGGCTCATGATTTTTCAAGAACTTTACAGCTGGGAGAGTGTGTTACAGAATGGCAAATTTCTTGACATGCAATTGCATATGCCCTCTCTGCTAAAGTTTATTGTGGGGGGGGGTTAGGTTGCAGACTGCAGACCCAGTCAAGCTGCATTCTTGTAAACATGGATGCCATATAAATTTTATTTCATTTGACTTTGAAGAGAATGTCTGGCAGGCTCACTAATTTTTTTACAGCGAAGCTGTCTATGGCTAGGTTCTGGCAGATTGTCTCCGGGGTCAGACCGAGTGTAGACCAACAGTTTTGTACAGTTGATGCTGCAGACGCCGACGCTGCATGCGCACGCCTTCCCCGTATAAAAGGTACAAAGTAAATAACCAAAATGAAGTGTTGAGCACGCGTGCAAGCTTCCATTTGCTTTAGGCTTTTGCTTTAAAACAGTTACTACTGCAGACGCCGGCGCCGCACGCGCATGCCTTTTCCACATGTGGCGTCTCTCTCCCCCCTGATATTGCGCAATACCGCGCGCTCTTGCCGGCCACCTGCCGTAGATCGCGCCACTGTCCTTATCAGTTGGACTTCAGACTTCACATGGGTCGCACCCCTGTTGTACGTTCCGAAGAGGAGCAGCGGGAGTATGAGGAGCGTCAATTCGCCCAGAAGCGAGAATAGGCACGCCGCCAACGTGAAATCGCCGTTGCCGCTGCTCCCAGCTTCGACGTAGCAAATCTGACCAGAGTGCCAGCTGGACTTACCCCTTCATAAAATAGAAGGGCTCTCAATTTTTTTTTTTTTTTTTTATCTTGTGCAATTAGGAGGCTGCCATTGAAAGTGCAAGTTGGTAGAATCTGCTTATGTGTGGCACCCACCTCGGGTGCTAAAGCGTAGCACTCGATGCTAGCCTGTGTGAGTAAATTGCAAGAAATCACCGATGTCATGTTTTAGCCAACTCGCGTAGTGTTCTTTACAAAGCGGGACCTTGGGTTGAACGTGTGCCACCTTCTGTTACAGGAGCAGTTGTACAGGTGGAATTGTACAGATGACAGGAAGTTTGAAAACTTCCTACCACGAGTATGGTGCATGCTGAAGAGATACCAGGTACCATTGCACTTTTGCAATCTATTGAACCAGTAAGGTTATTTTTATCTGGTTCTGTACATTTGAGTTTTGTCAAAAATTTTCATGATGCATTGCAAAGGTCAGTTGAATAACCAAAGCACTGGGACCAGTGAGGGTATTGGCGACTGGAGTGAAATTGACACCGCATAGCGGCAATGCCGAGAACTTCTAAAGGCTCGTTCATGCAGTTGCCTTTGACTGCGTCTGACTGCGTTCAGACTGCTTGTGTCGGGCTGTTGCTATGGCGGCCCTTACACGAGCCAATGGGAGGTGCTGTGCTGGATGAAGCAACGCATTCGACGTAACCGTGTGAATGAGCCTTGAGAGAAGGTTGTTTCGCCTTTGTCGTCTGCTTTTGCTACTTGGTTCTCGTAGGCAGCATAGCTCTACAGTCGAGCCCAGTTATATCACACTCGGGTATTTTGAATTATTCTTTATATCAAACAGTTCAAACATCCCCTTGAAAATCACAGGTAATACTATAGGAGCTTTGTCTTTTTGTATCGAACTCCCATGGTGGGGATACTTGATGTAGCGAACGACGCCCGGCTGCGATTTGGTTGCACCGGTGGCGAGCACGGCGAGCACATCGCTTGCGTTGCGGGGCTGGCAGATTGCCAAGTCAGCATACACGCGGTACGATACGCAACGAAAGAGCAGTTGTGTGAAAAAAAAAAGAAACAATGAACCGTAAATAAACACGCAAAAAAAGTGAAGGATGGCAAAAGCAAGGGGAAGAGTACACGCGCGCGCATGTAGAAAGAACGGGGAGTGCCAGCTGTGGGAACAGTAACCTGCGCCTTTTCCTCGAACACTGCTGATTCTGCGCGACTCCCTAACCCCAAAATAAAATTAAAAAAAAGGGGGGGGCTTGAGGTAACACAAGAAATCTAAGGTGTTTTGCGTGCTGAACAATGAAAACGACCTCCTTCGTTCACCATTTTCCCTGACCTGTGTTCTCCCTATAGTTCACTGGAGTTGCCAATATGCTATCCCTTAGTGTTCTAGAAAAACATAGCATGTTTCTTAACTGTTGTTAACACCTACCTTTAATCGGTAACAGGGCAAGTTTTCAAAAATCTAGAGTAGTGCCTACTTGTGGTGTCCTTGATTGCTGAGGTTAGCTGATAACTGAATTGCAAATGTAAAAACTTTAACTAAATTATCTTCTCACACGAAGTCTTTCATTTCCAAAATTATTTTATATTCCATTTTTATGTTTGATTTTAGAGTAAATATGTAGTATATGTAGTCAGTCTTGGTATATTATTTAAAAATAAAATATTTCAAGTTTGTGCTTCGGTGGCTTAGTTACGATTCTTTCAAAGTGTGGTAGACATCATTATAATCCTTTTGTACCCATGGAAGTCTTCCGGGTTTGTCACACCACTTTGTAACACATCCTTCATGTGTACCGGTTTGAATGAAAAAGATGTGATGTTTGACATCCACTATCATGGGCACAGGACTTACACCAAAACCAACTTTGCTAGGGTTGAGAAGCATGCTCTTGCACTGTGCCACAGGTGGTCCTGCAACTCCAGTGTGACATATGAAGCTTGTGTTGGTGTATAGACCCTTTCCTCAAGGGCGCCGCCATCTTGAATTGTCGTCACTTCCAGTATGGACGAAAACATTGTTTTGTCGTCGCCACGCCAGTAGAAGACACTTAGGATATAAGCGTAACCGTCACACATTATCGTTTTGCCTCCCCCTTATTTTTTTACTAGTTACAGGTTAAAACGTTTTAGTATTTTTTCAATGCCCATACCGGATACGCCTATTATGTGAATGGGGACGAGAGTACACAGAAAAGGTCTATAGATGTGCCTTACACCCTAAAAAATATGATGCCGTATTTGCCCGAGTAAAAACTGCACTGTTTGTGAACAAGGCCCACACTTATACTTTCCCACATAGCAAACAAACAGCCAATCATTGCATTCTACATAAGAAACATAGCAAATAACAAGGTCACAAAAAATGCAACTTTCGCAGAGTTTTGCACAAAAACATTACCTCCGTCCCATAAGTCGCTGGACTCCTTTTGGGAATCGCAATGATTGGCTACTTGTGTACTCCGTGAGAAAGTGGAGATGTTTATAAGCGATGTGTCTTTTACTTGAGTAAATGTGGTACTTTGTTGGCAGAGTTAAGGCGCCTACTTGGTGTGTCGAGTTTGTCAGTAGAACTTTGTTGATATATTTTCAGGGGACCACGGTAAAAAGAATGTGCATGAGCAGGGGAAACGTAACAACCAATAACGCTCTTGGGGAGGTTGTAGATGAGGGTGCAACTAGCACTCGACAGTTTATTTTATGTATGTTATCTTTCTTTGGTCTTGGTCCAGATCGGAAGGTCGAAAGAAACTACTCACATTGGTAAAAGAAGATAAAAGTGACGTTTAATACTTAGTGCGATTGGGGTGGCCACACAGGCTGAGTTCACGTTCTTCTGTCGCCACACAGGCTGAGGTTTTTGTTTACCGTCGCCACACAGGTGTTACGGCGCAGCGAGATGCACGCTGCGCCGTAGGTTGAGAGAGTCTGCTCTGTGGAGGCTCCCCTGGTAACAGCCGTCTACGTGTAACTTGATCCGTGGGAGCGGCCTCGGTCCCTCGCTCGGCGGTTGGACTTCGCACGGGAGTGCTTAAACGCATAGTCGCGGTATATGCTTGAGCGCGCCGCCGGATACTAGCAATATATGTGTCGCTTACTTGTGGGAAAGGTCTACATGTAGGCTTTTGCAGCTTTGGAGAAGAGTCATACTTATTCAAGTCTTCTAAGTGTGAGAAAATTATTTCCGAGCCCATCGAGCTAACCTAGATGCTCCCCCACACGTGGGCCACTGTTCCTAGCGCAATGGTGTAAAGCGGTGAAGTTTGACTCCCGCGCTGGTGCAGAACGGTGAAGCTCGACGCATGCGCCAAAGCGAAGCCGTGAAGCTTGTCGTGAGCTTCACGTCTTTGCACGAGTTCCATGACGTGAAGGCACGTGGTTGACATCATAATCGTGTGATCTGATCAGAAGTAGGACACTGTGGCTTTGTCTTATCACAGCAGCCACCAACCAAACTGTTTTGTGATTTTTTAACTCATTGTTCGTAACAGGGGTGACGTCATCTTCTGTCAAATGTTTGCACAAAACGTCATCTTCACGCCAGCACAGTCGTAAGTGACTTTTAGCTAGGATGACTAGAGATGCTGTCAAATGTTTGCACAAAATTCTCCCTAAAAACTAGAGCTTCGGTTTGCCACAGTACCGCAATGGCCAGTGTGATAGGAAACTATAGTTTCTGACAAGACCAGGAAACGTTGCTAACAGGACAAGACGCATACAATGTCTCTTTTGGAAGCCCAGCCTCTGGCACGTGCTCATTGCCTTCTGTCCTGTTTTGGCTGCGCGTGCTTTTTCAAAGGTCACGCTCCTGGTGGGACAGCTGAAAAACCTCCTTGGCATTTGGATCAGTGGCTATTGCAACCAAGGGCACAACTCAAGTTTGCACTTGTGCTGTAGAAGGAGATGAAAAGATAGTTAGGCTATTGACAATTCCTGATTCCTTTTCAAGCGTAGTCCAGGGTCATGCCTGTCCGAGCAAAGAGTACAGTGCATAGAGGCAAAAATGAGGTGGAGCAAGAGGGAGAGGGGCAGCTGTGGCTAGGCGGCTGAACGCACAACGTCGGCTTCGTTGGGGGGAGGGGGGGGGTGGGCAGTTTGTGGGCATAGCAGCCTGGAAAGCAAACAACAAACAGAAAAATATGATACAAATATCCCCATGGAAGTTCAACGGGACCGGCAGTCGTTAATGTAGCGACCAGGAACATGTCTAAATGGAAGACATATCGACGAGGTTCTACTGAACTCCCGTAGTACTCGCAAGACTGCTGGTTGCATACTAAGCATACCAAACTACAACAAAAGTTAAGTTTGTCGCATACCAGAGCAATTTGGGGCTGCACAAGTTTGTGCGAAATCGCTTACCTGCTTCGCACCTGTTTTGAGTGAAGACAGAAAATAAGCATGACTGCTTACGAACACCAATGTATGCTGCCAGTTTTTGTCAGTATCAGTTGACAAGTGGCTGCGAAGTGTCATGAGCTGCATTTCTGTTGTTCTTTCGCAGACCTACCTGGGCCTCTCGTCAAACGAGGGCCACGGCACACAGAACTCTCTGCCTGTCTCTGTGTTTGAGTGTCTCCACAAGCATTTTGGCGTCACCTTCGAAGGCTTCGCATCTCCTTTGAACTGCTACTTCAGGCAGTACTGCTCCGCATTCCCCGACACAGACAGCTTCTTTGGATCTCGAGGGTGAGTGTTTTTCCCTTGGGCTGCATCGTCTACCTATTCGTGTGCGATGGATGCGGCGGGAAGATTTAGTTCCACTCTCTGTTCTAAGAAAATGAAAACAAGGTCCTATCAGAGTGGAGAGGCTGAAATTCATCTGTCACTTCAACAATTAATCGTGCTCCTAATTAACAGGTGCATTCTGGGAATGTGAATATAGTAACACTTCCTTTTATGAGCTAGGGGGACTGAGTAAAATAGCTCACTGGAAGTGAAACTTAATTAACTAATAGTTTACTATAGCAAAAAATTACAAGAAATTTTTGTATGTTTCATAGTTATCAAACCCTTGCTTACTAAGGGAATTCACTCAGTTGAGGCCTTTTTCTAGTGCCAGTAGAGTGACTTTCTCTCCTGATGACAAGAAGCATCAGCAATTAAATTATCTAAAATAAAAAGCCTTCCTCAGGTCAAATAGCAAAAGATTATCTTGTATAATATGAGCCTGTTTAATAAAACAAATGCTATAGGCGATAATGCTCTGTATTGTGCAGAATCCTGGTGCTGCCTAAAGAAAAGTGGTTTATTACGGTAGTTTCTAGTGATGGACCAAATCTGCCGAACTTCAGATTTGGCGAAGTTTGGCATATGCCGAACTTTTGAAGGAAAGTTCAACAAAGGATCGGCAAGACTTTGACAAACGCCTGCGCACGTGTGAGAACGCGACGGGGCCGCGGAGCCATGGATTTGCAAATGGATGCCGTGCGGTTGTGCGGTTACCATCGTACAGTGCTACCAGCGGTTACGTTCAGGTGCTGAGTATAGGTTCACTGTGTGTTTTTCAGCCTTTGTGAGTGTGGTTTTCGTAAATATTTTCTGCCTCAAGAACAGAAGATCGGCCAGTGACGCAGTCTATTGTGCAGGTGACAAATGATGCGGTACAGTCCGGATAATATGATTTTCATTTGATATTTCCAGTGATGCACGAGGTAGTTGCAACATTGACTGACAAGGTTTTTAAAGCACTCGTCGCCATTGTAGCAATCCTGTTCTCGGCTCACAAGTAGTTTGTGCCAAAACAAAATATTATTGCTTTTTAATTAGCATTATTTCACGGTTTTCATCTGACCACATAAAATTAAACACAAACTGTCATGCTCGACATTGCACATCCAACATTCCTAACTCCTAAACGTCCGCATGTGTCCTAACATCAGAAACCAGAATTTTAAAAGTTATTAACGATATGTTGCGAATATGAGACGTACAACTTTCATGCAAAGCTAAAATTACTCAAATTCAAAAGAAAAAAAAAAAAAGTGCATATTTACAATTACATTGTTATCTCTTCTGGTGAAGGCTCAGCAGCCATTGCACTCATTTTCGTGCACGAAACGGTGACTCGCAGAGTAAGGAAGAACACAGTGCTATTGCCTTTATTTCAACAATGTACAAACACACTTGCAGGCTTGCGCTGATAAGGCCCCAAACCGAAACTCGCGTATCGTGACTGCATCCGCTACACCGCTACCACCCAACCTCATTGTCACACCACTTCTGGAAAAAGTCACTGTAAATTGCCAGTAAACACACAAGAATGACACTGATACATTTATCTTGTAGAGTATCACCTTATTTAGTAACAACTCTGTCAATATGCTGTGGGGGTCCGCGAGGCCCTGCCACATTATTTAAAGTGAGGACATAGAACGAGACAAGCGAACGACGTGTCTGCCTGTGATGGCGGCTTCAGAGCATTCTCTTGCACGCGCTCTCCGAGGCGCGTGCGCGTGCTGCGCCTCGAGCCATCTCTTTTATTTTCATGAGAAGAATGGATCTGTGGGTGCGTTGCACCCTACAGATATGCCCCCCCTTAGCGAGGAGCCCCAACGAGCAATTAAAGAAAACGAAAAGAACAACGACAACACACAATTAGGGCGCTAGCTCTGGCCATGAGTTTGTCCAATGAACTTGAGCAGACTTCCTGCGAGACTTCGGACTTTCCTCGCGCGTCTCGCATGTGATGAGGTTCACGGGTGCGTGCTCGAGATGGGCTGGCTTTAGACGCTCGAGAGCGATGGTGTCTCGTCGTCCATTGATCTGTACAACGAAGCCACTTGGCTTCTTTTCCAGAACCGGGAACGGTTCCATATAGTGTGGTTGGAGCGGTTTCCGTCTGGCTGTTTGGCGCACGAACACATGCGTTGCACTGTACAAGTCCTGAGAGACGTAAGGAGTCTTGGCAGATACCGCGCGCGTAGGAACTGGTCGTAGGTCTGCAAAAAACCTCCTTCAGCTTTGTGGCGTAGTCTTCTGGCCTCGTGTTTGGAGACGGGTCGACCTCGAAAAAGTCCGATGGTAATCGGAGGGCCGTCCCATAGACGAGTTCAGAGGTTGCACAGCCGAGGTCCTGCTTCAACGCTGTTCGAACTCCGAGTAAGACGAGTGGAAGCTGTTGTACCCATTCCTTGGAGTTCGCGTGGGCCATGAGCGCGGACTTGAGGTGTCGGTGGAAATTTTCCACCAGGCCGTTACACTGCGGATGGTATGCAGTTGTCCGAGATCTCGTCATGCCTAGGATTCGGGACAACTCGGTGAACAAGTTGGATTCGAATTGACGCCCTCTGTCGGTGACGATTTCAGATGGGCATCCGAAGCGCGCCACCCAGGACGAGACGAATGCCTCGGCGACGGTGGCTGCAGTCATGTCGGGCAATGGTGTAGCTTCCGGCCACCTTGTGAAGCGGTCGTTACAGGTCAGGATGTATCGTTGCCCTTGAGATGTCGGAAGGGGCCCGACCAGGTCGATGTGGACCTTTTCGAAACGGGCATCTGGTGGCAGGAAGCTCGTGGATGAAGGCACGGAATGACGGTGAACCTTGGCTCGTTGACATGCCAAGCAGGTCCGCACCCAGTCACGCACGTCGGACTTCAGCCGAGGCCAAACGTAGCGATTGGCCACTAGCTTCTGTGTTGCCTTCACGCCGGGATGCGACAACGAATGAATGGCATCAAAGAGCGGCCTTCGTAGCGCCATCGGAACGAATGGGCGATGCGTTCCTGTGGACGTGTCGCAGACGATGGTGATGCCTCCTGGGAACTCAACATCTTCTAGCTGGAGAGAGTTGTTTGATGTGCGGAGCTGCTGTAGCTCCTCGTCGGATGCCTGATGACGAGCCAGCAACGTGATGTCGAGTTGCGGAGCAGGCGAAGGTACGGCGTCAATTCGGCTCAGTACATCAGCGGGGATGTTTGATTTCCCTTTGATATGCCGGATGTCCGTCTTAAACTCCGACAAGAAGGCCAGCTGGCGGATCTCTCGAGGGGTATAGACAGAGCTTGAGTTGCGGATGGCGTAGGTGAGTGGTTTATGGTCCGTCCAGATGACGAAGGGGCGACCTTCGACAAAGTGTCGAAAGTGCCGGACGGCCAAGTACGCTGCGAGCAGTTCTCTTCCAAAGACGCTGTAGCGGGTCTGGGCGGGCTTTAACTTCTTGGAAAAGAAAGCTAGGGGCTGCCATTCACCGTCCACCTGTTGTTGTAGGACCGCCTCAACAGCCGTAGCTGAAGCATCTGTCATGATCGAGGTTCTGGCATCGTGTTGTGGATGTCGCAGAAGTACAGCGTCTGCAAGTACAGTCTTTACTTCGCAGAAGGCTTGCTCCGCGTCTTCACTCCAAGGCAGGTTGGTAGTGGCACGTGCAGTCTTGGCTAGTAGAAAATCAAGAGGCTGGAGTAGCCTCGCGCAGTTCGGAATGAACCGGCGGTAAAAATTTACCAGGCCGAGGAACTGGCGAAGCTTTGTGATCGAGCTAGGTCTTGGAAAGTCCCTGATCACTTGCACTTTCGACGGCAAAGGTCTGATGCCGTGTCGGTCCAGTCGATGTCCCAGAAACTCGAGTTCTGATCTCCCGAACTCACTTTTTGCGGCGTTGATGATGATGCCGTGGTCTGAGAGTCTTTGGAAAAGAAGACGGAGGTGGTTGGTGTGCTCCTCCGTTGTCGAGCTAGCGACCAACAAGTCGTCAACGTAGGCAAATACCAAATACGGGTTACCAAATATGTGGGGGGCCGCGAGGCCCTGCCACGTTATTTAAAGTGAGGACATAGAACGAGACAAGCGAACGACTTGTCTGCCTGTGATGGCGGCTTCAGAGCATTCTCTTGCACGCGCTCTCCGAGGCGCGTGCGCGTGCTGCGCCTCGAGCCATCTCTTTTATTTTCATGAGAAGAATGGATCTGTGGGTGCGTTGCACCCTACAATGCATTTTAAAAAAATCGAAAACTCTTTTCTGCCTGGAAAAACGAAATATGAACTTTTAGGTCTGGCGACAATGTATTTCTGCCGAATCTTTGCTGAATCTTTTCCGAATCTTTAGAAAAGCTCGGCAATGATTCGGCTTTGCTGAATCCTAAGATTCGGTGCCGAAGTTTTGATTCGGCAAAAGTTTGGCCCGTCACTAGTAGTTTCCTTGCTTGTACTGGAACTCATCAGCTCTTTAAATTCTAATCCTGGCCCTCTACTTTCTGCATTTGTTCACTTATTACAGTCTAAGCTTGTTATAACAGACCTTGATTGTGACCAAGATTTCGGTCTGTTGTAAAAGGAGTATATAAGTTGTACGTAGATATGAAGTTGAGTCAATGGTATGTGGAGGAAAACCAACCAAACTACACAAATCGGTATGTTATATCCAAATGTCTGTTGTAACCGGGTCTGTTGTAATGAGCTTATACTGTATAGAGAGCATTCAAAACTCACTGACTTGTGCCGTTTTTTTTTTCTTTCTCTTCCTTTGAGCTAAGCTGTCGCAGACATTACCTTATGCTCTTTTCTGCCTCAGATCCATCTTGAAGTTCTTCCCGGTGGCTGGTTCCTTTGAGGTTAACCCGCCGTTCTCAGAAGAGCTCATGGATGCCACAGTCAATCACCTTGAGGTTTGTGGATAACTTGTTGCTGAAAAACTTGAAACCTCCTTTTTTGAGTTTTTTTATCTCGAGGTTAACGGGCCTTAGCTTATGGTTTAAGGATTTAGAACTTTTGTGATTGAAGTGTGTAGATATTCCTTTGTGTTTTCCCAAAGTTCAAGACGGGGACTTGAAGCCCGACGACCGAACCCAACATTCTGTAAGGCTTTCCTCCTCTCACGTCTTTGAGCGAGGGAAGCGGAGGATAAAAAGAGGGGACTAAAAAAAGTCACGCATGAGTCCGCACTGGCCGTTTGGATGGTAAGTTGGTTCATTGTGCGAGCACAGGAATGGAACTAAGCTGGCAAAAAGGTGCGCCCACAAGGGACACGTCAGAATCTGTGTATTGGAGGATTAGCGAAGAATCCTCCAGGTCTAAAGTCCGGGACCAGGAAAAAAGAACCAAGTTTGTTTCTTGTACTGCTTGGTACATCTTCACTGGGTGCTTCTTTGATCAGCGCAATTTTTAATCAACGTGAATTGACGTCTTTTAAATAACTGCTTCCCCTGTCGAATGCCTGGATTGGAATGCATTGGTAGGAAAATTTGAGGGCTACAAGGAAGGAAGAGTGAAGAAGCTTCTTTGTACGAACTTCGGGGCGAATGATAAGCTGCAGATAAGCCACAATGTGTAGAGTGGCACTAGTCCATAGACCTACTTCACAAGGGAGTCGCCATCTTGAAATATCATCACTTCCAGTATGGGTGAAGCCATTGTTTTGCCGTCGCCTCACCAATAGAATAAATTTATGATATAAGCTTAACCATTGCTCAGTCTCGTTTTGTCACCCCTTTATTTTTTTACTATTTACAGGTTGAAATGTTTTATTATTTTTTCATCGCCCGTACCAAATATGCCTACCAGGTGGCTGGGGGCGAGAGTAAGCAATAAAGGTCTATACTATACTGCGTACAAGTTACATTCCGTTCACTCACTGGCCACTGCATCTAGGAAGCAGGATGTAACTGTCTTCTCGGGAAGCAGTAGCTTATTTCGCTCGAGCACGCAATCACATGTTTTTATACTCACAACTTCCGAACCAGCGTCTGCATGGGGCTGCGCATGTGCAGACAATATTTTTCAAAAGTCGTGGATATCTCCTCAATAAAACGAAAGGAAGTACCAAAAAACAAAAGAATGGCTTCCAATCGCATTTAGCAACGTTCCCCCCTCTCTTTTTTCCGCTTCCCTCGGAAAAAAAAGAAGAAAAAATGCAAGGGGAGCATTAGAAGAAACACCAGTGCAGGGCACACTGACTGAAGACCTGCACTAAGGCCAAGAGCACTGTAACTCGAGCATTCAAGGCCGCTTGTCGATCATGTTGGCGTTGCTCTTTTGTATCGTAATCCCTTTTTTTCTTCTAGTTAAAGTCTATGGTTTAGCTGCCGTGGGCTTAGCTGTGCAGGGGTAGGGCTCTGGGGTAGGGGACGAGTGTGTGTGTGTGTGGGGGGGTTTGGGGGGGGGGGGGGAAACAAGCAGTGGAAAGGGTAGAAGGAAGGAGAGGAGGAAGCGAGGAAAAAGTGGAAAGCGCGAAACGGTCGTCAGCCCTTAAGCCGAAACCCAAAACCAAATTTATTCATGACTAACTTTTTTCGAGAACCAAAAGAAAACCATTATTTATATTTGACATTGCTTTCAAATCAGGAGACACCTTTCTGAGGCAACTCGGTCAATGCTTCATATGTGCACTTTTTCCTTTCTCTGAGTTGCCACAGAATGCTGTCTGTCAGTATCATTTGTGTGTATTGTGTGTATGTGTGTGTGTGTGTGGGGGGGGGGGTCATACTGAAATATTATAATTATGCTGCTCTGAAATTAAAACGAGATGGCTTTAAATGTGTTAAAAAAAATTTGTGGATGTGGTTTTGTTGTTTTGCAGCGGCTACTCACCGAGTCGCAAGAATCACTATCATTCATCGTCTTTTTTCCTGACTTCCGTGATCCTGTGCCGGTGGCCCTCACCAAGCTTGAAGCTAGCAGGTAAGGTTTCCACGATAAAAACAAGTGCAGCATAATTATATAATCTTTCTATTTTACAGTGATTAATGACTGCATCAGCTATAGTTCTCTGTTTAGTCTTTGTCTTGTTCTTGCTGGCACTTGTTTAAAGAGCAGGGATCAAGACCAATATCATTGTTCTTTCTGAAACTATATTTTGTTGGAAATGGTCAAATTCGTATTAGTATACCTATTAAGTACCATATTTACACAATTGTAAGTCGACCCTCGCACATTGCACATCAGCAAAAAAAAAAAAATCTTTAGATGTGCATTTTACTGCGAGCATGTGAGAACGGCAAAGTATCTGTTTCGAAAGCCCAGCCTCCAACACGCGATCGATGCTTTCTGGCGTGCTTTGGCTGCGCATGCACGCGCGAAGTGCATGAAATGCCCAGGCGTTATCGAAACTAGGAAGTTCACGCTGGAGGCGGGACAACTGAAACTGCTCCCTGTCATTCTTACTCCGTCCGTGACTAGACTACGAATCGTCCGCACTGGTGATGTCCTGTCGTCTTCACCGCTACATTCTCGAAGCGCGTCGTCGGCATCGTCCAACGAAATCTCGTACTTCGTAAACGACAGCATCAACCGCATCTTCCGCGCTTGCTCGGCGATCGGATAGGGATTGATTGCACACTTTTGCGGCGTACGTTGCAAGCCTGACCTCCAACTCCGGAAGGCATCCCCACCTATCGAGACTTTGGCCTACGGGAGCCTCTTCATTTGCCATCACAGTTTAAGATCCCGCGCTATTGCACACTCCACTGGAGCATCACCCGCTCCAATAGGTCGAACTTGCATCCAACAGCGCAGTTGTTGGTTGCTTCTGGGTGAAGAATGGCCATAAAGGAGCACCGAAAACATGAACTGCCCGGATCACGCGTGTCGATACAAAAAAACATAGTTAGCGCTCCAGCACGCTCTCGACACTCGATCAAACGACGTGCGACCGTGAATCGTCCGAAAAACTGAAGAGAAGCCACAGGGAGAGTGAGCCATGAGGCTGTTTCAGCGGCCTTCGAAGTGGCTCTTGCAAGAAGTGCCGCCACCCCCCGGGAGTCGGGTGCGCCATGCGCTGTTCACCGTCGTACATTCGGGTCAATTTGCGAATTGCTATCAATAATACTTGTTTGTGCAAATAAAAAATAAAATAAGTTGTAAAATGACCACACAGAATAGCGCAATGCTAGAGGTACAGCCGGCTGCACTTTTAACAAGCCCAGGTGGTCATGATATCACAAGGGTTTCGTTTTGTCCGGCGGTGGAATGCTTTAGTTCGATTATTAGTTAACCCCCTACTTCAGATTTTCAGAAATTGAAAAAAGATCGACCTACATTCGTGTAAATAGGTACTAAGCCCTTTAAGTAATTCGTTTTTCACTATTTAATGTTAGTTTCTGCAAGCCCATGTTTGTTGTGTCTCTTACAATTTCTTTGCTCTCTTTGGTTTGAATTATTTTCTGCACAGCTTGAAATAGGAGGGTTTGATCATAAAGAAATTTGTTTTTATACATTTCAGGTACAAACGAGAGCAGCTGTTGATTCCTGCTTATGATCATGAGTTCAGGCATGGATTTCAGCATATCATGCCAAGGTATGGTTCTGGTATACATCTCTTAATTACAAATAAAATGCACACCTCCGTGGTTATCTGTTGCTGAGCAGTAAACACTGGTGACCAAGAACATAGGTTGGCACAGGCTATTGCATTTGCAAATCTCTTTTTTAATATGAAAGCATTAACTGTCTCATGGAGCGAGCTGACGTCATCAGTCTGAAGTGCAAAAACGGCAGATAGTTTCCTTCAGCTCCATTGGCTGGTGCACGTCGATGGGGCTCCCATGGGCCGCTGCGCTCGTCAGTTTCCGCGACCGCTCACCTCATGGCGCTGCGTGTCCATCGGTGCGGAGCGTCCAAGGTCATCAGGGGAGCACACGCGCCGACCGGCGACGAAAAGTATGCAGCAGACGAAAAAGGGAGCGGACGAGCGGCTTGCATGCTTTCAAATTCACAACTCGTAAGGAATGCTTAGGTGTACCTCTATCTTTTTAGTGAAGCAAAGACTTTTTTGTGGTAAACCAGCGACGCGTTCGGAAGAGCCCAGGTACGGCGACGGCTGCCAAGTACGACACCAAAAGAACAAACAAGCATAATACGTAGAGGCACAATGCGCACAGGCAAGGATGTTTTTACCTTCATCTAATCATAGCTGCTCACAGTTGGTTGCAAAAGTGCATTAGGCATTTTTTACATTACCTTTTTGTAAGCACATTCTTGCAAAGCGGTGACCAAGCATGCAGCGGTGATCAGCGATACTGGCAATAGTGTTATATTCCTGTATGAGCGAGAAAAAACGAAATGATGAAGAGCAAAGCTTCAATTAGTTGAAGAGCAGAGAAGGGAGAGGGCTACAGCAATGTGACACATGGGCATGTACATCTTTCTCTTGATTTCTTGTACAATAAAACTAGTTGGCAACATTCTTTTTATTCACAAGATCCCTCAACTAATGGCACTTCATATTTCAGCAGTAGGTGATATGACGAAATAGTCATTTCATGAAAGCAACTGGCTAATACGTTTTGCTGTATTGCTGTTTAAAATTTATTTAAAAAATTAGGAAAATATTTTCGGTGGCAAATGTTTTGTTGAGTGGTTGCAATACTTTCGCTTCCTTTATTCATTAAAGCTCAAATTCCTTTGCTAAAGGAAGACTCAAAAATCGAAAGCAAATAGAATGTGAATGTTTATACGGTGAGAAATGGCGAGATTGGTTCAATGCTGTACGGGAAGAATTTAGCCAATGCATTATGATTGCTAACCAGGGGTCTTTTACGGGCATCATGCAGTGGGGATATACGACCCCATACCGGTATAATGCTCATTCATATCGACATGGGCAGGACCAGAGTTTGAACCCAGGAATGATTCTTAGGCTTTGCAGCTAAAATTTTTGCTACACATTTGGAATTGCTGTGTATCAGTTGTTTCACTGCTATACATTAGCGCATTAAAATGCGCTAATGTAACGCATTTTAATGCGTTACATTAGCGCTTAGTACATGCACTGATTTTGGACTGGTTTGGACTAACCAAAGTTGGCAACATCACCACGGGATTACACCACAGACACACTGGCTGTGGAAACTGGCTAGGGAACACCTGCAAGCACCGACAAATGGCGGGCGGAGTGCGGGTGCGTTCTTTGGACGCCTTCAGAAGCTCCTGCCGCCAGCTTTGGAGACCTGTGGATACACACAAGCTGCGATTCCATTCGTCAACCTGGCACGCCTGCCATGTCGTTCTTGGAGAGCAGTCCTCCTACCATGTCACTGGGCCGTTAGCCCACGGTGTCGTCACCCCTGTATGCACAACATGCGTGGCAACACAAAACCCAAGAGAACCGTCAACGTTCAAGAGCAAAGATTGGCCTTCCAAAAACAACAGTGTGCGAACTGTACACTTCGATCGAGGGAAGGTGTGCTGGCTCCAACTGAGGCTGCCAACGTTCGAGAGCAGAGACGGGCTCTCCGAAGACAACAGTACGCGGACCATGGCCAGCGAGCGAGGGAACTGGCTTAAAGGGGCCCTGCAACGACCTTTTGACTGGTTTTATTTTGCACCGAACCTGAGTGCACTGAATGTAGTAACTTAATGAAACTTTTCTTTTCTCGAATTTCGCTTTATTTTAAGTTATAGGCAAATTAAAATTACTAAAACAAGCAAAAAATAACCTTCTTCATGACATCCTTGGTCGTGGCTTGAGTGGCCGTGAACTAGAGGAGGGCTAGTGAGCTCGGCGAGCGCTCACAGCTGCCGCAGTCCGTGTCGACTGCTCGAGAGCCGTCGACACGGACAGCAAACATGGGGTAAAGAACCGTCCAGAACGGAATCCACTTTGCGCTGCCATACCGCCAAACGGCCGAACTGCAAGCTGAGCCTGCTTGCCGAAGGCCTTCGGAACGCTCAGATCCTCGAGCCCGTATGCGACCGCAGCGCTGCCGCATACATCCGGGACCTTTCTACGGTCGCCGCTCGTCGGTGCCTGATCCCACTACCCCTTTCTAGTATGCGTCACCTTTTCCACTGCTTGGTGGCGGGTATGTCGATGGGTCATTTCTTGTTTCTGTACTTTATAAACTGCGTTTGTTTCTTTTCCGATCTAAAATACTGAACAAAAACTAGTTTCATAAATAATAGAAACAATTCGCACCACTTATATTTTGTATTTCGACTAAAAAGAAGCTTTTAGCGGCTCTGACCGGTAGTAAGGCCAGGACCAAAGACTTTACATATCGCGCGCTTTCAGCACCGCGGGTCGCCCTTGTAGGTGGAGGAGGCTTCTGCGTCGTCCGGTTAAAATATGACTCACTGATATTTAGTTACTCTCTCCGTGCCCGCTGGCTTACCCTAATCTCAAGAGACGTGGAAACCGCAAAAACGTTAGACGCTTAAATATGATTGCAGGGCCCCTTTAAGGGGAGACGCATGTCTTGAAATAATCAATAAACACAAAATTTCTTGTCTTGTGTAATTGCATATTTGGATTGAATATTGTCTAAAGTAGCCTCATGCAAAGTTTCAATGCCCAATTCGATGTCTAAGTACAAGAGAAACGCTAGTTACAATGCCTTGGCAGCGTTCGAATCGCGATTTCGAAGCAAAAAGTAGTCGAACTCGCACGTGGCGCCTTCCGCAGCCGCTGTAGCTTGTCGGATCGCGGCCATTTTGAGCTTGTTGGAAAGCTGGCTCTCTCTCCTCTTTCCTAATGCTCACTCATTCTCGTGACACCCTCAGGAAACGTTCGCATTTCCTCATCTCCTCCTCTCGGTTTGCGCGCTGACGAAACTGTCGCCTGCTGTGTGTTGACGGCTGCTCGCTCAGGTGCTTTGATTCTTCAGTAATCAAGCACACGTTTTAGTTCCCGTTTGCGCGCTTAGATTGAACATTGATCGTTGCCTTGTTTTGTTACAAAGCTGCAGGAGTTTCGAGTTCTTGAGATGCGGGTCGATGCTCGGTTGAAAGTGAGCACGCTTCGAGCTTTCGGAAGGAAGAAACATGCCTGGAACAAGACGCCAAAGGGGTTTCTCACAAGTGCGCCACTGCAATCGGCACCGCCGGAATCGTTGGATCTGCCGGCAAGATTGGCCGGGTTTCCTGCCGAAGACATTGCGGGTCCCAGCTGTACCACAGGCTGTTTCTCGAGCTCTGGAACTACGGTGTGAGTCAACTCCGCATACTTCTCTATGGCTGAGCAGGCGCAATGTGTCCAACGAGAGGAGCAATGCAAGCGTACCTTATCCAAAAAGTTGGCGACCGAGCGCAAGTTCAACCTTCCCGGCGTCAATGCGGGAGGCCAGGCAAGCAACGCCTGGACACAGTTTATTGTCGTAGACATGAAGCTCCTGAACGACCTCTTAGCACAGAAAAATTTTGGAAGCTGCGGTGCAGGAACACTGTCAATCACCTAGGCTATGGACCAGGCACGTAGCCAGGGGCGTCCATGGGGCCCGGCCCCCCCCCCCGCCCCCAAAATCTTCCATTTTGCTGGGACCTCCTCTCCCCCCTCCCCCTCATACAGCATTTTGTCATGGGCGAGCCCCCCGCCCCCGAAACAAAGTCCTGGCTACATGCCTGCTATGGACAAGGAATATGGTTTAGCAGTCAAACCTCTCGTCTGCACCGTATGTGAGCTCGAGAAAAAGCAGTTCTCTTCACCTAGAGTGTCCGGAACGGCGAAGATCACACTCCCTTCGAAGTGTACATGTGGGCCATGAAGGGGATTCAGTCAATCGGCAAAGGAGTTACAGCCCTGACGGACCTCTGTGCAAGCATAAACTTGTCCCATCGTGGCCTGCACCACAAGACCTTCCAGGTGCACTTGAAGACTTTTGTAAAAGCCTGCCAAAACTCGGCAGGTGCGAGTGAAGCTGCCTGTATGGTAGTTGTAAAGAAGCTGTACGAAGACTTCTCGAACCCTGTTGCCAACATTGACGTTGTCTTTGATGGATCCTGGATGACCAGAGGACGCAGCTCCCACATTGGTGTGGGCTGCATTATCGAACTGTATTCGAGCCCAGTCCTCGACCATATGGTCTACTCAAACGTTTGCCTCGGTTGTGCTCGGGGACTGGACTTGCTGGAAGAGGGTTACAGCGACTGGTACGCAGCCCACAATGGTCAAATGAACATTGATTATAATGCTGGTCGCGTAGAGGTTGAAGCTGCATTGACCATGTTTCAAAGATCCCTGGCCAAGCATGGACTACGCTACGCCACCATTCTTTCAGATGGTGACAGTCGGACCTTTCATGCGTTGACAGAGGCAGACGTTTATGGCTTTGTCAAAGTTGTGAAGAAACACTACATCAGTGCCCTGATGGAGCCGAGTCCTGGTGCAGGTTCAACAGGGCGTTGGCAAGCTGTGAACCTCCTCTGCCGCACAAGAATCCACTTCCAGATTCTGTTCGGGCTGCACCTGATTCCGTGTTCGCAAGGCTGAAAATGAAGATCTGCTGGCATGTTGCAGTGAAGGCAAGACCCAGAATGCGAGCAAGAGCCTACATTTATCATCTGGACGCAGACATCCAAGAACGCGAATGTATCCCTGGACAGAGTGAAGAGGGATGCAGCTGAGGCTGTTGCCATCTACAACCAGGGAACGAGGTTGACCAGCGAGTCCATTGCCGCAAGCCTGGGTTATGCAACTGGTAACTGCCTCAAACGCCGAAGTGTCAGAAAGGACATTCTCCGGCCGCGTAAAGCAAACGCTGCACACCAGAGCAGCAGCTGTGTAAAGGAGTATGCCAAGCAACACAAGGCAGGAGCAGTTCAGGATGACAGCCCCGAACAGCTGTGGAGGCACTTCCCAGAGCTACACAGACCAAAGGCCCTTTTTAGGGCCAAACAAAATTGCGTTTGGAGCTTCAAACTATTGCTGGCCCTTCCCGTTGTCTCTCGTAAAATCAGCTAATTGGTTTGCAAAATTTTATTTTTATATTGTATTCTTTTTATCTTTCATATTTTTTTTAAGGTTCCTATGTATGGATTATAGCCCATTTTATCTCAATTTGTTCAGAAAGAACACTGTACATATTGATGAAACTTATTGCATAGAATCCCTCATGCAATTTTCTGCAATTATTGTCAAAACTTCAACTGCGATTTACTCAGCTTCATGTTTTTCGTCTATATACTTAGCCTTACAGAGGTTTTCAAAGCTTTTCTTTTTTTTAAGCATTTTTGTTAACTTTATAGCGTTTAATTCAGAAAGAAGTGAACTGCCGAGCTATGCTATTTTTGTATGTCTGAATGCACTTGAACAAATTTTATTAGTGATAATGTGACCTCATTGTATTTCATAAATAGGGTACTTGACATAATTAGACGAATTTGATCAAATAATCCTTTTTTACAAAAGTATAAATAGCACAGGTCTGCATGGCAGGTCTTTACCTACAATTATTGCATAGAATCCCTCATGCAATTTTCTGCAATTATTGTCAAAACTTCAACTGCGATTTACTCAGCGTCATGTTTTTCGTCTATATACTTAGCCTTACAGAGGTTTTCAAAGCTTTTCTTTTTTTTAAGCATTTTTGTTAACTTTATAGCGTTTAATTCAGAAAGAAGTGAACTGCCGAGCTATGCTATTTTTGTATGTCTGAATGCACTTGAACAAATTTTATTAGTGATAATGTGACCTCATTGTATTTCATAAATAGGGTACTTGACATAATTAGACGAATTTGATCAAATAATCCTTTTTTACAAAAGTATAAATAGCACAGGTCTGCATGGCAGGTCTTTACCTACAATTCCATATCACTTATAAAAAGAAATTCATTATAAAGGACCTTAAAGCCCTTTAAGAAATAACCTAATTAGGTTTTATTAATTGCTATGTCACTCAAAAAATAATTGAGATGTCTTAAATCTAATCGCATATTTGAAAAGAGGGTGACAATATGCATAGACAACAAGTTTCATTACAGTTTGTTCATAAATAAAAAATTAGTTTTAGAACCAGTGTCTGGCCTTAACAGAATTAAACGGACATTCACGGTAAATAAATACGCACAACGAAATGGCTCTGTCATCGTAAGCGCATCACTGGCACATCCTTCATGCACACGCTAGGTGAACTGTTCTGCTTGCACCAGGGAGAAGAGGGGTTTCGGGAATGTTCACTCTGCAGCAGGGATGGGCAAAATACTTGCAAATACGTATCGAAATACAAATCCAAAAAACTTCGTCAAAACTGTGTTTAATTACAAATCTAATTACATTTCCAAAAAAGCATTTAAGTACAAGATACAAATACAACCAAATGTATTTGGTCTCCTCGAAATACTTTTCCAAATACATTCCTCAAAATTTGCGTCGGCGACTTCAGGGCACCTGCAACGGGTTTCTGGGTATCTCATTTTAATCTTGCATCGCACACTCGGGAGTTAGTTTGCAGGGCTCTAAATACGTAATAGAAATATAATCATAAAAAAATGTTATCAGCTTGGACGTAATAGGTGAAAAAGGTACAGAGCTTCAAACAGCTTTTTTTGTCGATTACATTTTGGTATAGTCCAACAAAGAAAAACGATGAACCGAGACGACCAAGACACGCAGCACTAGCTAGAGATTTTTTTATTGTTGCAACTCGCACCAGTCACGAAAATCTGGACGACCCGCGCATTTAGAATGTTCCAAGCAAAAATATGGATGGAAATCAGGCTGGAAAGCATCACAAGTTGTTCCAGGCACTTATTTAGCCAGTCTGCCTGTGAACGTCGATTTCGTCACTATTCTTGCCCTGGACTAGCACCGTAATCACAAAGTCACTAAACGCTTGTGCTTGATTGAGAGACACTGCATTGCAGAACGTAGTTTTGTTCCTGCTCTGGACAGTGGCAATAAATTTGAGGGATGTATTTTCGCCCACAAAATTGTATTTAATTACAATTGTATTCGAAATACCCACTTTTTAGTATTTAAATACACGCATCAAGTACATTACCCAATTTGTAATTGAATACAAATGCAAAATACAGAAAGTATTTAAAATACGTATTTCAAATACTTGTATTTGAAATACTGCTTATCCCTGCTCTGCGGAAAAGTGCTGAGAAGCTGCATTCACCATGCTTTGTCATATATAACCGCTGCACGAAATGCTAACACATTTCTTCGAGAATCAGCGTAGCGGTAGCAGCGATTTTGGCTCGTTTTTAAATAAAATAAATAAATTAGGGCTTACACCCTCATTGGGTAGACAGCACCCCTTGTTGTTTTTTTTTGCATAACAGCGCATAAAGCGCATCCAGTGTCCCTCGGCCCTGGGGGTATTGAAATAAATAAAATCAACAGACTATACAGCTCCCATATGTGAAGTGTGTTCCCTGAAAAGAAGACCCCAGTTTAAAATTTGCACATAGCTATTTTGTACACATTTGGTCGTAGCGTTCACATTCAGTTCTGTTTTAACAGATAGTGAGCTGGAAGATTGAAACAAAGGCCATTCATTTAGGTTTGCATCGGGAATCTCCCAATCTAGCGACTAGTTCCTGGGAATTTTCGTAGATGCCAAATGCATCTTCTTTCTGTTCCAGGGCGGAGGTGAGCGTGCGCGCTACGCACGGGACGCACATCATCTTCTTGCAGAACGATGCAGGCTATGCACGCTGGGGCCCTACACCCGAACGCCTCGATGCCCTGCGCGAGAGCTACCGGCCAGGGCTGGACAAGGAGCGCGATGCTCCCTCGGAGGCTCCTGTGGCCCCCCTGGTTGCAGCGGCACCAACCCTTGCCCAGCCTGCCACGCCCCCCCGGGACCCTGCCACAGTCCCCACAGCTGCCAAGCTCTCCTGAGCTGGGCAGAGCGTTGCTTCCAGTCGGCCCCGTACGCAGAGCACCTAGTGTCGGGCGCTCTCATGCAGCACTGAACGAGCGAGGTGCAAGTGCTAATCTAGCACTAGAGGGAGGAGCAACAGGCTCTAGGTGGCCGCATCATGAAATTTTCTCGACGTACAAGGCACAAACCTTGATGGGGCTCTGCTAATTGGATCGGAGTAGTTTCTCATGTAGCTAAATGCGCCAGTTATGCTGCCTGCCCTACGAGGCGGTTTGGAGGCTCTTATGGAAGAAGAGTACCAGTGGATTGTGTGGATCCTAATCTGTGTAAAATGACAATCCATTCTTATACAAAGCGAGAAGGAAAATGAATGTTCACATTGCACCGCGAAAACTTCTGTTTTCACGTGACACGCCGTGCGTTTCCTATTTATAATTCAATCACGGTAGAAGAGCTAACTGTGTACTGTTCTGTACAGTGAACAGATTTGATTGAGCTATTGCTCGTTGCAGTGCCAAGGTGAGGGGCAGCCTATTAAATTATTATAGTTGTCTTTTGTTGTGCCTAAGGCTTTTATTTTTTTCTTTATAAAACTAGTAAGAAAAGCTTACTGCCACCTAGATTTACCCACCGGTGTCTCCATTTTGTTGTACATGCAGTATTTTCTTGAATTGGTTAGGCAAGATTATATATTTTGGAAGCAGCTTCCCCAAAATAACTCTCTTCACCATGCCTCGGCTTCATAACATTGCATATGTCTTTTTGATACAAGTAGAGCTTCCAAGTAAATGACAAGGCTAGTTATAAAATTGGAGCAGGCACTGCCTCATTTGCTTCACTGAAAATAAAGATAACTTTTAATGCATATGTTTTTCATAGTCAGAATTGACCTGGCATGCTGAAAGAAGTTTGTCTCCACTCCTATCATGTAGGCAAAGAATGCTTTTACGAACCGCTCTCTGTTCATGGGTAAATATTAAGATTTTTACTTTCTTTTGTTGAGTGAGAAATATGTGTGTAATTTTTTTTTAACAGACTGCTTCCATTTCTTCCATTTTAAGGTATCGGCAAAGAATGCTTTTACGAACCGCTCTCTGTTCATGGGTAAATATTAAGATTTTTACTTTCTTTTGTTGAGTGAGAAATATCTGTGTAATTTTTTTTTAACAGACTGCTTCCATTTTAAGGTATCTGGGTTATTTTTCTTAGTGTTGTTCTTTTAAATTTGTTGACTATATATCTGAAAGGTAGCACCCTTAAACTAAATTTGCTAACTCATCTAAGTATGGCAGCAAGTGAAGCCAGTCTCTAAAATATTTGTTTTTTAAGTGGTTGGCAATTTACAAAATTACTGCATTAAAGGGACCATAAAAATGACTTGCAGACTTAGGCCATATATTAGCGTTAGGGAGGAACTTGCATTCGTGAAGCAAAAAACAGGTTACATTGTAATCTAAACCTTGTCTCAGCATTTCGATTATGATGTTTCTTAACCATCCTGCCTGCATACTTTTGCTTCTTTGCAAAATTAGTATCAGGTTTTTTTGTTGTCATGGGCAAAAATAAAAGGTATGGGTTAGGTTATAGTATGTTTTTCTTCCTTGACTTGTGTTTTTTCTGCACCAAGCAGAGGCCATGCACTACTCTGGGTCCATAGAAACTGAGAAGTAGCAAAATAGGAGAAAGTAAAAGCCCCTGAAGCCAGTAACCACCGGTGGCACTGGCTGAGTCGTTGAAAAATGGCAGGGATGTCCCAGTGATCTGATTTGATGAGGGAGATGAAGATCATATGGTTTCCTACAGCCAGCTCATGTTTAATGATCCCTTTAATTAGTTTTGTACATGAAGCTTGGCTACAAATCTAGCAGTTCCTTAGTTTGTTGCATCTGTGTGTGCTGTTTTAAATAATATTGCGGACACGGTAAAACTTTTATGAGATTTCTAGTGCTCAAACTGATTTTAATTATCAACCATGAAAGGTGCTTTTCTGTGGGAGTGGAAAATGTAAAGATTTACTTGTGCTACTCATTGTATAAATTAGTACCATGATTTCTTAATGAAATTCTATTTCTGCAGGTAGAATAATTCAGCTTTTCATTGCTGCACATGCCGTGTACACAGTGCAACTTCTTCAAAAACTGGGAGAGACAGGTGCTTGATTGACTGCATTACCTTTCTTTTTATTTTTAATGAATTTTCACCCTGCAATATTGTGCTCTCACCGTCGAAGCGAAATTCAAATGTATAAAGCATGTGATAAGTTGCATTATTTTTACTTCATTACCATGTTACTGCCTCCGCTAATATCAAGTAAAACCTGTAGTTGGACCACAAGTTTTGACTTGATCTTTAACCATGGGGCATGTCATGATTTTAACAAAAGATGAATACAACTCATAACTGGCTGGCTATCTCAAGTACATGATCCAAACCAAATTGTTTGTTTCTAAATTGAAATGTTTGTGAATATTTGTCATGAGCCTTTGACCAAGCTCCAGGATTGCTCGCTGACCTTAATAGTGTACCCTTTCCTTAACGCTAAAAAGCAACAGATCACTTAACTTATTTTTCAATTTAAATATCATATTCATTAAATTAATACGGTAAACTCCTGTTAATGTGACCACCGTTAGCCTGGCACTTGCTTTGCCCAAACCTGGGCAAGGCCAAAACTGACCAATCTTTGGGGACACCAAAGCATAATGCCTATCTAACATTTGTCCATTAATGTGGTCATTTCACTTCATCACTACTCTTGGCATTAGTGAAGTGGTCACAGTGGGAGTTGGCTGTATAAGCATTGTGATTGAAAGGCTGGTTCATGCACACTTTTGGAGTATATGGAAAGCTTGTTTGGGAACTGCTGAAAAATTTTATTTTTAGTCCACCTGCCTGTAGGGGCAACTGTCATCTGCTGTGGGGTCTTGAATGTTTCTTGTATGCCTATGTTCCTCTGGTGTTCTATCACCTTATCTTATGTTGTTATGTGCATTGTGAAAAGCAGCTCATCTGCACAATTTCGGTGCTACTTTTTATGTGTATGGTTATGCTGAGGTTACTATTTTTTTTTAAGTTTTTCCTTTCTAAAGAGCCTATTGCCCCCTCAACAAAATTTTATGTGATTTGAATTGACAAAGCACAAGCATATTCTGAGTAGTAATGCAAGTTTGTCTTTCAAACCTTTGTGTATATGATGCACATATTCACTGTAAAATTTACACAGATGTGTTATGCAACTTCTTATGCTACTTCCAAAGGCATTTGTTATGGTTTCATCCTATCTGCATTATGTACCAATTTCATATCAAAATTCATTGTCATATAGTCCTGTTACCATTTTATGCATATTTTTTCACCTCATTCATTTTTGTACTCAGCAACTACCTAAGTACTTTCGGTTGTCTCGTTTATCCTAAATGTTTCATGCCAAATCTCCTCACTTGTTTAATCTTTGCTAAGCAAAGAGCCTTGTCATTGTTTACCAGTGTAAAAAGAACATGTTTCATTTTGCTCACACATCTTGTGGTTTGTAGACACTGGCTAAGTGTGGACCTGAGAAAGCAAATTCGACAAATTGACTTAGCCCCTTCTCTGCCACTGACATCATGTATTCCCTTGATGTGCCATGGCTTTCAGCATGCTTACACACCAATGTTTTCACATCTTGGTGTTGCGCACAATGTGGTGACTGTACATAATGTAAATAGGGCACTGCTAGATATTACTCATTGACATCCACATTTTTTTATACAGCATGACAGGAGTGAGTAGTTGTTGAATTGTGCAACTTCTTGGTTTGTAAACCTGTCCTCTTCTTTTTATGTGGCTTTCTTGGTTGTTTTAAGTCCGCATGTGACTATTGGTGTCCGGCTTGCAGTTATTCCTGTTGTGGTGGTATTCTTTCTCTAGAAAAAAAAACCTAAAATAAAACAAAGCCACTTTAGGTGAGTCTATTGTCTTATTTTATTATGGGCAACTGAGGGGAAAAAGGCAGAAGGTAAGCAGAAACGTGAGTAATCACAGTGTTAGCTGGTGGCAGCACTTTGGCAGAAGAAAACTCACAATCAATGTAAGAAGAAAAAAAGTGCTGTTAAACCAGTTGCTTTTTATATTTTCCTGTCTAAACTGGAATGGCCAGCCATTCAACCGTGAAGTGCACCTCCTTTGTCATTATCTTGGTTTTCTATTTCAGCATTTTTACTCTATTACAGTGTTTCAGATACCTAGTGAAATCTTCTGAAACGTATGGTACTACATGATCTATTGCTCTCGCATGCCTTTAAAATTTATTAGTTGGCATCTGTTCTATTAATCAGTATCATGAGGAGAAAGGAAGAAATTAACGAAATCCATTCCAATGGGTCAGCGTTTTGACTCTTCGTCCACATCATTGTTAGCTAGATTTTGCCCATGTCGTAGGAAATGGCTGAGTTGTTTGGAATATGGCAGTGCCTGCAATCAATGTTGCAAAACAATTTTTTTTTTTGACAACAAATATGCAATTGGGTGTTTGACCAACGTTGATTAAGGGGGGGGGGGGGGGGGTCTGGAAGTTTTGTAAAGCATACAGGGTGTCCCAGGCAACACACAAATCAAAACAAAAATCTGCACTCTGCAGGAGGGAAACGAACTGGATGTTAGCAAACGTCTTACGAAAGGGCACACCTTTTTTTGTGCACCTTGTTATTTAATTCGTTAAAACTAATTAGCTAATTTTTATGTAAACTGGAAAGTTGTAGGACGGTGTTGAACAACGCCCAATTAAAGAGGTCATGAAACGATTTTTAAACTTTTTCCTTAGCTTTCTTTGCTCCTCAACTCAAAAATCGCTCACTGTACCAAACAGTTCAAGAAGACTGAAAGAAGGAACTCCCCTCATGCTCGACCCTCGTTTGTGTACCCGGACACATGCCATTCTTGTTATAGAAGATAGCCCGTCGCTCAAAACTGGCACCCCGAAGCTGACAGTGCTGTGGAAGCTACTTGTTTGTTGGGTCAGCCGCTCGTGATCACGCTCCCTCGCGCATACCCACGCGCAGAGAATAAGGTCAGGTGATGAAAAGGAGGTGGCTGATTGGTCCGGCAAGCGCATAGCTTCCACCGCACTGTCAGCTTAGGCGAGAAGGGAATAAGTGAGGGCCGGTATCTTGTGACGTGCGTTTGGGCCGGGCGACGCGCTTTGGGTACCGCGGATGTATCACAGTGAAAAGGCAGAGAGCTTTCGAAAGGAAGGAGGTACGAAACAGTCCGATGTGTTTTCAAAGTTTTGTACCGAAAATCAGGCTTTTGTATTGCAAAACTTTTTTTTTTTTTTTTAAGTTTTGCGAAATTGTTTATTGTAGAGCCCTGCATATCCGCGGATATCCGCAGTCAACTAACGGATGCTACGCCACTGTCCAGGGGGGCTCAGCGTGGCCCTCGGTCATCTCGGAGACGTTCGATCCCCTCTTCGGCCTCTCAAGGAGCTTCAAACCAAGAGACAACCCGGTGACTACCGACCCCAAGCCACCTTCACTCTGTGTCACAGCTTGACCCTCTGTTTGCGTGGACCCAAAAGCACAACTCCGGCGCCAATCAGCTCGTCGAACGACGCTTAATCGAAGGATCCTTTAGTCGACATGCGATGTCTGAAACCGCTACACGGCGCAAGCATACCGCCAAGTTGTTACAGAGGATTTAAATGAGCAGTCAACGCCCGTTGAGGAAACCGCGGTGGTGACCGCGGCACGGTGCAAGCATACCGCGGAGGTATGGTTTTGGAATATGATAAAGCAATCATGAAACGCGCATATATATTAAAAGTTCATTCGTGACTTGCATGTACCTCAGACCTCTAAAACAGTTCTGACAGATGAGCAGCAGTCATTTATAACTCCCATGGAGCGAACCGACATTATCAGCTTTGGAAGCCGCACCAAACGGCACTTAAATTTCCCTGTCCAATGGAGCGAAGCCTGTAGTCTGTAGCAGCGAATTGATGGAAAACTCACATTGGCTGGCGCGCGGCATAGTTCCAAGGAACGCCACCCCACAGAGTAGCACTCTCCACGGCGCAGCGGCCCGGCCGCCGGTATGGGAGAGAGGGTGGGAAGAGCGGCCGGCCGCAGAGCCTGCCTGGGCAGCCGATGTGGAGGTTGCTCGGCCGGGCACAGCGCGGCGCGCAGCTTATAGGAATGCGCTACGTGTACGAATGCTTTCGCATTCCTACACGTTAGCGGTCTTAAGTGTCTTTGTAATTTTTTTAATTGACAGATATAAACATATCAAATTGAGTGGCTCTTGGATTAATATGGATGGTGTTGGGATGAAGTTCGTTTGCGCTTGGATTACATTATGACCACTTGGATTAAATTAGAGTACAGCTGGACTAAATTCAGGAACGCTCGGATTAAAAAAAAAAGGTCGGCAGAATTTGCATGAAATATAAACTTGTGCTACAAACTTTTTTTTTACTTCGCCAAAAGGGAACTTTTGGCTGCTATAAAGAGTGTTTTTAAACGATTCAATCCAATCACATCATTGAAAACTACCATAAAATATTGATCAAATCAACCATGAAGAGAGGATTTTATGCCAGAAAATTATCTAAAAGAAGATGGCGCTGATTTGTGTTTTTAGCGTGTAGGCCAAGCAAGAACAGCCTGCAGAGAGTCTTCACTACCGGGCGCCTGCACTCTAAAAAAAGCCCGTGCGTCTACTTTCCCGCACAACACTCGTAGAGCCAATCACCGCAAGTTATGGAGACAGCTCAACGAATGACGATGCCGAAACATATGTTTAGACCAAAAAACGCAGTTTGAGTTGTGACATTAAGCAATGCAAGCGTGACGGTGCAACGACATTCAATTGGAATGTTTTTCACTTTACACGAGCTTACTGGCACTAGTGGGACTCAATGATACTCGCACGCAACGCCACTGGCCAAGAAATTCCTTTGTTGCGGTGTAATTTCAAGGACAAAATTGATCATTTTCATTCAATCTCTCCTTTGCAAAATTTGATGACGTAACGTGGGGATTGAAGTATTCCCAAGTGACGATATTTGAATGCGGTTCATAGATTGGACCCGAGCATTGCGTGGGCACTTGATTTGGGCTCGTGATAATTACTAGCTCGAGAAGCATTCGGGTAGTGGCCCGTGTCCAATCGCTGCAACGACGACAGTGAGCCGAGCCATAACAATGTCTGGAACTCAGCGCGTGTCCTGTGCTTTGCCAACCCCAGCGCGTGGCTATGATCAACATTGGCGGCATATAATCGGCTCCAGATCACGTGGCTGCGAGTTGAGGGGGTGAACGCTGCTCGCTTTTCTTTAATTTTTTTCTGGAACTTCTATTGCGTGGGGTGAAAAACGAACGCGTGTTTCATAGGTCATTAACGTCAGGGATCCGTTTTAAGGGGTATTTGCATCAAGTACAAAAATTGTTGCATCGCCCCTTTAATGTCACAACTCAGAGTACGTTTTTTAGCCTAAACATGTATGTTTCGGCATCGTCATTCGTTGAGCTGCCTCCGTAAGTTGCGGTTATTGGCTCTCCGAGGTGTTGTGCGGGAAAGTAGACGCACGGGTTTTTTTTAGAGTGTGCGACGATGCTCGCCAGATTGCCAAAGCACACAATGTTTTTTTTTTTTTTTTTTTTTTTTTTTTTGTGTGTGTGTGTGTGTCGTCATTCCCGTTGTGTTCGTTCGAAGCGGCGGAGATGTAGATAGTACCTACAAGATGTAATCAAAATTGAAAAAAAAAGAAGATAACGCGACGTGACGACGCAACTTTATGCGACGCCAGACAGATCGAACGCAGAGAAAAGCAAGACAGTGAATGTGCGACGTAGAGGGTGGCTGCTGGATATTGGGAGACGAGACACGAGCCTTTTGTTTTCACTTTTTCTCGTCGACAAGTATACAGCAAATGAGGCCAATGCTTCATGAGTGTCCTGTGTCGGGGTGTTGGGGAAATTGTGTTGGGGGACCGAAGGTTTACATTTTTTTCTTTCCGACCGACGAGTAACGACGATGCTACCAGTGGATTAGGGCAAAACACCAGAAAGACTTCCAAGTTACGAGCTCTCCGAAGGTATGTCAAGCGGTTTCACAGCTTTTCTTTATTCCCGCACTTCTGTATTTATCCTCTGTCCCGCAAGACTGTGTAGTGCTAAACCACTCCGCTCTTTTCTGTTTTCTCAGGGAGGCATAGCGAGTATTTGTATGGAGCTGCGGCTTCCGAAGTGTTTATAAACATTTTGATGGTTTCAGCATGTGAGCTACCTGCTCAGAATATTGTACTCTGTGTTCATCTTGTCTAAAGAGTGACGAAAAAAACGTTTCTGCCGCCAGTCTTGCTTTCTATTCTTTGTCCCGACTGTAGTTTAGGAGTAACACATTTGCATTATTAGCGTTTTCTTCAATTTGTGTATATTTACTCCTGTCCCATTAGAGGTCCACAATATTACAGCGACTCTTTTATGAGCTAGGATCTGGGAAAACATGCGTCCGCGGATGTTGACAGAAAACTCCCCATTGGTCGTGGCAAGTATGAATAAATATGAATAAAAATAGGGGGCAGCCAGCGTGAATCAGCCTTCTTGGCGTTATTAGATAGTGAGGTCCTGATCCCTTGTTATCAACTCTAGCCATCGTCCTCGAAGTCGTCCTGGAAGTCGCCCTTGAGGTCGTCCGAGAGGTACTCTTAGGCGTCGTCTTCGAGGTCGTCCTAGAAGTCGTTCCTATGGTCGTTCCAGAGGTTGTCCTAGGCGTCGTCCTAAAAGTCTTCCTTGAGGTCGTCTTGAAAGTCGTCCTTTGGGTCGTCTGAGAGGTCGTCCTCTAGGCATCGTCCTAGACGTCAAAAATAACAGCCTCGCTGGTCCTCCATCTTCACGTGAAGTGGAAGAGCTCTACAATTTTTTGTTATAATTTTAGAAAGCAAATACTGATGACATTGATACAATCCATATGTGACACAAGTGCATGCCCTGGATATCCAAGTACCCTTGGACATCTGCAGACAGCGGTGGTTGGAGTTTTATTGCCCATTCATAATGCCTATTAAAAATGATAGTCCGTTTCCAGTAAACAACTATTGCGGTTTATTTTGGTGCGGAGGAATCAATGCCGTTCGATGTATGTGTCATTGTTTGATGACAATGATAATGCCAAACAATTTAAACGACAAAAAAAAAAAAAAAAAAAGGAGCAGAAGAGCACGAGCGGGGGGAGCGTGGCACAAGCGGGTTTTCTGGAAGTCAGGAGAGTGATCGCGACGGGCGGTTAGAGTAGCGCCCGGCAGCTGCTACGGCTAACTAAGCGCTAAACCGGGTCCACGAAGCCGTTGCCGGACTCCGACGACCGGGGCTGACACGTGCAGCGCCTCGAGAAGTCTAGAAAGTTAACCACATTTCTTTACGAGGGGAATTTCAGGTTACGTGATCAGGAGAGTAGGAACGGCGGGCTGTCGCGCTTTGGAACTAATGCGGAGGGCAAGTTCGTTTGCTTCTTGCGCAGGGGTCGTGGTGACGTCAGAACGTTGAGCTCTGATTGGCTCGAGCGGAAAGGGGGTCGCCGAGACCCCCTATCTGAGCGTCGTATGCTTCTTTGCAATGCCGTCTGCTATTCAACAGCTGTCTTACCTTTACACACTAAAAATTTCAACACCCATGTTCGTGTTAAAAGGGTGTTTTTCCGAGCTCACACCCTTCCTACACCATTTTTACATGATTTTTGAATATTCAAGGGTGTACGGAAAGGCCTACACCCTTCGTACATCCTTTTTACACCCTACGGCTACCGAAATCGTGTTAAGAGGGTGTTGCGGTGGTACACCCATGATTTCCGAATCTCGTCGAACTCGGAAACCGCATAAGCGCCGACAGCAGAAGTCAAGAAGCAGCCTGCTCAATTTAGAGGATTTCGTGAAGTTCAAGTAAGCACAATGGGCAGCTGACATCCAAGCCAAGCCAACGCTCAAGTTGTTTTCAAGCCAGATGAATGCCGGCGTTGTGTACAAGCTCCTTGGTTGTTTACGTGCAAGCGACCACGAAAATATCATCGGTTACTCACGCACTTCTGCTCAGAATGGTGAGACCACATCGGTTCTATTATGATACATTCCGTCTCATCCTGAGATGTACTAAAGCGAAGGCTAGACGTGCGAGACGGTTCGGGCTCACAGCTTTACTGTGAGCCTGTACCGTAAAGGTCGGTTCCGACACTTGCGTTTGAGTGTGTTTGTCTGCGTTGCGTTTAGAACCGAAAACGAGTCACCGGCACATCTGTGCTTCATATGAAGCGTGGATTCCAATTCAAAGAATCATCTTGGCACGCGATATAAGCAGCAGGGATGTCCTGGTTTCTCGCAGCCGCAACGCGGTCAAACGCAACTGTTTGAACCAGGCTTTACGTGGTTGTCCTGGGCTTGTCCCTCGCGCTTTATTCTTTCGATTTTAAGTATTCATTTTCAACTCGCTCGCTTTTACCAGTATTAGTAGATACTCAGGCTGCACGAGGGTTCGTGCAGTGCGACCATCTAGCGATGCTATGAGCTTGTGCTCGAGCCTTGGCTTTAATGCATCTTAGTGGGGAAGGCAATCATCGGGGATATATGACACACGATGATGCCAAGTCTGTTCACGGCGGACCCTCGTGCTGTTCTGATTGGAGGAGAAGGGGCGTGTAAAAAATTGGCAAATGGAACATGGTTAGCGACAGCGCAAATATATGTTGGAAAAAGTTCAGAACGTTAAAGTGCAGCAGCCTGAAACTTTGGAGTTAAGCAATTAGAGAATCATTTGAAGACATCTTTAGAGGTTCAGCCTTCTCTCCCCCCACACCAATATCGAAGGCTGCTAGGATATTGGTTCAGGCTAAGCCCTCTGTCTTTCAGTCAGCGAACTCGAGCCGTTCCACCTGACCTTGTTATTTCATAACAGATATGTTAGAAAATGGAATGCAGATTTTCTTTACACGGCCAAAACATAAAGTGTTATCAAATAATACCTGCCATATTCATATTCTACATTTACAGACCGGGGCTGCCCCGCCTGTGGAGGGTGAAGATGCGAGCAGCCTCGAAGCCCACCAACAGTGGCTGTGTGCTGAGAGCGAAAGCTGGTGCCTGACGAAGGCCAGATTGATCTTCGAAAGGATGCGACTGCCTGCAAATGGCTACATGTGTTGATATTGATGGGCATATAGACTGCAAAGAATGCTTATCCCTACCTGATGGATGCTAGGAGGGTATGCATTCCATATTTTTTTACTGATCTCTACAACAATTGCTAAATTGCGCTTCCCCGCTCCGTGATTGCGGCTGCCGGACGACCATCTTGGGACACGGAAAATTAACCTTTTGGAGCGTTGCAGAGGCTGGCCGGCAGCGTGCTGCAGACATGTTTTTTGCTCGTTTGTCGTCATTGGGAGCGTTAAAGTGGCCCTGCAATAACTTTTGGACTGGTTTTTAATTTGGACCGAACCTGAGCGCACTCAACGTAGTAATTTAAAGAAACTTTTCTCCAATTTCGCTTTATTTTAAAAGTTATAGGCAAATTAGACTTACAAAAACAAGCAAAAAATAACATCCTTCATGACGTCGTAGGTCCTGGTTTGAGTGGCCGTGAAGTAGTGAGCTCATCGAGCGCTCACGGCTGCCGCACTCAGTGTCGACGGCTCGAGAGGGTGCCACTAAAGCACGTGTTGACTAGGCTGTATGAAGTGGGTGGCCAGGGCAGCTCGCATTGCATTTGCCGCGCGATTAAAGACTAATTCGGCATAACACTTCATTGGCCACAAACGACGGTAAACACGGGGTAAAGATCAGTTCAGAACGGGAGCCACTTCGCGCTGTCATACCGCCAAAGGGTCAAATCGCCAGCCAAGCCCGCGCCGAAAGCCTTGGGAACGCTCGGAACCGGTCGGATCCTCGAGCCAGTATACGACCGCAGCGCCACCGCGTACATCCGGGACCTTTCTAAGCCCATTGTTCGTCGGAGCCTCATCCCACTACGCCTTTCTAGTACAGTAAAACCTCGTTATAACAAAACGGGATATAACAAAGCAATCATAATTCCCCTTGCTTGCTAATAGTGGGAAGAAATGGACATTGGCTATAACAAACTAATGGTTATAACGAAATAATTACGACCGCTCCTTCAACTTTGTTATAACGAGGTTTTACTGTATGCGCCGTTTTTTTCACCGCTTGGTGGCGGGTTTGTCGACGGGTCTTTTCTTGTTTCCGTACTTTATAAACTGCATTTGTTTCTTTTCTGATCTAAAATACTGAACAAAAACTACTTTCATACATAATTGAAACGGTTCGCGACACTTATATTTTGTATCGACTAAAAAAAAAGCTTTTAGCAGCTCTGACCAGTAGTAAGCCCAGGACCAAAGACGTCACATATTCCGCGCTTTCGGCAACGCGGGTCGCCCTCGTAGGTGGAGGAGGTTTCCGCGTCGTCCGGTTAAAATATGACTCACTGATATTTAGTTCTTCTCTCCGTGCCCGCTGGCTTACCCGAACCCAAAGAGACGTGGAAACCGCAAAAGAGGTAGACGCTTAAGTATGATTGCAGCTCCCCTTTAAGTCCACACTCCTTTACCCCTACTCTGACGCTCCGAGTTTCATACTCCAGGCACAGCAACTAAATGGCGCATGGCGTACAGGAGCGCGACACACCGAATCTATTGACAAGCCGCACAAGCTCCTTCCCACCGCACGGTTATGACGAACCTGGCATCCCGTGGATACGGGTGGGAGAAGCCAAAATTATTTCGGTGGTAAATTAATTAAAGCCAGTGTAGAGCGGCAGGGTACAAAGTAAAAGAGACGGCGACGTTATGAAGTTTCTACGAACGTTTAAGTATTTCTTAGAGGTTTGGAGACTCGCTTCGAGCACGTGCGGGGAAAGGCACCTTGGCTGATCTATTTATTGACCGTGCAAGCTGTTTATATTTGAATTAAAGACAACATTCTTGAACTTGTTCGTCGACGCACGAAACCCTCACACTTGCCAGATATTTCGTGGTTCCATATTGCAGCGAGACGGAATGCGATGGAAGCTGTTGATGTGCTATGCCGATACCGGAACACTGTCGTTCAATAGATAGCACGTCAATTCGTTTCAGGCGAGACTTGAACATGATGTTTCGGCTTTCCATTCGAAGTATCTTGATTCTCTGGGCAAAGCATCCTAGAAAGGGCAGCGCTCCGACTGTCTTCTCATCTCAACAACTTTTCTGTCGCTGTGCTGTCGGTAACCTTCCGTTCAATAGATGAATTCGTTTTCAGGCGAGATGCACAAACAAACCTTTCCCGCAATGCTAACTGATGCTTCGGCTTTCCAATCTAGGTATCTTTATTCGCTGCAGCTGGACTAAGCAGTTTAAAAAGGGCAGCCGTCCCACTGTCTTCTCGGCCGGCAACTTTTCTGTCGCCGAGCTATCAGCACGCTCGTTCGATAGATCGCTTTGTTCTCAGGCAAAGCACATGAACAAACCTTTTCCGGAATGCTAATTGCTGTCTTGGCTTTCAAATCAAATTGTTTTTACCTGCTGGATTAACCACTAATGACTGAAAAGGAGCAGCTGTCCGGCTACGCCTTTTGTTTCAACAATCTCAACAATGGCACAGCCATCTTGTTTGTGGACGTGACATCACGGAGCGCAAAGAAGTCACTTGTGCTCCAAGAAATGCTCGGAGCACGAAGAGCACGCTCGAGTGTCAGTCTCCGGCGGCGCTCCCTCTGTTTAGTGAAAGTAGCGCCAAACGCTCGCAATGTGTAAACTATAAGAATTTCCTTTGAAATCGCATAAAATTTTTTGCAACAGCGCGGCACCGCAAGAAAAAGGCACAACTTGTCGAACGTCGAGTCTCGCCGGTCTTGCGGCGTGATCAAAGCTTCCTGGGCCTGCCAAACTGCTGCGTCTCTGTGCCTTTTCACGCTTGGATACTTATCAAGAATCGATGCCATGGCAGAGCTTTGAAGGTATGTCGCACATAGGCGTCTTCTCTATCACCCAGCTGTTCCAGCGAGTTGCTATCAATAGGAAACGAAATCGGTGGTTGCTATTATGGATTAATCATGGCTGTGTTCCAAATCTATTTAAATGGATCACATGACAGCACAAATAGAGCAATGCTGTGGAAGAAGGTAGGTTTTCGAAGGCAAAATAATGAAGTGGCGATATCTGAAGTTTTTAAAACGTGGCCCGTCCATATGGTTGTGTGCAATCTGTCGTCGTTGCCATAGCTTCCTACCCCTCCTTTGTCGCCACTGGATCATGCCCGCTTCTGGACTGCAAGTGCCGCGAGTTACAAATACAGTCGTAAGAGTAAAGTAAAATGCTGCTCCAGAGGCACATGCATCTTCATGCTCTTTGCACTCACGAAACAAATCCACACGGCGTTAATTCTTGATCGGTATTCAAGCATGCGAAGACAAAGATGCAGCACTTTGGCATGCCAAGGAAGCTTTTATCATGCCGCCAGAACGGTAAGACTTGCGTTAGACGAGTTGCCCCTTTTTCTTGCGGTGCTGAGTTTTCGTAAAAATTTCCACGCAACGCTCCAAAACGTTGACTGATAATCTTTGTCCCAAGGTGGCCATCCGGTGGCCGCACCTGAGCTGCAACGACCAAGCGGAGACACGCGATCCAGCAAATTGTCGTGGAGATCAATGGTATTGCTTGCACGGAGTACTATTAGTCTTCAGAGCAAACACAAGTGTCGCTGCGGTCGCCACATCTTGATTGGGTCAGGTGTACCGTGACGTCTGGTGACAGACTCCGCTTCGCGTTCTGGCATCTGGCTGGCTTCCCTGCGCCCGTTTCCTCACGATCGGAGGTTTGTGATCATGCTGACCTACTGTTCAGCGCTGCAATGCAATTTCCAAAAAGAAGCTGGTATCATATTCTACCACCCGAAAACTTCGAGATTAAAAAGAGCATGGACAGTCAGACTAAGGATGGGAAAGGCACCGTCAACATCGGTCGTTGTGAGCTGTAAGCACCTTGAGAAGCGGGGCTTCGTTTACCCAGTGTAAGAGGCGCTGGGTGAGACTTATGCCGACAGAATTTTCATAGCTTTTCCAACCGTGTTTGTCACGTTTACCCTTATAATTGGGTTATAAGTATGGAAAGCTATCGGTGGAGGCAACTCCCGTCGATGAACCCCCCCCGCCCCCTCCACACGATATAAGGCGGTTGTGCAAGGGGTTGTGGAAGCGGCGGTGTAAGTGTTTCAGACACTGAAATTTTGTTCTTTGCAGATTCATGAGTTAAGCACGAGACACATGCGCGAAAAATCCATCCGATCCGACGTCCGATCCGACAATACGACTGCCTGATCCGAAAAATTTGGTCGCTTCAGGCGTCAGATCGGCGATCCGACATGCGTCAAACGCGCCAGATAGTTTTGCACGGCAAACGGATTGTCGGATGCGTCCAGCCAATGACAGCACAGCTAGTGCGGACGTCATGATGACATACTTGGTCTGTCGGGACCAATAAGAAAACGGGACGGGCGACGGGAAGCCGGACGCGTGGATCCCGCTGATCCATTCGAGAAAGATGGCCCCGGCAAAGAATGCACGCGCTAACAAGAACGAGCTCCTAGCTTCGCTCGTGCGAGCTAAACCATCAATCTGGGACCAGAGATCTATGAACGCGGACCTCCGCTGGAGTGCTTGGAAGTTGGATCTCCTGGGCGGAGCCGAACGGATCGTTGTGTCGCTTGCAAGATCGGAAGTGTGTGCGTGTGTCTCAATTCGGAGCGGCGTTCGGACTGTCGGATCGGACGATTCTGCCGTCCATTTGTCTCGCGCTTTAGGAGAACATCAGACCCCGCTTTGCGGGCATACAAATGGCATTTAAGTCGAAGGCCTTTGGGCGGTCTCACTTGTAATTTTCTCCCCATGGCCCAGAATATATTTAACATGTTGCTCGAGCAGAGTGCAGCTTTTTCGCTGAGACGTTTTTGTTTAGAAACAAAGTTGAAAAAAACCTCTTAATTTATTCAAATCATCAGCAGTGTTGATTGTGCAGGATGCAAATATATTGCAATGCTCCTGCAAGTGTGGTGGCATTTCTTCCTTTTCATATACCATCTGTGATTCATGCACTGTCTGCCCTGGAAACCATGCTCGGAATGTTGGTTGAAGTTTCGCCTGCAGCTACAGACCATACCTCAATAAGGCCGCATATAATAATTCACATTTCCTACGTAAAATGCGCACAAAAAGAAAAAAAAAAAAAAACGAAAGTAATATGCCGACAGCTAACGCCGTCTCGGCCTTTGTAGGGCGAGTGAGGGGGTAAATTTTGTCCTCAGCAGGATGTCGCCCTGGCTCGCTTTAAAAGGTCGCCTCCCAAACTTCTCGGTGCTAATACTCTCACCATACAATGCACCTGTTATTTGTTTGGCCCCTGGTCATGAAATCATTCTCAGTTTGCCATTCCATCTCACCGAGAGCCCGATTTTGGTCATTGAGGTCTCAACCGGCTTGCACTGAAGAAGTATTAGCGAGTTCGTTTCACGGCACTCGTGCCCACGCGTGTCCACTCGCAGCGTGGAGCGGGTTCGTTTCAGCCGGCACTCCACAAGTGGTTGCGCCCTCCGAGTTCGTTTCATTGCTGACACCCCACGCGTGCATGCACTCGCTGCACTGAGAAAATCGAGATTGCGCCAAAATGCAATCCCGTCGTGCCTCGCTCCGGCTAGGCCGGCAAGGTGCTGGAGCAGATGACGAAAGTTTGTCTGCTACGATGTGTCGCAGAACTGAAAGGAAAAAAAGTAGATTTTCTGATAGAAATTCCGTCCCGCGGGCAACGGAATCAAATGCGAGCTTGAACTGTGAGCGTCTCCTATTTCATGAAGGAAGCAGTTGACAAAATGTGCTTTATTTGGAGGTTTTAAGTCGCTCTGTTGCCATAAAAACGCTGAAATATACCAGTGTGTAAAGAAATGCTCAGAACAAATGCATCAGCGGCCCCCGAGATGTTTATCACCAACGTGTGCGGGTGAAAAATTGAACATTTGTCGACAAAACTGCCCCAGCAGAAACTTTGACTGCCCAATAAGCATCAGAGAAAGCTAAATTTAGTGATTTTACCCGAGGCTTGGGCAACATCATCATGTTTAACATTTACCTACTTCAGCTAACTTGCCCCGTCATATTTTGTTCGAGAAAGCTCTCGTTCTCGACGCCCTCACCAAAGCTAATATCTGATCCACCTGTAATGACGATCGAAATCGAAAAGTTTTGCTGGGTATTCCAGCAGACTAGTTTTAATGCGTACCCTTTCAGTGGTCCACGCATAATGCCATGCTGAAGTGGATCAAGCTTCTGCTCAGACAGCATCATCCATTTTCTTCAGTGTAAACGGTTATGAGAATTGAAAGATCGCAACCAGCTGCTTTGTAGACAGCTGGTTGCGGAAATTTACGCCGTCTGTAACTATCCCTATGACGGCCGTGTTGCTTGAAGTAATCGCAACTATAAACTAAAGGCTGCAGCGACCAACGTTTGTAGATAATCGTTGGTAGCGACTGTACTCTCGCATTCCCACCCATCACTCCGAACAGCAAGGCGCCAGTTTCGGTTTGAGGTCGGTATTCTTCCTACAACATAGATGGCGGCAGCATCAGTCTTCCGCACTTGGTGCATTTGGCGAATTGGTTTGAGTCTAGTTCTCAGTGCAACACTCTGCGAGTGCAATGCATTCTGGGAGAGAACTCGAACGGTGCCAGTGCGTGTGAAACAAACTCGCTATAAAATACCGCTACCAGACGCATCGCCTGCTAACATGAGGGAATAATAATGAGTTTGTTTGCTACTAGGTAGGTATCATTCTCTGACAGAAACAAAACGACGAACAGACTGGCAAGTCATCTGCGAACATGCCAAAAAGGGACAATCGTCTGCTATAAATTGTGTGCTGCGCAGAGTGAGATCAAAAACTAATTGAAATATGGAACATCGGCTATTTTACGGATGCAATTGTCCTGTGCTTCGTTTGGCTATGCTGATTTGTTTTCTGGCTGTGTGTAACTTGACACCCACTGGTGCTAAAACAAGAGCTTGGGACAAGCACCCACCTTACCACGATATTAATCTCACTATCCGAAAGAGTATTGGATTTAATTACTGAGTGCCTTTTCCATTGACAAGAAGGCCCCAGCATTTTTTAAGAATGCCAGTAGGGTTTTGTTGTTGCATCTTTATACTCGCAACTCATTCACTTTGCCAATTTCGTTTTTCTAGCCTGGCTCAGCTGGCAAGCTGAGCAGCGAGTCTGAAACTGTACCAATATTGTTTCCGGTCAGACTGTCCATTATTATTTATTTTTCTTCCCTGCTATTGTGATATGTCTGCACTGTAGTCATGACAGGGGCTTGAATGGTGGCTCCTACTTTCTACACATGGGTCCTAGGAAACATTTTGTAAGTGATGAGGTGCCCACAATCATGGGCGTCAGCAAAGTGGCGGAAAAGGGGGGCGGGATTATTCTGAAGGGGTGTAGCTTTCAAACCTATAACTTTAAAAGAAAACAAGGTTTGCCCTCCTCCCCGTCCTTTTCCTGCAAAACATACTGCAGGTGCCCATGCCCGCAGTTTAGGCCAACGGTTCTGGAAAGAGGGTTTGTGGAACCTCTCTGTAAAGGCATTTTAGGAGTCCGCAAAACTCTGCCGGCAATAATTTTTTTTAAAAATATGATTTGGGGCATTGAGTTGAGCCCAGCCCGGCCATGGCACATTCACAGCTCTGGGAGAAAAAGGAATCTACAGAAGAATACCTCTTTTCACTCTTCCCCCTTTTTATTCTTGGTAAACACGTTTGCAGTCCACCCCCCCGCCCCCTTCCCCTTTTTTTACATTGCCTGGCGCCTCCCATCACTTCTGCCAGTCCGAAAAGGGTTTGCTTGCCACGATTGGTGGTTTCCTTCTTTTCTCTATAACATCCTTTCTGCTAAAGTGAAAAGAGTGTAGACGGAGCTTCTTCCCCTCACCGTACCATCTTAACCTGCAACATACTATACTCTCGGGAACAAGATAATAGCCTTGTATCTTTTCTGCCGCCACAAATGCTGTGCTTAGCATGTTTTTGGCAGAGGCTTTTGCTGCCACCACATGCCACGCTATGAAGTGAGTGCCTCGGTGTGTGCGTGCCACCTGTCGCATAAAGCAGTGCACTTTCAAGCTGCGTGGATGCAATGACGGCAGAAAAAACACCAGCAGAGCGGACAATACAGAGCATGTTATTAACAGCACTGGTTAATTCCCAATAAATCACAATCTGAATCATTACTGTAAAGCCATTTATTTTTGCAAATCGGTCACAGAGGACATAATCGTGGCCACTAAATTTTGCGAATTATAGACGCCTGCATTCAAACTCTTAAAGAGATTATAAAAGCAATTTCGAAAGTTTATTTGACGTCTGAAATGGGCGTCGGGCTCATCTCAGACACTGTTGACCAAGTTCCAGCCCGAACAGAAGTTTGTGTGCCGCACCAATCGATTAAACAGTTGTGGTAATATTCGCGCGGGGACGATGCCTGAGACCCCCCCCAAGACGGCGGCAGAAAGGTGAACTAAAGTGCGCCGTCAAAGCGTGACGACAACGGGCTCCTCGTCAGGCGATTGCTTCAAACGGTTTAAACGAATGATGCGCTCTTGGTTTAGAATTCGGTAGTGAGATGGCATACAAAAAAGTAATTTGAATGTTGGATAATTTTTTTAAAGCTGTAGTTCGGAATTAATAGGTTTCATAGTGTGTATAGGAATAGGTTCCATAGCATGTGTAGCGTGTGGGATGACAAGGAAGAAGACTTGTGGAAATAAATGACAGCTGTATGCTGTGCTGGTTTTGAGACGGTGGTGTGTATGTTCCTTTTTGTTTCCTTGTCTCAAGGAAACAAAATTTTGACAGCAAATTTTGAACCCTGCTAGTGCACACCTTTCTGATCCAAAACTGACTTCGAGACCCAGTAGGTTTCAAAGCCGGTTTCAAATAAGAAAACCAACGCAAAAGTCAACTTCGAAACCTGGGATGTTTTGAAGTGATTTTTGGCGTTAGTTCCCGAAAAGATATGTCATCAGTTTGGTGGCCGGGAGCTAAAAGCATTTCATGCTTAAAATCATACTCATCAGTGCGGCCTTTATTATTCTCTGACTGAATCAATTCTGCTTTTATATGCAGGAGGGAACCATTTGGCTTTTCGAAGTCTTTACTGTGGTCATGGCGGCCTACTGGCTTTTCGGCTTCGCCCATGGCCAGAAGACGTACAATACGAGCTGCTTTCTTGAGAGGCTTTGTCTTGTTCTAATCTACTCACAGCTACGGCCAGTTGCAATCAAGGTGATTAATACAATCAAGAAAACACCTGTAGCCTGATTGCTGATCACATAGTGCAATCGCCAAAGTCTGTGAAACTCCTGCCAGGATTGTTCCGATTTTCGAAATCATTAAAGGCTTTGTTTGTTTTTCTTGAGATGGCAGCTGCAAGTTGTGTGGCTCACATACCTAAGTATGCTTCAATTCATGACCAGCTTTATTCGTTTATATTCATCACATTTCTCTAGTCCTCCGTGTTGTTTCCTAGTCATCAAACTAGGTATTAGGCACCTGTATGGAGTAGTTACATTTTGTTTTTACGTTTTTATCAAAACGGTTTGTGTCACTCTGTCTGGAATTCATCACCCTTACTACGAAATGTCAAATTAATCTCACGTTGAGATACTTTTTAAAAGTGGAGATGACCGGCATTAAATGTTGTGTTTCTTTATCACTCCTGTTCATACTTTGTATATTACTTCAGTCAAAAGACACCACCAGTGTTCAATATGCCCCGTCCGAGCACAAGCTTTTCAGCCTGGATAAGGTGAGCGTGAGTGAGCACGTACTAAGCAGTACCGAAGGTAATGAGCGTGCACTGCTGCATTTTCAAAGTTTCATAAATGCTCTTTTTTAGAAAAAAATAAAAGCCAGGCATTGTTGTGGTATATTCATAACATTGTGGCTTTCTTGAAGAATGCGGGCATTCTGAAGGTGTCGCCGAAGGCTTGCCAGGGTGACAGCGCGGTCGAAGGCGACAAGTGCGAGCTAGTACACGCTCTATCGCAAGCTCTTGTTCTGCGAAAGCGCTTCTCAAAGTCGCTCTTGCATGCCTGTAGCCTTTGCTGCCCTACAGTGGTAATGGTAGGCAACTCCGGCTGACACAAGAAATCATCCCATCGCCGCCACACTCCGTTTCCCTTTAAAGGACTGGTGAACCGAAATTTGGATTTCAGAAAACGATGCAGAAGCCGTAGGCGGGACGCTACAATCCCTAAAACACTACTCGTAGTCACAAGGCGATATCTCGAATGGACGGCCGTATTTGGAGAAAGAGGTTGAGATTGAACGAGACCGATGAGGCGCGTGACGTCGAGATATCTCGTTTTCTCCTCTCTCTGCTTCGCCCTTTCAAGGCAGCGAGGTGGAGGAGACGCGAGGTCCTTCCCTTTCCTTCTCGGAGAAACAAGACAAACAAATCTGTCAAATGCGCCTTCTATTTTTAAAAATAAGGTCATCCATTCGAAATATCGCTGTATGAGTGATGTTTTGGTGTTTGTAGCATCTTGTTACACGCTTTTGCCGCCGTGTTTTATGGAATCCAGATTTCGGTTCAACATCCCTTTAAGTGCAAGTGAAACTGAAATGCCAAGAATGAGCACGTTGTCCTGAACGACAGTTGCACTGCACAAGCGCGCATGCTTAGCAACATTCAAAGCATGGAGCTTGCTCTTAAAGCCTCTGCATCAGGCTTCCTGTTGCAGCTTGTGGTACCGAAGCAAGCTTTTGGGCAGACACTTTTTTATAAGCAGAAACTTCACCTGGCACCGCAGAGCTCCGACCGGTACTCGGAGTACTTAGTTGCGGTACTTTAGATAAAACAGAAGGGCAACAGGTGAAGTAGAAACTTCACCTGCACCGCAGTGCTCCGACCAGTACTCGAAGTATTTAGTTGCGGTATTTTAGATAAAACAGAAGGGCATTGAGCAGTGCAAACTACGATTATTGTCAGGTAAGAAGTATTCAGTTGCAGTAATTGTTTTGCTTTACATACAAAGAGGCTGGAGTATGCTTAAATGCTGGGCTAGCCCAATTGCTACCAGGGGCCCTATGCTACACGACGGGACCAAGCGGAATCAAGGGACCGGGAGCCATCCAGCGACCTGGATGCAAAGATGGGTTCAGCTTCCACGGGATTGGTGCCACCTGGATCTTGTCCCAAAGGGCCAGCAGCAGCTGGATAGCCTCGCATTGCGATGCGGGGATGGGGATGCCGAGCGAGCTCGGGGCATGCCGCCCACTCAGTGTGAGGGCCAGGTGCTCCCACTGACTGGCTAGGTGCACGTTGACGAGTTCCTGGAAGGTGTTGTTTACACTTAGCCGCCGGAGCTTGGCGTTCGACGCGTATGGCGGCACCCCCAGTGCCAGCTAGTACCCCTTGTGAATAATCACGTCCATCTTGCCCTTACCTCTCGACAGCAGGTTGAGATACGGATTTGCGCAGGCGATGTGGCTCACGACGAGTGGTTGGGTCAGCCGGATCAGGTCCGACTCCTCGAGCCCGTGTCTGTGACTCGTTATCCTTCTCACCATGCGCATGACTTGCGTGGTTGTCTTGACGAGTCGGTCGACCGTGTACTTGGGTCCGCCGTCCCGCTGGAGGTGAAGGCCCAGGATCCGAACCCGCTTCACCACCGGCACGGGGGTACCATCCTTTAACGTGAGGCGGATGTCCGCCTTCTTCTTCTTCGGGAATTGGCTTGCCCGCGCGGAGGAGCAACAGCTGAGACTTATCGGGGGCGCGCTGGAGGTTGCCGGCCTCGAGGTAGTTCTGCACCGTCTCAATGACTTCTTCGAGGAAGTCTTGCCTCCCGCTGTTCGATCCCGACGTAGCCCAAATCGTCAGGTCGTCCACATAGAGTGGCATAGAGTGTATGCTTCATCCGGGGAATCCGTTCCAGTAGAGGAGGCGGCTTGCACATCACCAGGTAACAAGGTGGGTGACAGGACCGAGCCTTGCCGATTGCCCTTGCTCGGTATCGGGATGGTGCTTGTGCGGATGGACTCGATTCCGATGGTGGCCATCCAGTTGCCCAGGAAGTCCCGCACATAATCATACATCCAGGGCCCGCACCTAGTTGAGGCCAAGTTCTCGAACACCAGCGTGTGACTGACGTTGTCAAAGGCGCCCTTTATATCCAGGGCCAGGACCGCCCGCGTTGTCGTACAGGAGATTCTGTCAAGGATATCCTCCTTGATCTGAAGCAGGACATCCTGCGTGGAGGTGTGACCAGAACCCGAAAATGGTGTTCATGGTGGCATTGAGTTCAATACAGGATGGTCCCCTCAAATATTGCTGTAAACAGCTGATCAGGGCATGGGCATTTAAAAAACTGAAATGGAGTGTCCAGGTCTGTGACGCTCGGTGGTATACCTGATAACTTCTATTTCTTTTGGATCCTTTTCAAGGGAGTATATTTTCCACTTCGGGGCACTTTTCTTGTTTCTGGCACTTACTACTGCAGGAACTGTTTCACCCTCATTTTCTTCTTTGCTTTCACAGCACTCATTTGATGTTAATGTGGAAGGCAATTGGCCCGATTCCACTCTTCGTTCCTACGTAAAATGTGCTGGCGTCCAATACCTGCCACAAAAAGGGTACTTAAGATTCCAAAAATAACTAAGAGTCTGTAAACATATGATGCCAGCATTTCTTTTTTTTTTATTTCCAATGAGCAACATTATATTATGCCAAAACTCTCCCTAAATGCACACTGCATTTCACAGCGTGCTAAACTCTGCCGGAAAAATCGGCGCCTGCACGCAAAGGGGCGTCGTTTCCTCAGCAGTGTATTTTACCTAGTGAAATTTTAAGGCGCTCCTTTCTTTTGCAGCTAGAACATCCTTAAAAATACTAAAAATGCGTTCGCCACGGACGACCGAGTCTTCCACCGGCAAACGCTGTCGTTTGCATACGATACGCCTTGAAATTTTCACCCCATGGTCGATCAGGCGCCGATTTTCCGGTTGCTTTCCCATACCTTGAGCCACCCAGAAACACCGCACGCCCCCGTAAAGAAAAAAAAAAAAAAAAAAAAAAAGAATGGAACGGCATTGAGTGTTTTGTTTACTTACCGACTTTGTGCGTGAACCGCGCCACGTTGCGCTGCCTGTTGCACCCGCGTTTTGGAACTAATTCAGTTGACAGTTCCCTCCGAAGATGAAGCCACTGAAGCCACGGCGGTAATCGGACTGGTAGGCTGCTCCCTTTCGAGCGGGCGGAAGAAGACTACGAAGAATTCGGCAGCGAACGGGCGGAAACTAGATTACGTACAGCTTCAGTAGTCGACGCTTTGTTTTCTCGATTGCGTTCGCGGCGTTCACCGTGGACTCGCGCACTCGGCCGTAGCCGAACGGCCGAACCAGCTGGACGGCTGCCGGCGCGCGTATCGACAGCGTCGCCATAGCAACCACGCCGCGAGTGTGGTTGCCAGACAGAATTCACACGATTTTTTTTTTTCTCGTCACTCACGTTGAGTTACTAGAAGTTAGGCGCGTATCATTATAATACATTATGCTGTAAGAAGTTATTAAGGGATATGTGTACCTACCTAAGACAAATGCAGAAAAAATATTATTGAAAAATAAAATTGCCGTAATCTTTTCATATCCTGATTAAGACCAGCGTGGTCACCGGGCTAACCGATGCGCGAAATAGGAGGGCATATATACAGCTCGGGGCACTTGTTGGTATAAGTAGGATGTATGTACCATTTGTTGTGTGTTGTGCAATTGATCAGTGCTTGTATGCCCTTGTGTATGTACAGTGTTGTGTGTATGTCCATGTCGTAAGTGAATGTAACCGCGCGGTGGGCAGCAAAAAACTGCAGTTTTCTTTTTTCAAATGTTGATCACTTTTTTTTTTCGTCGCTAGATGGGGGTTGTCGCCGCCCAATTTGAAAAGTGTGCCGGTTGGTGGTCTATAACTATTAGAGGGCTGGATGCCATTAGTCCATCCGTCGTGTTGATCGCTCCGAGTTTTTTCGGTTCCGCTGGTAGCTGTGTCGTCGTGTTATGCTGCCTGATTGCAACAAAAGGAGGTTAGGCGGCTTCCCCAGCGCGTGTTCTAGGTGCTGAATGCCGCTGTTCACGCACAAGCGTTCATGAGTGGATAACGCACGTAACAGAGGTGAGCACAGGCAATAGTTAATCGAGAGCCACACGGAGCGCGAGTGCGATACCTCCTAGCCGCTGTCGACAGAGGGTGTCGGAGCGATTCGTTGTCAACTTGTCGTCCACGGCAAGTGGGCGTTTTGTTCAATAAAGCCAGCCTGTCAGTGTTTTGTAAAGCTATCCCTTCTTTATAAGCGCTTCTGATGCGATGAAAATGCGACCGGCATCGAGCAGGCCGAGCGAGACTTCGGCGACAGTCTTGGCTGTTCATTCTCCAGCGGTTTCGGCCTTACTCGTATTATTTGCGGTGTTGGCGCTTGGACATAGAGATGTTTGGAAAGTTTTTTGCGCCTACAGATGACACCAAACGAGCGTGCGAGCCGTATGCTCTTGCTCCGGCGAGAAGCCGCGTACGGCTCGCCACGCTCGTATCGCCTGTCGCATACTGGCCGCCATATTGTTTTTAGGGTGTTAGCAGTTAACACGATTTTCACCACCTCCGGCGGCTAACACCCTTACACGAATAAAGGCGTTAGCCAGAGGACGAGCCATTTACACGAATAAGGGTGTAAAAATTTTAAGTGTGTACGAGCGAGGCTCGACTTCTCCTTTCAGAGAGGACGGACGAAATAACTTGAGCGGTAGGATGTGTTTTAGAGCGCAGCTCTTAGGCCCCCGTTTCCGGCTTGAGCGGCATCGGCGTCGGCCTCGGCGTAACCGCGCGGTGCATTATAGGTAAAATTTCCCGCTAAATTTAGCGGAAAATTTTTCCCGCTAAATTGAGCGGAAAAATTTTCCCGCAAAATCTAGCGCAAAAAATTTCCCCGCTTAGCGGAAAAATTTTTCCCGCTAAATCTAGCGGGAAAATTTCGCCGCTAAGCTTAGCGGAAAAATTTCCTCGCTAAATTTAGCGGAAAAATTACCCCACTAAATCTGACGGAAAAATTTCCCCTTTAAATCTAGCGAAAAAATTTCCCCTAAATGGGAGGCGAGCAGGAGAGGAGGAGGGACATAGCCTCCTCTCTGTACCTTCCACCCCTTCCTCTCAAGAGCTGCGCTCTAATTCGGCGCTACAGGGAGCTGTAAACGGCTTTAATTTTTTTTCTAATAATTCTAGCAGGCACGTATCAAGGAGCGAAGGCAAAGGACTCACGGGCGAAGTGGCCGACGCGCCGAGGTTTCTTTGCTAACAGCCGAAAACGAGGGTGGTTAGCGTCCGCAAGTTCCCCCCTTTCCTGTGCGGCGTCGAGCGTATCGCGGAAGTTATATGTCGTAGACTCGTTGACACCAAGAAGTAATGATTGTTTTTATCTTTGGCGAAATTTTATGGAAACTTATTTTTCTATGCCCTGTTATTTAAACAGACGAACACTTGCTCGGGGGCAATCCGATGGACTTCAATTAGCTCCCTGTATTGGCTCAAGCCACTTTTTTTCGAAGCTTACTGTCTTAACAGAAAGTGATAAAACACGCTGCTTCCCTCAGTGTAGCGCGCGTGCGGCCCCGGACATCTATGACCATCACAGACCTGATATTGCTCTGTTTCCTGCTGCTAGGAGCCGCTTGTCCCTCTGAGAAAGGTGCAAGGTGCAGAGAACACGCACCTATTTAGAAGACTAGAGTCGTTCGTTATCGGAATTAACCTTACAAATCGCTCCACCAACTAAGAACGGACATGCACCACCATCCACCGAATCAAAAAAGAGCTCTCAATCTGTCAATCCTCCCAGAAATTTAAAATGCGACACACCGTCGTGAATGCGCCCATCACATCCAAAGACGTAGCACGTTTTCATTTCACACTACCCCTTGGACAGCACCTGATCGGGGCCGACCTCGAAATCACGCAGGACAGAAGCGGAACGTTCTTTTCTCTCTTTTTTTTTTTTTTTTTTTTTTTTTAACAAGCAACCACGCGAAGGACTCACGGCTACAGCCACAGCTGCAATACGTTCGCCATTGCCGACGCCGAAATGTTTACATCCGCGACCCCCCCCCCCCCGACTCCCCCACGGCCCGAGGAGGCAGAGTTTAGTATCACCTCCTCTCCCACCTTCACACCTCCTTTCCCATGCGCAGAAGACCGAAACGCGCCCACTTGCAAGGCGCATATGTCACACTGGCTGCACTAGGGTGCCTTCATGTGCGCTTTGCTTAGGGTGGAGACATCTCGCCATTTTGTCCCACACTTTTATTTTTATTTTTTGTTCAAAAGCGCTTGAAAGAGCGTGTCCTTGCACGCGTTTGTGGCGCTGTCTGTGCTATAGCGACATTTTGTTTTCGTTGATTTCTTTGTATTTTCCCCGTGAGCGCGAGCTGTCGGCATCGGGTACTACAAAGGGTGGCATCACCCTAAACGGAAGGACATTGAGGCACCCTAGGCTGCACTATCGGGCACGTTTCTCAGCAATGAATGGTGCCAGAGGCTTTCACTTTCACTTACCTCCCTTATATTGCAAATGTATGAGAAATTGTCTCGCGCTCTTTTCTAGATCGTATTTCGATTCTGGCCATTCCTAATCCTAAAAGGACGCGGTAATTGTCGACATAGCAACGTCTTCGGAATCCTAGTGGATTGTCTTGACTCGATCGACCGGACATTGATGGCACGCAGAAGCAGATCGCGTACGAATTTCCACTGGAGCCAAAGTACGCGATATTCTTTTTATGATGAAAGTTTTATGTATTGTTCTTAAATGCTGGCAAACAATGATGTCCGTGTGCCGCCGGCCTTTCACTGCTCACTTCTTCCCTGGTTTCTAGCACTGAACTTCGTCGTCCTCTTTCGGACTGGAAAGGAAATTTCAACGAGGCTTGTCTTAAAAGGCCTCTGACTGCTCTGACACGCCAAAAAAAAAAAATGTTTTTTTCATGCTAGGCGTTAAAATGGCAAAAAAAAAAAAAAAAAATTGTTTCACTGTAGAGTTGTGTAGTTTTTATAGGAGGCCGAATTCAAAGTTCCCGCCAGTGCACTGTGACGTAACAGTGTACTGCAAGGTGTCGGGGCGGTCAGAAGGGAGGCATCGACCTACGTCACTAAAAGTAGGTTCGCAGGAAGTCACGTGAGTTTCACTCCTCGTGCTCTCCGCGACCGTGATGATGATGATGATGAGGATGCGGCTTGTTCCCTTTGAAACGGGCGAGCGCGAACTAAGTTCGTGCCCTAGCCTGGGAGCGAGGAGGTCTTAATGCCCCCTGAGGTGGATCTTATTACACCAATCTTCAAGTCTTGGTTTAGTGGCCACTACAAGCCTGTGCCGGCCGCTAGAAGGCCCCTTTATCTGCGTAGCTGCAGAGCTTTGTGCATCAGAGTAGTCTGCTTAAAGCCCCTTGATACAGGCGTTTTTTACAAGTACCGCCAACCATTGTTGTGGAACCGCGCGAGACACGTGCCACGAGCGCGTGCTCTGCCGCCATTCGCTTCCTAGGGCCGCTCATTTCAGTGCTGCGCCGCCATTCGCTTCCAAGGGCCACTCGAGACCCGGGTCTCGTGCACTCGCGCATTTGACGCTACTTGCACGACAAACGCAAACATATCGAGGGGCTTTAAAGGCCCGTTCACACGATGCATTTTTCTCGCGCATCTAGTGTCGCGAAACGTAGTTTCGCGAAATGGTTGCGTCGTCTGAACGAGTCTGAAAAGGACGCGCGCATCTAAAAAAAGTTGCGCGCACACCTCGCTTCTGGAGCGAGCTTTTGTTGAAACTTTGCCGAGTCCTGTCAATCACTCTGAGGGCGCCGCCAATGGCCGCTCAGAAACGCTCTCACGTGGCCTTTGAGGGGGGAGCGAGCTGTTTGAGAAGACCACTTCACTGCCGGTGTTGTAGCCGAGCCAAATCCGAAAAAAAAACCGAAACCACGAACGATGGATACTGCCGGCGCTTCCGTCCGCAGGCACGTCAAGCACCACTGAAGGAAAAGTGAGTAGCATATCGGAAAAATATCCAGCGATGGACGAAGACGTAATTGGTGATGATGATGATTCGCGTCTATTTTTAGTCATAATTAAGAAATAAAACCTTGAGACAAGGAAACAAAAAGGGACGTACACAGTACCGTCTCAAAACCAGCACAGCGTACAGCTCTCATTTACTTCCACAACAGTCTTCTTCTTTGTCAACCTCCATCCAAATTATACATATTCAACAGTAAATAAAGTAAATGGCAGTAAATGACAATTCAACAACTAGTAAATGACAATTTAAGAGTAAATTAAGTAAATGACAATTCAACAAATAGTAAATGACAATTTAAGAGTAAATTTAGTAAATGGAAGTAAATGACAGCTGTATGCTGTGCTGGTTTTAAGACGGTGGTCTGTATGCGCCTTTTTGTTTCCTTGTCTTAAGGTTTTATTTCTTAATTATGATTGTTCACCAGCTCGCCTGCGTTTTGACTCTTAGGATGTGGCGGGAGATGGAGAACACGACGCTGAATGGCTAATGGTGATGATGATGATGTTGGCTTTCAACTGAAGCGCCACTTTATGGTCAACACCCAAACTATTTTCGCGAGTCTAAACGTCATCGTTGTTGCACGTGAAGCGGTACGTGTGAACGAGCACATTTCGCGAAACTTGAGTGTCGCGAAACTGTTGCGCGCCTAAAAGATGCATCGTGTGAACAGACCTTAAGTCTGCTTGGTTGCGCCCGATTTCAGTAATTGTGAAGCCCAACGCCTCAGCGAGCACTAAGGGGCTCTGCAGGCGTGGGCACCGGGACGGCTGGAGTCCCGCACAATCTAGCACAACGTGCTCCACAGTTTCGTCGTAGCCTCCGCAGACCCGACATGCGCTCGAGGTCACCGTAGCATCAAACCGGCGTCTGTAAACTAGTGTCCGGAGGGCCCCGGCGCGCGCCTCAGACAACAAGCGGCTGCCCAGGCTGTTGTCGTACAGCAGTGCTTCCGATGCAATGGTTGTTTTGTGGGTCAGGTACACTTTGAGCATCGACTTTGTTTTTGCATCTCGGAGCCATTGTTGGGCCTCGTTGTCACGGACTATCTTCTTAACCTCTGACGCCCATTCCCTTTCCGATGACGCTTCAACGAGGTCAGAAAAAAAGCCATACTTGTGCTCCAGTTGACGAAGGCGCTTCTGCCAGCGTGTCCGCAGCCCCGTCAGGTGAGTGTACATAAACAACCTCCTGGCCCACCTGCAGCTGTCCATATGGCGAAGACGCCCGTAGTAGGTAATTTTGCTGGTTGCCTCCTGAGCCTCAAAGGAGGACCAGCCCAGCTCTCCCTGAACTGCCTCGTTGGCGACCCCCCCCCCCCCCCCCCCCCCCCCGTGGCAGCCCAATGCCTGGCGTCCAATCTCTCTCTGTCGGCGTTCCATATGGGCTCGGACATCACCGGGAACGCATACTACGGCATTTACAAATGTCAGTCCAGGTACTACTACCGCTTTCCAGAGCTCCCGGGACACAATGAACCGATTGCAGCTCCAAAGGCTTCGCTTACGAAGAATGTTGGCTCTTCGTGTGGCTGCGTGGCGAAGATAAGTGCGGTGGTCTTGTAGGTAGTCTGCCGAATTTGACAGTGTGATGCCCAAGTACATATATGAGTCGAGTATTGGCACATCGCATCCGCCGAGGCGAAGGCTGCCGAGTGTTGGCTCGAGGGAGCCTGAAAACACAACCGCCGCTGACTTGCCCGCGTTGAATCTCAAGCCAAGCTCCATAGCCTCATGAGTGCATATGTCAAGAAGTTTTTGCATTTCAGACACTGATGCCGCAGTCAGTACCACATCGTCTGCATAAGTTAGTCCCGGCAGAACCCAGTTGACGGTCTCGCCATGCTCCAGGTGAGTTAGAGAAAAGCCCAGCCCTGATCGGATGAGCTGCCTCTCTAGAGTGGTCACGTAGAGCATATATAAGAGCGGAGATAGTGGGCATTCTTGCCGCAAGCCCCTCGTCACCAGCACCTCCTCAGACGTACCCTCACCGAGTGGGTTGTAACCGTGTTACATCGTAAAGACGGTAGATGGGCGCTGTCCACTCCGGTCGCATGTTAAGATCCTGGAGTTGACGAACGAGCCGGGCATGTGGGACGCTATCGTAGGCCTTCGCGATGTCGAGAAAGCAACAGATAAGATTCCTTTTCTCCCTTCGGGTCACCTCAATACTTTGTGTAAGGGTATACAGGTGATTTTCCAATCGGCGCCCCCGTCGGAAGCCTCCTTGGAGTTCCGTCAGTAAACCCTCTTCCTCCGCCCATGCGGTCATGTGCTCTTTCATGATGTAAGCGAAAGTCCTATACACCGTACTTGTTACGGTCAGGGGTCTGTAGTGTCGAAGATAATGACGGTGACATCCTTTTTTAGGAATCAGCACGACCCGACCACCCCTCCAGTCTCGAGGAATCCCTTCTGTCCCAGACAGAATGTTCTCGAAGATGTCCGCCAGCTGATCCCTGGACTCCCTCCCCAACGCCTGAAGCACACTTGCCGGAATCTTGTCTAAGCCTTGGGCGGTGTTCTTAATATGCGCCAGTGCGCGTATAAGGGACACCCTCCCGATTGTTACACAGGTAGCGTCATCCGGCGTCAAGGCTGTGCCTAAAACTTTTTTTTTCTGCTCTTTGTACGAGTGATTGTAGAAAACGAAGTTTCAGTTCCACTAGCTCTTTATCGCTGCACCTAGTGCCACTAAATAAGCTACGCTTCAGAGTAACGACACTTGGCCATATTGTGGCTTAAAATCATGGTTGCCATTATCTGAAGCTTTATCTGAAATCACAGGAAATGCTTTTCCGCCCTCCACAAATGTTTAAACCGTTCGCGACAGAGCAAAGCAATATTACATTACCTTCCTAACACCGAATCTAATGCTGAGGAAGTCGCACTTTTGAATCATGACGATCGGCCGTTGCGTCTATTCTGCATACGAGCCAAAATGGCGGCGCCCACAACACTGTCGGGGAACGGAGTGCCGATACTCTAAGCGCAGCTTATTTAGTGGCTCTAGCTGCACCGTTGGTTAGTTTGCGTGCTGTAAAAGTTGAGGAAGAAGAGTCAGTAAGGTCAATGTAGAGCCACTAAATGAGCTACGCTTAGAGTATCGGCACTCCGTTCCCCGACATTGTTGTGGGCGCCGCCATTTTGGCTCGTATGCAGAGCAGCCGCAACTGCCGATCGTCATGATTCAAAAGCGCGACTTCCTCGGCATTCGGTTTGGTGTTAGAAAGGTTATGTAACATTGCTTTGCTCTGCCGCGAACTGCTTGAACATTTGTGGAGGGCGGAAAAGCGCTTCCTGTGATTTCAGATAAAGCTTCAGATAACTGGCAACCATGATTTTAAGACACAATATGGCCAAGTGACGTTACTCTGAAGCGTAGCTTATTTAGTGGCACTAGGTCAATGATGAAAGCGTGGCGAGTACAAGCCAGTGTACGAGTGCGTGCCATCAGTCCGATGATACAGAGCTATCCTGGGCACAAAAAAAACTATCAAGTTTTGAAAAAAAAAAAAAAAAAATGTTTAGAACGCTCGCAAAAATTAGGATTGCTTGCGTACGACCTTTTGGACCTTTTGTAGAAACATCGGTTCGAGAGTAAAGTTCTAGTACCCTCTCTCTCTTCCTTCTGGCCGAGCAGAGAGGGAAGATGGTTTCTTTGTGTCGACTTCGGGCCAGAAGATTACGCACGATGGGGACAAAGGCGACTTTGGGGGAGCCTCAATGGGTGAACAGGATGTAGCTGACGTTTTGGGTGTCGAACGGGTGGGAGAGACCTTGCGGGCGCGTTGTTTTCTAGCCACTTAGTCTCGAACCCAGTCGCGTGTCTAGGTGGCAGCACATATTCGCCAAAAGGTCCATTGCATTGCTGAAGGTTCGGACACCGAGGTCGTCGAATCATCGTATACTCTCCAGGCTGAAGATGCCTGCCGTCTCTCGGAAATGCATGCAGTGTGATCTCTTCTTCAGCTGCTGAAATACCGGGACAGTCCCTCACACAGCACCTTCTAGGCATTGTAGTTGATCACGTCAATTCACCGACTCCTCTTCTTCTACCTTTACAGCAACATTAAGCGATGAAAAGTAAATAAAAGAAACCTTGTCTGCTTGGATCGCTCGTGGAGGTGCGGAAAATAACCAAAATATTTTAAAAAATATTACACGCGTTCGCGGTAAGCACGACGAGGGATACAACTCACGTGACTTCCGCCGATGCCTCCCTTCAGAGCCGTTTATACTGAGAGAGTTTGGCCTTCTTAAGGAAATTTTGACAGTCTGACAACCACAGCAGCGTAGTCTGACAACCGGGGGATGACTACTTCCGTCCGCCATATTGTGGCTCTGACTCATAGGAACTCTACGCGATTTCTCAGGAATGAACAAGACAAAGAAGTAACGCCATATTGTGTTATCGCGAAATCCGCTTGTTCTAGCGGCCAACAAGCTCCGCCCATCGGCCAAACTCTCTCAGTATAAACGGCTCTGCCTCCCTTCTGACCGCCCCGACACCTTGCGGTACACTGTTACGTCACAGTGCACTGGCGGGAACTTTGAATTGGGCCTCGTATTTCTATTTTTATAAAAAAAAAACAAAAAAACTACGCACCTCTATAGTGAAACAATTTGTTTGTAACGTCCTGACATGCCATTTCAACGCCTAGCATGAAAAAAAAAAAGTTTTTTTTTTTGGAGTGTCAGAGGCCCTTTAACTTCAGACAGCCAGCCAGGAAGTAATTTAATAATTTGCCAAACGTGGATTGAATGGGTCTTAAATTACTTGTTGTTTGTACAACGAGCAACGAAAATGTTTCTCTTGAGCTCAATTATATGCCGCTCTGGGTCACGTAAACCCTACAGGGCGCGTACTTGCGTCCCTCTTTTTTTCAGAAAGTTTTCCAAGGAAGCCACTAATATTCACTACAACCTTTAGGTGACACGAGCTACCCCCCCCCCCCCCCCCCCCCCCTCCCCTCCCCCATAACAAAACCCAGAGCTTTCGTCCATCAAGCCCTCGTCGAACTTCGCTAGATACGTGCTCGGACGTACCTAGTAGGGAAATGCGGTTAACTTTTTACCGCGGTTACAGTTAACCGGCTTCGAGCAAACGGGCTCTGGGGACCCCCCACCAAATGGACTCATGAACCAAGCGTCGAAACCCAATGTGACTATGCCTATTACCGTACACTTGCTTGTTTCATAATGCCTACATTGAATTTACCTACCTTCTTTATTTCCCTTTAAGTTCTTCTTTCTTTTCCAGCGGCTATTTTTACCTACCTTAATTTCCTGTTGCTGTAAATATACAACTTACTTCTGACTCCCGCAATCCACATGGCCACTGTCTTCCTCCTGTTCCCGACGGGCGTGCCAGCCCCAGCCTGCTGCAAAAAAAAACAACAACAACAACAAAAAACAAAAAAAAACACCTTTTTTACATACGCTGTTTTGTTTTCACGTAATGTAATTTTTAAGGTAGAGGCCATTATTTATACTTATCCACCATCACACACACAAAAAAAAATCTGAATTGGATAAAAAAAGATGTATGAACGTGCTCGCTTTTAGATATATTCCCCTGGGTGCGTGCACAACACTTTCGGAAGTCCATCGCCACCAAGAAACCCCATTATTGATATGACAAGACAGGAGAGATCTTCGAACGTGTTTCAAACTACAATATCTGTGATTGCAGACCAGTGATTGTAGTACATTCGCAGCGAGGGTGTTCAAATTACCATATTTGTGATTTCGAAACATCTGCATGCGTCAAAGCTTTTCGTTTCTTTTTTTTTTTTAGGAATATTTATTATGATTGTTTTCACTCGTTGTTGTTCAAGAGACATTGTCTAGAAGTCAAAGTTTTTTTTCTTTTTTTGACTCATGAATACAAATCGCAACTCTATCAATTAGGCTCTCGTCATGGACGCGTAAATAAGAATCGTACAAACACTTCCATTTGAAGCTACGGGCCGTCCAGCCAGCGCACCGGCACTGTAAAGCCCAGCCAGCTCTGTCGCTGTTCCGCGTGCTGGGCTAGCTACCGTGACGTCAGGGAGCCGGCGCACAGGCTTTTATTTCTGGTGCTCACCTGGGGTCACCGTGGATGGGGCTGCTTCAGCGTTCCTCTATACTCGGTTTCATCAAAAAAAAAAAAAAAAAGTACTCGCGGAGCATTACTAATTTCCCCCTTTATGCAAAGAATTACGATATATATAGGTGAATTTTAGATTAGATATGTGTTATCTTATCAGGACGTACACGCTCAAAGCCAAAAGCATCGCTTCTTCCTCCGACAACGAAATCTTTACTTTACGCGGCGTATAAACAATGCGCATATATATATATATATATATATATACTCAACACAATATTAGCCCTTAAAGGAGTTAGCCGAGGAGGTTGCCAAAAAAGAGATCAGTGAAACGTTTCGGGCCTGGTAGGCTCTTCGTCAGTCAAGTGAGAAGACTTCGTTCTCCTTTTCTTTCAATCAAAGAAAAAACGGCCGGAAAAAAGAAGTTAATTGGAAAAATGCTTACCGTTTAGCGGGTGCCTACTCAACTAAATTCTCGCTTAAAAGTTTAGTTGAGTAGGCACCCGCTAAACGGTAAGCATTTTTCCAATTAACTTCTTTTTTCCGGCCGTTTTTTCTTTGATTGAAAAAAAAGGAGAACGAAGTCTTCTCACTTGACTGACGAAGAGCCTACCAGGCCCGAAACGTTTCACTGATCTCTTTTTTGGCAACCTCCTCGGCTAACTCCTTTAAGGGCTAATATTGTGTTGAGCATATATATTATATATATATATATATATATATATATATATATATATATATATATATATATATATATATATATATATATATATATATATATATATATATATATATATATATATATATATATATATATATATATATATATATATATTTTTTTTTTAGGTGCATGACAACGAGTATAGAGATATTGATGGTTTGGTTTTTAGTGAGCGTGTATGAGGAAGCGTGAGTGTGCATGAACTTTTCAAGATGTGCTCACATCACACACGAAAGCCGCGCGCTCGTATCTCTTCCTGCTTCAAATCTTATGTTTACGCCTATCTGAGTGATGTCGAATAAAGTGTAGAACAAACACAACGGATGCGGGGTCACTTAGTGTCACTGCCATATGAGCTCTTGCCACAGTGATCTCGCATGGTGAGAAAATGTGTGACCCAAAGTATAGTAACAATAACAGTAGTGGTAGTTTCTACTACTATACTACTATAGTTTGTCACACAGCCGCGTACGTCACACTGCTACTAGAACTACGAGTAGTGCTATTACTACTGTATCTATTACTGCACTAGAATAGAACATAGCTTCTCATAAGGGAAAAAAAAAAAAGAAAAACAGATGTATGCGTCGGAAGCAGTTCTTGTCTACTTGTTGTCAGCTGTAGTTCGAACAAAACACGAAGGTTGTCATAGAATCAAATAGCCATGCGGGTTTTTTTTTTTTTTTTATGTCGCATTTTTAGTTAATCGATTTTTTTTTCTTCTCCTTAGCATGTCGATTAATTTTGCGAAACGACATATTTACTGCAAGCAGGTAGATCGACGTAAGGTCTGCGATGCGTGTGATGGATATAAATTATGCAACTAGGGTGTGGCAGCAGATAATCACAACCCAAACATAAGGGTTGCGCATAAAACAAAGACGCCTTGATATTCCCAGAAGACACGCATAACATTGAATCGTATGGCGAAAAAATATTATACCCAGAAGCAGTCTAATAAAAAGAAGTGAAGCACAGGAAAACAAAACAAAGCAGGTATGTGAATCACTGACGAGTCTATAGCACGGTATTGCGCTAAGAACCAAAGAAAACTTTCTTCGGCCTTTATTGTGTGTGTTTTTCTGCTTTCACGCGTCAATTTCATTAGAAACAATTGCGCTCAGATGTCCCTATCAATCGAATGAAAGTCGACTGGTATTGTGTTTCTTCCCTTTTCTTATTGGCGAGACGCGCTTTCGGTTTTATTATTTTCTTTTCTCGTTTTTGCGCTGTCACTTGGACCGGCGACAAGAAACGCTGCTCCAAACGTATTGATGGGGGGACGAATAAACGGTGTAACACCGGCTTAGCGGGCGCTGAGAACCGGCAGCTAGGGCGGCCAGCACGGGCTGTCACTCATCGGGCCCGGCGCCGCGGCCAGTTAGCACCTAAATTGCGACGTCTATGGTTGCCGAGACACGGATCGACTCGACGCTCCGTTTCCAAAGAGTGCTTATTACTCAGAAGCCACCATTGTTTTTTCCTTTCCCTTTATTCGGGGACAACGCCGAGCCCAGTGTGGCTCGCTTCTTCTTCGTGTGTAAGTGGAGGAGAATTCGCTTTGATACCAATCCCACTGGCAGGCCCAAGCCGACGCGAAGAAAAGAATAGCAGCGCGCGCAGGGTCCCGCCAGGACAGCTCGATCACTCCGAATTACTGCAGCGAGACGAGCGAACAGGGCAGGACCACACGGGGCTTGGAAACCGTAACCAAAAATAAAAAAAGGGGAAAAAAATAGAATCTCTCGAGTACACTTTGCGGGGATCTGTCAGCAAAAACACAAGTACACGGAATTCCGAGCTGCTCCGTTGGCAACCGACAGTGCTGGCGGCCTGTGGAATTCGAAAGGCTTCCTGTTTTATGGGGTTTTCTTTAGTCACCCTCGTGTCTGTTTTGTTTGACTCCCATTTGCACCTCGGCAGGAACGAAAGACCCTTGTCTAGAGCAGGGGCGATTATTTGCTTTTGCGATCGCTCTCCCGGCCCATAGTCTCTTTGTAAAAGCTGTCGCTTTGATTTCTTTCTTCGTTCGCGTGGTTGGTTTTTTTTTGGAGGACATTCATTCCCGTTCGCAAAGATTCCAGCGTCGCCAAGAAACGTATCTGGGCTGCTCAGTTGGTGAGTGGAATTCACTTGCTTTTCCCAGGAAACAGGCAAATCAATAACCGACTGGCAGGTTGCCAATGTGATGCATGAGCACCTCCTTTGGGATGGTATCATCATGTCTGAGTGCTATGAGATCGGATTTTGGAAGAGACGCACTGTGAGGTGACAATTGTCTCTCGGGCGCCCTGCAGTGTATGCGACATTTTATGTCGTTGCTGTATCAGTGTAGGTTCGAGGCTTTAACATGACTTCTGGTACCATCCTGGTGCATTCAGCCTTGGAGAAGACAAGGGAGGAAGCCTACATTTTGCAAGAGCTGGATCAGTCATTTTTGAAGGATTCGTAAAAGCTGGTTCAGGCATTGTCGTCGGTTGCAGTCACAGCAGCTCAAGGCTAGTTCAGACATGTGCGCAGGCTTTTACAGTAGGTAAAAGGACAACAGCGAAAGAGACACTTGGACAACCGTGCTTGGTATGCTGCAGGACAACCAGCTTACGGTCTGTCACGCATGTCGCTTGCGACCGATCAATCACAAATGGAGGACAATGCAGGCGGGCATTCTTTCGATTGACCATTGATTCCCACGCTGCATTTGCTAGAAGATACCACACATAAGCGTTACTAATACTAATCTTGTTACTAATGTTCAAATAAATATCAATAATAAAAATTGCACATGGGATGGAATCTCGAAAACGCTAAAACTGAAGAAATCCGACACACAGGTGTTACGCAATATAATAAAAGAGGTTACAACCGTCAGATACAGTTACGATCGCATATCAATTTGAAAAATAACGTTTACACAATCGTATCGCCGACATTTGATCAACAACAGATCCAGATAAAATTACAAAGAAAACATTTTTTTTAAAATATGCTACGGATATTCGCGTCTCCAGCTCGACGCTCGCCCTCCCGCGACGGAAACGGGAAGCGCATTAGTGAGGGTCCCCCGATTCTCCTGCTCAGCGGACACGGCGGAACTGTTCGCAATCACGGCTCGCGAAATGTCGTTTCCGAATGCAAACGACACTCCTCATTGTCCCAACGTAGTGCTGCAGCCGGTATGGGATTGTACTTTACTGGAGAGTTTTAGCATTGCGCATAGAAGCAAACGCAAGCAGTGTGCGTTTGCGTTAGAGTTGCGTGCCCCACGTTGTGCGCGCGCCTCATCGCCATGCGCCATCTAAGACCGCAATTTCAGGCTCCACGCACGTGCAGTGTGGAACACGCAAAGCTAACGCAAACACACAGGGCTTGCGTTCGCTCGTATCCGCGATATTAAGGGCTCATTCACACTGGAAGCGGATCCGCGTTCGCAAAGCGGTTGCGAACGCGGTTGTATAAGGATTCAGTACAATTGCACGCGCATTTGATGACATCAAATGCGCGTGCAATTGCACTGGATCTTCATACAACCGCGTTCGCAACCGCTTCGCGAACGCGGATCCGCTTCCAGTGTGAATGGGGGGTAAAACTCACTACTGTTTCGCCGGCTTCTAACGCCAACAAAACGTGCTGCAGTGAGCAGACGTGCAAGCAGGTAGGCGTTCCTTCGAACTGGAAAGGTTGAGATTGGCAAAACGACGGCAAGCAAATACAAAAGTAAATAAATGTTATGAAAAAAACTAATAACTTTAAAAAGAAGTTTTTTTTTCTTTTTTTTACTTTTGAGCGTTTGGTCTTGATATTGGCGGCGACTCTGGACGTTTCGCCGATTATCAAAAGTCGCGACTTTGATAGCACAATATACTTTATCCACAATTAATGTGATTTTACATGGATTTTTCACATTAGCTAAAATGTTTTCATTGATTTTAGACTATTTTTATTTCATTGGTAATTAAAACGCAGCGATTGGAACCAGTGATGATAATTTGCACAGTTTTCATTGTCATATTTTTCGCGCGTTTAAAATTAGATCATAAGCAACAAATTATATGAGAGCTTGAAGAATTACTTATTCAAATATGTGAATTTTAATATTATTTTTATTAATACAAATCGCGGCAATGTATGCTTCCAATAGACCGATCTCACCAGCTAGTTTGAGTACGCCACCGCTGCCGACATGCGTCGTGGGAGCTGTAGTCTTTCTGCACACGCGACAACCCTGCTGGAGGTATGCGCGAGCAAAGCACGAGGCGGCATGAGCTGTCTAGTGAACTGGCGTCTGCCTCCTACGAACTACAGTTATGGCGGCGCCACGCATGCGTAAAACGCTGGGTGAGATCGGTCAATTAACGCCAAGATCCCGAGAATACGCTATTTAAACATAATAGTCTTTCCAGAAAGGTATAATTTTGTTTTCTTTTTAGCTTTTAAACTTTCACAGCGACCAAAACCTCTGACATAGTTATCAAGATAGATAAACAGTGAAATACTGGATGTAATATGAAGTCCTACGCGTCACGCGGGACTCTGATTCCGTCTTTGGGTTGTTGCAGTGAGAGCAGCGTTTATTAGTTTATGCGTTTCGTGGACATATTGTAAAAATTGGAATTATTCTCTTATTCTTGTGCTGGGATAATTGTCATTATTTCCCATGACGATTATCTGAGCGAGAAAAAGGCAGTGAGAACGCACAGATATCGGCACTGATTTTTTCAACAACTACAAATATTAGCCTGGATCGAACAGTATGTCACAAAATAAAGTTTGCGCGAACAACTTTTCTAAGTAAATAATTACGATGTGAGACGATGTGTCTCACATCGTAATTCATCGTAAGTCATGAAATAATTCGAAATTAAGACCTATATCGAGAAATTAAATCCAAAATAGAGGTAAGTTTCGGTTTCACTCCCGAATTAAAACGCGCATCCTTCCGTAAATAATACGCTAAACATCGTTTTTGTTTTCAGATTAAAGAGGTGATCTGCGCTCATAAAACATTAGCTTCGTCGTATTATCAGAAATAATTTATGTCGCTCAGTGAAGCCAGCACACTAGACAGGCTCAACAGCGGCACGCATCTCTGACCCTCACTAAACCCGCCATCTTGGAAAATGAGTGGCGCCACCTATAGTTAGTTGGAGTCGCGAATAGACTATGTTGGCTAAGCAACACTCACCCACGTCAAAATGCAATTTACTGTCAACCAGGAATATTATGCATTCATTTTTAAAACTGTATAAAACGTTATATTAAAGTATATATTCATGTCTGTTCTATATTTAGGTTTTAGTCACTTGAAAAGTGGAGGTTCGTCAGCCATAGTTGGTTTTATGGCCGGCCTCCTTTGGTTCGGGTTTAGGAACGCGCACGATGCGCTCATGCTGCCTGTTTGTCTGGTGTTTAGTCTAATGTTATGTATCCATTCCAAAAGTCTGAACTAATATACTTCGTCTGCCTTGATTAAGCATATTATGTGCGATGAAGATTGGCAGTGTCCTTAAACTTATTTCATCCACTTTATAACTCTCACGCACACGTAATATTTTCCTCAAAAGGTTTAGTTTGGTAGCTGACGTCGTTCCCCAGGCTAAAATATCAGAACCAATTAATGAAGTGAAATGAAGAAATAGTATACGTATAATATGTGTTTTAACCATTTAGGTATTAAGTTTTTGTATTTTATAAATGCTTCGTGTTACTCGGGATAAATTAGCCTTTCATCTTTAGATGATAGGTCCAAAAAAGATCCTCAGCAAACTGTACACCCAAATATTTTTGTTATACCGCTTGTTCCAGGGATGTCTTCAACTGCTACATTAAAGCTCTTGTCTGGTTCCTTTGCCAACTTAAACATCATATACTTTGCTTGAATCGTATTTAATTTAAACTATTTATTTGGAACCATTTTGGTGCTTTCAAAGTATAATTATTAGCAAACTTTTTTCTAGGCATTTCAATGTGCCACCAGCGAATAATACAATTGTACCGTCTGGGGAATATATTAGCTTGGGGGAACCTGGTATTGCTGTTATACCTTAACATACTATTTTAGGCTGGGTTTATGTGAATAGGAGCACGTTAGAAAGCACGCTTTAAAATGCCCATGCGTCTACCTTTGACCTAGAGTACTAGCAATCCGAGAGCAAGATCCCTTGCCGACTGAGGGGGCTAGGCGAATGTAGAGTGCCTTCATGTTCGCGGGACATGAAGGCACTCTACACACGCGGGACAAGAAGGCACCCTAGGCGAATGACGACCACGTCACCGTCAGAGTGTCTTTGCTTAAAAATGTAGTCTGCGCTGTTGACACTGAGCATATATGTCTTCTTACATGCGCGCGTAGCATTTGATGTCCTATAAAAAAAAACTTTCATTGTGGTGCTTTTTCTTTTTTTGAAATCGTTACAGTGAACACGGCAGACATGTGTCTACTGTAAACTTTCTCTCCGTAAGCCTCTAGGTGAAAGACAGCTCGCGCAAGCACTTTCTTTGGAAAAAAGGTCCATTGTGGTCGCACCCACGCACGTAAGCAAACGAAAACAAAATCGTTGCCTCTTTCTGTGCTGATATCCCCCCTCCCCCCTCTCTAACTCTCTTTCTTTCTCTTTGTCAAAGCAGTCTTTAGCGTGCCAGTGCACAACTAAAGCGCATTCCACGCCACCCTCCTTTCGAGCCCCCGGCTTCGACCCCCTCCCTGGTTTCGAGTTCGGCCTGCTGCTGCTAGTCGTCGATCTCGACCACATCGCCGAACGAGTGCACCTGCGTTCTATGAATCTGCATCGATTAAAAAAAAAAAAAAAAAACAAAAAAACAAAAAAAAACGCGCACCATAGCACCAGCGCAAGATTCGGGGCCTTGGGTGCGCCCCTACGTTGGCATCCACCTGAAACACTGCAGTGGGAGATGGGACGCCTCTTTTCATCCGCCACAATGGTTGCACCACATCCACAGGTGCGCTCGAAGAATCGCGACCATTTTTTTTTTGTCGTCGTTTTTTTATATATAGGTGTGCGTGGAATGTCGATAAAAGGAGGGTCTGTTGTCGTTCCGCAACGGTTGGTGGAAAATTCCAGTGGCATGAAGCGACGCTGCGGTCGGATCTTTTGGATACAAGGCTCGCTGTTACTTGGACAAACATCGAGACGAGGAGCCGAAATATGGGGTTGGAGCTCGGGCAAACATGATGACAAAATTATGTGCGAACATGTATCAAGCATGTTCGAAGCAGGTTTGCGTCATACATATGGATGCTTCAAACATGCCTAAAAACAGTTTTTGTGTGACCGATGTGACAGGGCTGTTATACTTGTAAGGAAGAAACAAGCCTCAAGCACTGGCTGCAGACTGTCTTTTGAATGCTATATGAGCAGTGTCACCACGGCTTAAACCCAACAAGGCTGAAACTTGGGCTTGTTGGCAGTTCATATGGACTCTATAGAAACAGTGCAGAGATATAAGTCAGAAGTGAAAGACGCAAAAACAAAAATAAAAAGGAGGAAATATTAACGGACACCTAGGGTTTTGATGAATAGGCTGAAAAACGATAAAAAAAGGGGGAGCAAGTTGCTTCGCTGCATGCCCATATTAGAGGAACAACATGGAGCCAGGGTTTTGAAAAAACAACAACAACAACAAAAAAAAAAAAAAAAAAACTGCATTTCATGTTAATTAATCGGACGAGGCGATTAGTGACGTCGAGGATGCCGTGTGGCCGTCGAATGGCGAACCACAGCCCAGAAGCCTCCCGCGGTCACCTGTGGTCGTGTCATTTTTTGCAGATCAAGCGACGCCCCCTGCAGCAAGTGTTTTTTTTGTTTTGTTTTTGTGCACGCGTTTTGATGTGCGTGCCGTACTAGCACGCACCTTGGCGGCTGTTGTCCGGCGGTGCCATCGGGCTGCGCATAACGTCTACGCATTAAATAATAAAAAAAAAAATATTCTTGAAAACAATTATTTTGGTATTTAAGAGGTTACCTCTTAAATAATCGAAACATACAGTATCTTAACACTGACCTTGGTTTACACGTTTGCAGCTTCAAAGTGATTTTCGAGCTTTTCAAGTAACCCTAGTATTTTTATGTCGTGATGTCTCGTTTATCACTTATGATTTTGGGTTGTTCTCCCGTCGCTGCCGAATGCAGAGAACCCTCTTACGGAAAGGCCTCAAGAACGGCAGCAATGATAGGCAAATGAAAAAAAAACAAGGCCGGTCTTGAAGCGAGTTTTGAGTTTAGCTTATTAAGGACCACGTTTTCTTATGACTATTCCAGATGTTGGTGCACTTCACGTTTGTCGTAGCATCGACTTGATAAGACATAAAGAAATGCGAGTGAACCGTTACGTCCTATGGCTTTCTTTCTGAGCAGACCTTCACTACAAACAAAAAAAAAAATGTATTAAGAAAACATTCCGCGGTCGTTGACTCGACTGGGGTCGGTGAAGCACCACCACAGCGCCGCGTGCACGGTCTTCAATAGAAATTCTTTGAAACATGCAATAACGTTGTCTGGCAGCCCATGCCCGGACTGTGCGTTTTGACGACACCATTGACTCGACGTTTTTTTTTTTTTCTTGTTTTTTTTTTTTTTAGATTAGGTATTGACCAAGACCCAACTTCTCCGCCTGATCTGTGGTCCCGTACGACGAGCACATTCCACGACACTATTGGCGACGACGAGATGCTTCGGTGGCGCCCTCATCAGGTCCCTGTCGCCGACGTCACGACCAAGATTATTACTAGCGAGAGACAAGTTGGGTGGTGCGTAAAAAGTTCGGTCACCCATGAGCTGAGACTGCGACGGAAGCCATGTCCTCGTAGGACCAGTCATATACGTCTCTCTTTCGCACTTCATCAGGCCAATACTCACGCCCAGAGAGCCGGGTCAGGTGACCAAAGGGAGGCTGCTGATTGGCCCGGCGAGCACGCAGTCTCAGCTTAGAGGTGAACTGAGTTTATAGACATCACGTTCCTAAATCAACCTCGTTATTGTTGAGAGTCTGACTTTACTATTTCCGTCGATGAGAGCGGAGATACTCCTGCTCCAAACGTCATAGTAAGCGTTTGGCCAACCATGGAAGGCCGATCGCAGCGACGCTTTTGGTCGCGCACCTCGCCAATAGTCGTCGCTGACAGCCTAAGAAACACAGGGCGTGGTGAGTCTGGAGCATCTCATTATCGCTTCGCAGCCAATCAGTTCGCGGAATTAGCCGATAAGAACGCCCAACAACCAATCAGGAAGCTGCAAGCGTGAACATATAGGCAGCCACGCCCGCGCTGCTTGTGCTCTCTACGATTCTAGAAATTTGGGTAATGGATCCTCTGTTGAGAGAGAAACATAGGGGAAAAAAAAAAAAAAAACGGCGATCGCTTGATCGGGCTAATTTTGTCGCTCTCTGTACCGGCCTCCATCCATCGTGCATCGTTTCATCTATTCTTTCTGTTGTCCTTGTTTTCTGGCGCTTTTCTAATCTAAGATGTACCAACTTGGCCAACTCCAGATTCTTCTCCATCCATCCCCGACGTTCACTCACCCCTTGCGCTGTTTCACAAAAATACTCAACAAAACGCGGTAAAAAAAAAAAAAAAAAAAAAAAAAAAAACTCTTGGTTGAACGATTGGGCAATTCTTAATATTTCACAGAATTATTATAGACCGCAAGAATGCACTATTAATTAATCACAATAAAAAACCGGGCTTGTAGGTTTTCGTTTTCTTTTGTTCTATGTCGGAGATATTTGGTTACATTGGGTGCCTATCGATCATTTTTGGAACATCTAGAATTTTTTATAGAAGGAATGCAATATTCTGGAGGATTATAATAGCGTGGAACTCATAACACACACCAATATTAAAATATCTACAGGGTGAAACAAGGAGACGCCAGGCTCTTTAAATCGACCGGAAAATTCGGTTTCTTAACCTATCGCGCTACGACTTTGTGCAGCATTGCCCACATATGGTGCATTTTTTTTTTTGTAAAATTTGCGAAGAGCGAACTTACCTGAGGAAAAAGTAAAGAAAGAAAAAGGCTTAGCTCCTATGGAAACGCAGCGACGTTACCGGTCTGCAAACAACACGGCGCCGTTTCGCACGGGAGAAAAGAGATGGCGCAAGCGGTCGCGACGCCAACCGCCGCCAACGAACGAGCAGACGACGCCGAGAGCCGGCCCTTTTGCAGACAAGGAACTGCAGTTCCTTGCTGTTACCGCGCCTGTATTTTTTGTTTCTGTGACTGTCGCCGCCTGCGGAACGCGTTCCGCTTTTGAGTCGAGAAGATCGTCTGCTAAAAAGGCCTGCTCTCGGCGCCGTATGCTCGTTCGTTGGCGGCGTTTGTTGCGCCATCTCTTGTCTCCCGTGCGAAACGGCGCCGTGTTGTTTGCAGACCGGTGGCGTCGCTGCGTTTCCATAGGAGCTAAGCCTTTTTATTTTTTTACTTTTTCCTCCGGTAAATTCGCTCTTCGCAAATTTTACAAAAAAAAAAAAAAAAAAAAGCACCATCTGTGGGCAACGCTGCACAAAGTCGTAGCGCGATAGGTTAAGAAACCGAATTTTCCGGTCCATTTAAAGAGCCTGGCGTCTCCTTGTTTCACCCTGTATATTTCCGTAAATACGTTTTCTTCCTCGGGAACCTTTGGTGCTGACAGCAGTATTAGCCCCTGTAAAGTTGCTATTCCCGTGTGCAGCGGCGCATGGAGGCCAAGCGACATCTACAGACGCTCGTGGTATCAGGATCGATGATGGAAGCCAAAGGTTTCCAAACCCCGGCCCGCGGGCCGAATCCGGCCCGCGGAAGTAATTTAACCGGCCCGTTTCCAGTAGGCCCGTTGCTACCGGCGCAGAAAGTGCGCCTAAAGAAACGGCGCCGTGACGCGCTCCAAATGCGCAAACGAAGGTGCCAGAAAGAACGAGAGAAACTGCATCGGAACTCGAGTCCTCTCGCCATAACGTTCATTAAACATTGCCATCATACCAGCATCACAATTCTTAGTACCCTACTTCGTGTCTGTGTAATTTTAGATTCTTTAGCCTTACCATGCACATTGTGCTTAGTGGCCTCTGTCAAAACTGTTGCCTATTGCCAGCATTTCTTTTATTATCTTCAATAGTCTTTTGCACTGAGCGAATGTGCCAAAATTTCCTGGAGCTAAGATTTATGTCTGGTAAGTTTTCTTGTTCGCAATTGTGTGTAATGTCATAATTACCTAAATATTAAATTTTAAATGAAAGGAGATGTATTCATCTACCTATAGCTTTTTAAAACTTACATTAACTTTTTTTTTTGTTTAGACGCTTATTGACGTTTATATATTTCGTTTGTCCTCTTTTTTAATTACTGTTTTTTTACCGGCCCTCGAGACAGCAACAGCTCCCTACACCAGGCCCTTGGTCAAACAGTTTTGAGACCCCTAGCTGATATAAGGCGTTTGCAACACTATCAAGATTTAGAAAACCACGTGGGGCCTCGTAATGCAGCTAAAACGGAATGCCAGCGCGTTGTTTTGTGAAGCACGGACGATCAGGCACCCTTGTCTTATAGTGCTAGATGCTGCGGATTCCTGACGTCACTAAACCAGAGGCACTTGTCACGCGACAAGGCGAGGAGTCCCGGGAACGCAGATATATTTGCATTCTTTTGTCAAAGTTTTAGCCCCTAATAACAGCAGTGCTTCGGTGATGCTAAAATTAGGTCACTCAACCATCAGCTTGTTAGTGCACACCTTTAGGCGTCCAGAGCAACGTGGGAGTCCGAAGGCCGGCGACCACAAATCTGCGCCACATAATCCGCCTCATTTTGCCCTTGATAATGTAAGGGTCTTGCGGCTTCAGGGCCGAAGACATTAAATATGAAAGTGGCTGCAAACTACATTGGCTGAAGCAACAAAGTGCAGCTATTATTAGCACGGTAAAATTACACGTAGGTATACGATATTAGCGATGGCGTTCTCGGTACCGTTGGTGATTTTCGAATGATGCTGTTGGCGCGGGAGGGCGATTCCACTCATCTGATGTGTGAGAGAAAAATGACTGAAAAAGAAGAAAAAAACATTAGTCCCACATGATTAAATTCCGACCTTATGAACATGCTCTAATCTAGGTGAAACGTATTGGAAGCGTAAAATAAGTTTGGAGCTCAGATAAGGGTGATAAAACAACTTGTGAAAGAGGCAGAGATGAGAGGTTTTACGGCGAGATGCTAGGGGCGGTTAAGGATATGTTTTACTGCACTGGTGCTTGCAATTATGTTTTTGTTAGACTGAATCGAATAGACATGTTTGGAGCCATTTACAGGGAGTGTGTTAAGTTTTCATGGCTAAGATCCCAAACTGAAACGGCGCTTTGAGTTTTGAGCGAATTAGGACATGGCATATAATTTCAGAAATGAAAGTGCTTTTGCGAAGTTACGTCGGAGATATCCCAGCATGCGGTTAGCCTCATTAATTACGTACGATGTGTGACCTGTCCAAGTAAGACTAGATGAACTGTGATTACCAAGGTATTTATAAGAACACACGGCGTCTAAATAAATTTATTAAAATAGTAAACGGGTAAATTGTGACTCTTTCTAGACACGCGCAAGTTTACATGCCTTAATGCATAGTGTAAGGCGGTGCAAGATGAGACATGTGGCAAAATGAGACATTTTGATTTTATCGCCATCTGTATTGGAATCTTGCAAGGGGATTAATTTAATTACTCGCCCACAGATTACGGCTATTGTCCGCATTACTTCATAAAAAAGCCGCTGCAAGTGGTGGAAACACGCTGGCGAAAAAGAAAAACAAAATGCGTATTTATTGGTAATGGGTTGACGAATCGTGATATTCTGCACTTGCATTCTTCCAAGAGCGTGCAGCTGAGTTAAACAAAATTACTCTGCCAAGGCAAGTGACTTTATTTATTTGTCCGATTTATTAGCAAACTGTGGATAAAGTTTTATCGCTCTAAGTCCTAATTGTAATGACTATAAAGTTGTTCAAATAAAAGTAAGTACCAGCGGCAAAACCCGACAATTTCGCCATCGAAAGGTGTAAACTGATTTGTGGCGGGTTTACTGTTTGTATCCAAGCTATAGCTTTTTTCTCTTATTGAAATGACATGAACAAAGCAATTGAAAATGCGCATCAGCAGCGTCAGTATATTTGTGCTTCAACTAAAGCCTTCGGGGTACCTAACAATGCACTCGAAAGGCGTGCAAGGAAATTCAAGGAACAAATTCTTTGCGACCAGCAAAAAAAAAAAAAAAAAAGGTTGTTGAGCATATTGTGTTTATGGAGAAGTCATTTTTCGGGCGCGCGTCGGATATCACCTACTGTAAAAGAAATGAAACCAAGACGGAAGTTCATTCAGAGTAAAGTAGATAGTCTGCAGACTCCTTGTTCAATGAATACCTAAGCCGGTAAAGCGGAAGCGTTCTGCAAACCACGTGACAAGCGCCGATGTTGCTGGCAGTGCCTGGTGGACATATTAAGTATGGAGCAAAACACCACCCAGTTTTGTGTGTATCCAAGGCACGGCGTACGAATAGGGGGCCCACAAGGTTTGTGTGGTGGCCCCCGGAGTATTCTTCATTTGTTCTGAACGAGAGAACTGGGCTGTCTTTATTTTACAGTGGAGCTGTTAAGGTCCGGTTTCCCCAGGATTGTGTCCGCCAGCAAATCAATGTCCACAAAACACTCCGGACAGCTACCGCCGTCGCTCGTAGATGGCGGCAACCTTTCGAGCCTTTCCACTCTGGCTTGCCGACTTGCGGCCGGCCATTACTTCGTTCCCACCATAGTACAGCTTCGCTGGTCTTCCTTCTTCACCAGAGTGGAAAGCCTGAAAGTTTTCTTTTTTTTAATGCGAAGGCATTAACTGGTCCCATGGAGTGAACCGGCGTTATCAGCTTTTGAAGCCGCGCCGAACGGCACCTAAATTCCCCTGTCCCATGAAGCGAAGCCTGTAGTCTGTAGCGGCCACCCCATTGGCTGGCGCGGGGCGTAGTTCCAAGGAACGCTATCCTACAGAGAAGCCCTCTCCATGGCGCAGCGGCCCGGCCTCCGGTAAGAGGGAGCGGCCGGCCGCAGAGCCAGCAGAGCCCGCCCGAGCAGGCTCTGGAGAGGTCGCACGGCCGAGCTCAACGCGGCGCGCAGCTTGTAGAAATACGCTACGTACACGAATGCTTTCGCATCCCGACAGGTTAGCAGTCTTAAGTGTCTTTGTATTATTTTTTTACATGGTGTCTCCTTTGCCCCACTATAGCCGTCTCGTTTTGCCCCGGGGGTCGGGGCAAACTGAGACATTTGTGACTTTTTTATAATGAATAAATATTACGTAGTTTTACTAACTCGAGTCTAGTCATTTTTACTGACTGCAACGCCAAGATGCCCAAAAAAGATTTTGGTACATTTTTTTTTTAGTTCGCATTAAAAATAAATAAATAGAGCATCGATTTGCAAACTTTGGTCTCAAAGTTGCTCGGCCAACCTAGTTCCATGCATCGCGGTATGCACCATACCGAGATGGCGTTAAGATCAGACTGGATGGAAAGTGTTTATGTAGTTTTACGTGCTATTTCCCAGAAAGCTACACAGTTTTTTTTCTGCGAACAAATGGATGTGGGAAGAAACGCTGGAGGGCATATCATTAATGTAGAAAAAGAAAAGGAGAGGACCAAGCACTTAGCCTTGGGGTACACCAGAATGGACGCCACTTGGCTCAGATGTTATTATTGTTTACTTGAAACGAACTGTGAATGGTTAACAAGAAAACAATCAAGACATGTAAGAAGTTTGGGATCAAGATTGAGTCAATGTCATTTATGAATTAATAGCCTGTGGCACGTCATATCAAATGCTTTGGAGAAGCCTAAAAATATGCAACTGGCAAGTGATGATTTGTCAAAATTGACGGTTCGGTTATGATTGAAAGATTCCAATTGTGTTCCGCACGAATACCTTTTCCGAAAGTATGTTGCGAAGATTTAAAAACAAAACAAAAAACGAATTAGATTTTAGAAAGTTGGCGAGGTTAGAAAACGGAATAATTAAACGGACTGGAGAGTGCGCGACGCAGTTAAAACCAAAGGCGACATTGATATCTTGCAGCATTTTGCTCATACAGTGTGGAGCAGCATATCTTGCCGCCTAAGATGACATCCCATGTGTGCCGATTCCGCTGTAACTTTTGATGTTATGGCAGACCACGCCAGGTCTTGAACGGCAAGAAAGAAGAGGACGACAGAGAGTAAGCTCGCGAGCAAGCTTGAGCGGCTAGGTTTTCGAAGGTCGGATAGCGATCTGTACTTGATATGTAAATAGTGTATATATATAAATACTGATTGCTATACGTCCATGTTGACGATATTTTGGTTCTTCTACACAGCAACATCGACGACTGAAACGTTGCGTGTACGTACCGTGTTCTTTTTCTCGACAGTTAGCACTGAGTTGTGTTTAAGTATGTGGTTCCGAACATGCAGTTGAGGGTTCGTGTTTAAAACTGAGACCGATAGGAGGTGCTGCCATTATTGAATGTTGTGATATTTTCCCAGTGGTGTACTCGAGCCTCACCACACACGAGTATACTTTTCTGCGCTAAGTGAGCGCCTTTCCCCTCCCACTTTTTTATTGCTTTGTCTAAATAATATGGCACAATGTTAGTAGTCTGTCCTTCTTCAATTTTCATGTTTATAATATATGCGTCTGCTTGAAGTGGTTTTACAAAGCAAAAAGGAAAATGAATATAAAAATGTCCTTCTTTTTGAGCGCATCTTTTGGATAAAGCGTCAGTGTCACGGACTCCTAAGACGATCTCATAACTGCGATCATCCTTCCAGCGACGCCAAGTGTCTCTGGAAGGATGATCGCTTATTTTATCAATACGATAAAACAGAATACAATAAAATGACTTTCCACGCATTCTAACACGAAGAGTTATGAGTACGAAATAATCAGACGACTTACAAAATACCATCCAGATGCTATTTTTTTAAATTTTTATTCATGCTTGATTTCATGATGTAAAACAAATGCGCGGATTGAGGGTCGGATGCGGTTCCGAATTTTGTGGATGCGGTTTCGATGCCGATACGAAATCTGTGGATCCGGATCGGATGTGGATGATCGAACTGTTATCCGCGCAGGGCTCTAACTGGAAGTCGCCAGCGCGTCGACTGCTTCTCCTGCCTCCTTCCTCGTTGCCAACTTCCAAACGCGGCGCTCGCTTGTTTGACTGCGTACGTCCCCACATGGACTAAAAACGTAGTGACTGATTTGTCTGAGGTAGAACTGAGCTGTATTTTCGGTATCGTGGACACAATGCTCCTGGCATATCCTGGACAATCAATTGAATGCACTCTGACGAAGAAGGTACTCACGCAAAAAGGTGTCGAGTCTACCTCCGTCTCGGTGTTCTAATCATTGTGATTAGCATTCACTAGATCGTGTCTGCCCTTGCCTTCTTTTTTTTTTTTTAATGTATACTGAATGTTATATTTCGGCAACTCAAAAATGTGTGAGGTAAGATTAATTTTATTCAGTGTTATTTTATTGTCGGTGAACATTTGCAAGCAGCCTGTTTTATTTTTAGTTTATTTTCTATCTGACTAATATATTTGCATGACAAACCTTTTTGGAATTGTATACGATTCGGAGGGCTAAAGTCACCGTGATACATGGCTGGTTAAAAATATATAAACGCTGATTTGTTTCGACAGAAGTATAAACTAATTAAAATGTATTGATTGCCAAGTAGGCGCATCGCAACGTGACCACGAATTAAATACAACGTTACGAGAAAAATAAGATGGTGCGAAACTTGTGGCCCCCTCAGACCAGCAGTTGGCGGTGTATTTAAGAAGCGCGTTATAATGTTTCAAGATATACACACGTTTTTTTTTTTTTTAATTTACACAGAAGTGTTGTTCTAGGCGTATGGCGGTACTTGAACTACGTATTTTATGCACCACTTAGATAAATATGCCTATTATAATGTCACAATGTCTCGGCTTCAAATTAGACTAAGTAAAGCACTTCGAATTGTTTAACAAATCAATAATATAAGTCAAATGACACCTCGGCAAATCTGCGAATAAACACTATGAAACACTTCGTCAAATCACAATATCAAACGCCACAAAATAGCCCAGCCAGAACGATATTTTGGTATCTCGAATAAATTAAAGGAAGAAATGTACCCACCACCTTACTCATTTCTTCCGTCGGCCGCAAGCCAGAACCTTATATACATGGCGTGCGGCTAGGGCTTTAGTTCTCTCATTAAAGAAAACACAGCCACAAATGCAGTTTTGACCGTCTTGACTGAGCGCTAAAACAAAACAAATAAATCACCGAAGCACAATATCAATTATGTGATCGTTATGACCCAGGAAATAGATAAAATAGGTAAAAAATTCCGCATTTTATCCCCAAACATTATTGTTACCACTTGCCCTAATATGTAGGGAAAGCTAGGACCGCGCGCTTTTGCCTTCGCTATTTTACACGTTAGGACGAGGTTTAATCGCAAACTGTAAAACAAAAAGGGTGGAAAAAAGCGGTCGTATATTTCTGCTGTCGCGCACTACGCCAACGAAAGTACAGCATCTTCAATGGCGCAAATGACGAATCGGACTTCCCATTGTTGCGGAAGCTGCGCACCAGATGGCGCGACCTGTCAGGGCAAACTCCATTGAACGGTTTCATCTCTATAGTTTTCAAGAACCAGACACCCTTACACCATCATGGGGTGTGCTCTCATTACTTAACTCCTGTCTTGCACCCTCCTAACACCTTTCTTGCACACTTTCATGTTCAAAAGGGGTAAAAAAGTGTTTTATACCCGTGCCACACGGGCAACTCGAATGCCATTTACAACGAATGACATTTGAGCGGACGGCCAATCAGCGCGCGACACTCCGGGCGTAGCGCATTCCACGCGCGACAGACTGCGAGCTGATTCGCCGATCACACAAATGTCATTCGTGGTAAATGGCATTCGAGTTGCCCGTGTGGCACGGGTATTAGTCGTGTCGGGCATTCTTCTAACACCCTTCATATAGATAAAAAAAACTGCTCCGACTTTACTCAACAAGATTAACAATTTAATCAAACGTTTCGTCTCCCATCCGGGAAACATCGTCAGTGAAACCTACAAGCAGGAATGAGGGAAAAAACTTCAACAGTCCTATTTAAGCAAGTCCGCGTACACATCGGGGAGGGGGCCGCGGTTGGAATTGCAAGCTGATGAGTCACTTCGGATGAACCATGATTCCACGAACCTGCGTGGACCCCACCTTTGTTCGCGCGCTTTTTGATTTTCAACAATTTTGATTAAATTGTTAATCTTGTTGAGTAAAGTCGGAGCAGTTTTTTTGATCATTATGATTCCCGGCTTTTGGAATATTTTTGCACCCTTCATATAAAAAATGAGGGTGTTAGAATTTTTTTTTTCTGGTTTACCAGAATGGTTTATTTGCGCGCAACAACACAAAACGGCAGAAAAAAAAAGGAAAAAAAAACAAAAAACATCGCATGGCTATTTTATGCAGTCCAACTATAAGGAGCAGAATATTGTCACGAATGACAAATGATGATGTGGCGAATAACTGAAGAAACTAAACGTTTTAATGGGGCGAACTTCTTCCCCCCAAACAATAGAGAAAGGCTAGCGTCGCAGGCGCCGATGTCGGCGAAAGAGCAGGATCAAGCGCAGGGACGAGAGTAACTCCGGACCGAAATTAAAACAATTGGCTTGCTTTTGTATGTTTATACAGCCTTGATGATAGGACGCCTTAACAGGTGACCGGTAGCTTAGCTGTAGATGAGAAATTTAGCCAGTGCAGTACAACCGCTAATCTAGGGTTTTTAACGTGCATCACGCAGAAGTGATTACATTAACGCATGCCAGTACGAAACTCACCTTGATCAAAACGGGCGAGGGCGGTGGGGATCGAACCAAGGAGGTTCCCAGCGCAAGCGTTCGCTACCGCCACGCGGAGCACCTTTTGTACCCGCGTGGGTTTCTGGAACATTCGGCGTAGAACGTTCCGCGCGTAGAACATTCGTAACTCGATCAGACGACAAGGTTCTCGAACTTACGAGAGTGTCAAGTTGAAAGAATAAGTACAAGATACTCAGAAATGTAATTAAGATAAAGTATTAAATACTCTCGATCAAAAGTATTTGCAAGATACCAAGATACTTCAAAAAGTATTTAAAATACAGTATCTTGAGTAGAGTATTTGAGATAGGCACAAGTCTGGGTGGATGCTATGCATTGAACTACTGAGCAGTGTTGGCGGTAAAGCGTTTCAAGTAACGCCATTACTGGTAACACGTTACTTTTTTCGGTAACGGTAGCAACGCACCCGTTACTTTCTCGAAGCAGTAACGAGTAACGCACTTAAATTACTTGTTTCGAGTAACGGGTAACGTGCTTGCGTAACGTTACTTCCTAAAACTTGGAAAAATAAATGAATTTTTTTTTTGTGCTTCTAAGCGCCCAATCATGAATGATTCACCCCAAAAAGCAAAAACAAAAATTTGCCTCTCTTTTCTGGACACGAACACTCCTACTTTACGGAAACCCCAACGCCACACCCATTGACTCTGTTTCGAAGAAGTCTATCGCAGTCGATGGCATGCGCAATGAATAGACGTCCTCCGAGTTCAGCTTCTAATTGCCCGAGGGAACAAAGGTTGTGATGATAATGCAATTAATGCAAAGGTGCAAGCGAGCTGGACAAGAATTACGAAAATTATCCCTGGAGGAGGGGAACAAGGGGGACAAAGGACTCAGATTTTTCTACAATGATGAGCTCTCCCTTTTAAGGGGAACTCCAGTGCCTGTCTGCATGCGAGAGGACAATCTGCAATCCTTGTTCTGCGCCAAAGAAGGCGCTTCCCGGTGATATCTCATTAAACGCTTGTCGCGGATCTTCAAGGTCGCGCACCGGTTGTCAGAGTTGAAGACGATAAATACCCCCATGAAAGCTTCTCTGTTGTAAATTAAATGTATTCAAAGTTTCAAACTTAAGGCCCGTTCACACACCTGCGTGAACGTGTTCTGCGTGACCACTATGCTTACGAACGAAGCAACCGCTGCGACTTCGACGACAACTGTGCGCGACGTGTACACACGCATGCAACCGCATGCAACCACGCGAATCAACAGCCAATAAGAAACGAGCTTCAGCTCTTGCTCCTGGCCAATAGTAAGCAACCCAGCTACGCTTACAAACATGGCGGACGGTTTCGTGCCCGACGCGGGGTCCTCACCGGAGGAGCCCGAGGTTTCGGCTACGGCGTACAGTCACGAAGATCTGCTGTGCGCCTACAATAGCTTTGTAAAAACTGGTTCAGACATCTGAAACGAACCTGTTATCCACGACTGCGTCCGTTGTGACCGGAACGACCGCTCTGCGCCGCGCGTACACTCCTGCTACCACTGCAACAAGCGCAGCGGGTCGGCATGACGGCGACCGCCTCTCCGTTGCTGTCAGCTGTTCCAGCGGTGCCTCTAAAAAGAAGGAAACGCGCTGCCACTCACTTGCGTAACAGAAATAGACAGACCGCCTTCTATGACCTCAAGCTTTATTATTCTTTTTTTCCAGGATACGCTTGCAGGGTAGTGCATTAAAAACAGAAAAGGATGCAGTACGCAGTCTTGCACGATCACGACTTTAATACACGACTTTGCCAACAGTAAAAATCTCGCCACACGCCTTTTCTACGATTATAATAGATGATGTAATCTTAGGAGCGATATAGCAACGTAGAAATATAATTTGACAGGCGTTGCGAGCGTTCAGGATTGCTAACACTAATCACCTTTTTCGGGTGATGAAAACGCGTGAAAATTTGCATCCTTTATACGGTACACACCAGTAATACCTTGAACTTGAGCACATGCATGGGATGCGCCAAAAAATAAATCCGGGTGATGATCGAGGACAGAAATGCCCAGAAAGCACCACTGTAGTCGAAGTAAACAAACACAACGGCACGGGCGTTTCTGCTGTCTTGAGAGTGCCGCCACGAGATCGCCGCACGAGTAGGTGGATCTTCTTTTCTAGTACGTGCTGGGTTATCATAACGACACACGACGAAAATTCACAGTCAAGGATAGCGCTTTTACTGGGAACGATGAGCTTCCACCACGCCGTCCAGGTCGACGATCACCACCGACGCAATGTTTGCAGATCAAAAGAGCCCGGGACGACCGGCATGCAATGCGCGCGACCGAGCTCTCTTCAACCTGTGATTGGCCTGTCGCTCCCGTCGTTCCCGAACGTAACGAAAAAGTTTAACCCGGCTCAACTCCTTGCCTTGCGAACGAACACAAACGAAACGACCGTTTGGCGCTTCGTTGCTATGGTAACTCGTCGTTCCAACCGGTTGCATTCGTTCGTAAGCTTAGTGGTCGCTCCGAACGCAACTATGTGAACGGGCCTTTAGCTGGTCTTTGTCTGCAAATGCGGGAGGCCGGTTCTTCTGTTAAGTTGAACAGATTTATGACAGCCAACCTGTCATAAATCAGCCTCATATATACGTCCGTGTTTTTGGTGGTTACTATTCAGGTGGAACCATAAAGGAGTAGGATTCTGATGACTCATATCATCAGAACCCCGCTTCCCCTACAAAAGCGAACGATTCAGATGAAAAAGATTTCCTTGGAAACTCATTTGCAAATGGACGCACCTCTGTGTCATGTGGGGATGATGAGCTTTCGCGGTACCTTCTGGTGCCACACAACTTTGAATTGTCGGAAGCAGTAAACGTTTTAGCTCGCAAATAGAAAGTAACTAACAAGTAACGTGCATTACTTTTTGTCGGTAACGGTAAGGCGTTCCTTTTATTTTCAGGTAACGGAGGTCGATAACGCGTTACTTTTATTTGCAAGTAACGTATTTCGTTACTTTTTTCCGGTCACGCCTACAACACTGCTACTAAGTGAGTCGTGCCATCCGCAGGGCGCAACCGCTGCATGTCCACTAGAAGGCTGTAGTGCCGAAGAAATTCGGCCCCTATAGGATTGGGTACGTTACGTCGGCAACTCAGGAAGATTCAGCGCAAATATCGCCTTAAGCCAATGTTCAGTGTTTGAGCACGTTCATAGTAGGTTGCGATGGTGGACTTATTCGCCGCTTGCAAGGTGATGTTGGAGCGCTCTGCATGGTTTGATGGAGATGGATGTCACTGGAAGAATGCTCACCTCGGCGCCGGTATCGACAGGGAACCGAAGACCAGATCTCTGGTCTAATATCAAAAAGAGACGGCGGGTTTCGGAACCGGAACCACTTGCCGCCTCTAGTGGTGGGTTTCGGCGTTTTCCGAGGCTGTGCACGATGGAACGGATTTCTTTGCGTGCCGAAAGTGCGATGGTATACCAGCACGTATCTTGGGAGGCCGAGAGTAAGCGATGGCACCGTTGCCTCGAAGATGATCTGCGACGAGCAGTGAGGGCGGCGATCTGAGCAGAAAGGCGCCCAATCTCGCGCTGGAATTCTTCCCGAAGGCAGTTGATGTCGGACGCGGATCATGGCAGCGGGTGAAGTCCTGGCGAGGATGTTCCGGACTGACCTTGGATTTGTGCTATAGTGGGCACAGCGATTTCCATGACGGAGTCTGCTAGGTTTGCCAGCTCCTCGAGGTCGAGTTCAGCCATCAGAAGCAAGGACCATGTGGAGTTTAGTCGGGAGCCGGTTCAAAAGAGCTCCCAAAGCAAAGCTACGTCGAAGATAGGCGCTTTCTCATCCAAAGGTTGTTGTAGGCGCCGCAACAGTTGTGAAGGCTTGCGGTTTCCCAAATACTCTGAAGCGAGGAGCTGCTGGAGACGGCGCTGCTCCGACAACGTAGTCCTTCGTATCTGCTCCGCCTTGGGGACGTCGTATGGAAAGTTAGCAGGCGGGGTAAGGACCAGATCCCTGATTTCCGCTGCGATGTCCGGTGGGAGCTCGGCGATGTAATGATGAAACCTCCGGACTTGGGCTGTAATCCTCGAGCTAGCAAACTGACTCTCCACCTGGGCGTGGATCCGCTGGCCAATATCGGGGAGGGCGGAGGTGGATAGCTGACAGTTCTGCAGCGGCAGGCTCTCCAGCATTCGCCAAGTCGAACGGAACTGGTTGCTTAATCCTTGGTGCAGCAGAGGATGGTCTTCGGAGGTGGTGCGTACCCCGGGTCACCAATCTGTGGTTGGCAGGAATAAGTTTGAGGATTAGAGAACAAGAAAAAAACGTTATTATCACAAATAAAAGAAAATAAAGAAATAAACTAAACGAAGGAATTAGTCCAAAATAACAGTCCTCCTGCCAAGCTGGTCACCGCATGCAGGTCTCGAGCTGCTCGGTTCGAGCTCGTCTCTCTATGTTCCTTGAGCACTGCACATGGCACGTGGTGATGCGTCACATTAGCGTGACTTGCCGAGTCAGAAATGAGGCTTCCTAGAGCTTGCACGCTACAAGCTCACCGATTACTATCACGGACAATATAAGCTGAAACAGACCCTCATGCTTCTTCGGGTACCTGCCAGTTTTTGAGAGAACTAGGGACCGTGTGGTTCAGCTCATATTGTCCGTGGGGGTACATTATTCCCTAAAAATAAACAAAAATGTAAAAACGTTATTAAAAACTTTGTAGTTAATTAGCATACTAATTAACGCATTTCGCCTCTTTTTCTGATGACTGTCATGACCACCAGCTTGACCCCATGGCTAAAATATTAATAACGCAAGTTCCCTTTTTTAATTCTAGACCGACTGAAAGAAAAAAAAAACATCCTATATATTACTTTTGTGTGAAGTTCTCTTCTTTGATTTATGACAGTTTTTCGGACCACTGGTCCGAAAACTACTGCATACTGCACGCCTACGAATGTGATTCGAAAGCGGCAGGGACAAAATTACAAAATTAATTGTATTAATACAGGCCAAAGAGCTGGTAATAGGCCCTTGATGGACATTCGATACTTTGCAAACTATATCGATCAGTTGGCTTACGACGAAATTTTGTTATATTCATAACTGGATGCATAGGCGTAGACCAGGGGTGGCCATAGCTGCGGCTCGCGATCCGCATGTGGCTCTTCGCATGTTAAAATGCGGCTCACGGCTCCCTCCCCTCCACCCCCCTCTCCCCCCCCCCCCCCCCCCCTTCCCGGCCACCCTCCCAGTCACACGAGCACTTCCACAAAAAGAGAAATGGAACGCGTTTTAAATGTAAAGACAGGTTGCGGTTTGGCAGTCTTGTGCTACTGCTACCTTACGTACAGTTGGACTGTTTTTGACTCAGATAGATTGAAACGAGTGTCGTTTACTGCTCTAGACAAAAGTTTGCCACCCCCCCACGGCTCTTGGAAGTTTCGTGGTTTTGTTTGCGGCTTTTAGGCCGGGTCAGTCTGGCCACTCCTGGCGTAGACTATGGGGGTGCATCGGGGCCCGTGCCCCCCCTGGTGAGATCCGGGGGAAGGAGGAGGGGGGGGGGGGGGGGCGGAGCCCCCCCTCCGGGCCATGATCCTTACAGAGACGCTGTTTACGTGCCATATAACGAGTTTCTAGTAGTGGCATGTAAACGAAATAACGCACACAGCGACGGACACCATGGCGATATACATACGCTGCAAAATGTACCCCCTGAAATAAACGACACATAATTACCGGTGCAAAAAAAATTGCGCGGAAAAGCATCCCCCCCCCCCCCCCCGCCCCCCCGGGAAAAGGGAAATTCTACGCCGCTGATTGGATGCATGTAGCACCGTCTGGTGCGCCGGACTTTTGTCTTTAAAGTCAAGATTTATCAGAACCAAAATCCCTACTTCATTTATTTGTGATCATTGTGATTCAAGGTCAACATAGCCTTCATCAGGTCGCTTGCCTGCTCTGAAGTTATTTTTGTCACTCTAACGTTTGCAAGGACGACCATAGAACGATCAAGTTGGATTGTAATTGTTGGGGGGCACTATAAATGATAGGATCAGTCCATGCGCGCATACCGCCGGTCCCCCATCCCCCACCCCGCTTTGGGACGCGAAATGTCGCGAAATTTGTCGTATAACACGATTCAGACACAGGACACCCAAACTAAAGCGCATCGTGCGATAACGCCAAACATCTGCCAGGAAGGCACCGAGCGTCGCCCCCAGTCGTTCCAGCAGTTTATATTCAACGATATTCAACGAGAGACGAACGTCGTCTGTCCCCAGCAAGACCGATGATTTAGCGCGGAGGGCGTCACATCCCAGTTGGTATGTCCCGCTAGCAAGACTATGCTCCCTGATTAGGTCCACACCTCCGACAGTGAGGCCGACAAAGACCCTCCTTGAGACGCCGTCCGGAGGTATTCAGGCAGCCGACCTCGGGTCCCGACCTATCCGCGGGCACCGCCACAAGCAGCCAAGCGATGCGAGTCGCGGTGAAACGTGGCGCGCATAATGCCCTCGGGGAGCACGTCATAAAGGGCGTCCCTATTCATCTCGAGCCTCTCCGTGGAGCCATGCTGAAGAACAGTCATCAAGCGGCGGAGAGATGAGGCCGGGCGGGCCATCTCCCACCTCCGCGAAAGCTTTTGTCCGCGGTCGACAAGCTCCGCGACGCCCTGTCCTTGTGGCGGTGCGGCGAACAACGACTCCCGCCAACCGCGGAGTCGAGAGATTTACGCGGCTGTTCCGTCAATTGAGAGAAATTAAAGTTTACGAGTTTTGTTCGGTTGTAAAACAGCACCCCCTCCGCGGCCACCCCCTCGGCCCCTCGCGTCGGGCTTTGTGGGCCAAATCCAATTTGGTACGGTTTCCGGGCCTCCCCTGCCCGTATCGAGCCCGCCAACGAGCGCGCCCGTGTACCGCGGGATGTCTTTTATGACGTGCGAAGGAGACGTGCCGCGAAGGTTATATATACAGCCAGATGGATTCGTTTACACTCTATGGTGCAGCACCCCGAAGCACGCAGAGATGTGGTTTCACAGCTTCCAGCGGCTTAGCTGCATGTGAATAGAGACCGTAAGATGTGACCAGTCGCAATCGGCCCATCGGCAAGGGTATAAAAGAAGCATGCCGGTGGGAAGGGTTTGTGCTCGCTTTGTCGCTCGGGGTCAGGCTTTTGTGCTGGCCTTGCTCCCTGTGCGTGCAAATCAACGGGGCATAATTTAAGACTGTAAACCGGGTTCCTTGACGGGCGCATGAGAAAGCGCTCGGAGCCGTTGAAGGCCATAAGGTTGACAGAAGGTCACTTGAGAGTTCCTTATACGACCAACGCTGTCTTGACGTTGTTCGCTCTCAGGTGCACAGAGGCGCATACATAACGGTATTCATCGTGGTTTCCGAAAGCGGATGTTCATTCAATGTCCACGTGCACCCACCAAACGATTGTGGGAATCGAGAAGGGGGTGGCACTTTGCACCTCAGGCTGGGAAAGATGACTCTCTTAGAAGCTCATAAAGTCCAAACTCGTATGGTCGGTTTTTTTTTTTTTATTCTCTTTTTTGGTGCAGAAAGCACGCTAGGGATTGCCTACACAGTATAACTCCTTAAGAACTATACTTCTCCAGGGACACCTTGCGGGGACATGTTCCATCCCGTCGATGGTAAGGAGGGAGTGTACAACACACTTTGTAGTAGTATTGACTTGAAAGTTATTTAGGCTTTAACAACGAATTGCGGTTGAGTATGACAAATGCTCATAAGTATACCAGATGGCTCTTGTACATTGTTCTGGGCGTGACTATACTTTGTCCGCTACCTGGTAACGCCTATTCTACAAACGATCCTCCCACAGATGGCAAGGATCGTACGTCGCTCAGATAGCAGTACACCATCCCAGTCCATTTAGAACGCCTCGTTCACTCGTTCACTCGCGCACAAGCGCCGAAACATCCTATGGTCAGTTAGGCTCTGTTCTCTCCCATCCCACAGTTAGGCATCATCCAAAACCCATCTCCCGCCCATCCGAGAGTGCATCCTTGCGTAACGTCCAGCGTCCCCACCCCAAACCGCAAGAGCAGCGGCGTGCCATTTGGAGCGGTCCCTCACCAAGACACGTCCAGCCAAGCAGCGAGGGTCTCCCAACGCGGCCTGCGCGCGCAAGAGAGCAGACGGCGTCCCGTGCATCTCTTACCTAGCGGACTCCCTGCTTTGCGGGACCGGGCGTGCACGGCCCATTAGGCAAACAGATGCGCTCGGCCCCGCGACAGCCACGCGCCCGACGGGTTGCCGATGCATTATGTACTCTTGACCATGACAATGATTAGTGGGTGGGGGAACCTCCGAACCCTAAACTCGCCCTAAACGACGCTCAGGTGAGGCGGACGCACCGCGGGAGTTTGTCTGCAGCTGCTCCCGATCTCGCGCCAAAAGAGGATCGCCGGCGTGCTGTAACAGCTCTGCCCCCAGTGCCTCAATCCCCAGCCCGCCGAGCCGCCCTCCCCCCTCCCCCACCCCCCTGTCCGACCGTCCCCCCGGCCCCCTCCTCCTCAGCTCGTATACTTCCCGGGCTGCTAGAACCCGCGCGTTTGCACAAGGTGCTGGTCGTGACCCTCGGTTTGGACGTTCGAAGGCGCGTGCTGGTTGGCGGTCCTGCTGGGAGTCAAGCCACCAGGGGAGCCTGTGGGGAAAAGAAGAGAACGAAGAGAGGGGGGGGGTCTTGCTTGCGTAGGCGAGTATTTGTGCGTCTGTCCACAGGTCGAGGCTCGCACCATGCCATCCATTCGCTATGTATACGAGCCAGGCTTCCAACCGCTGTTCACCTCGCCAGCAGAGCGTTTTAGCATCCTACAGAGTGGCACCATGACGCGAGTAGGCAGGAGGGAAGTGAAGAGCAGACAAGGAAAAAATATCGGCAGCTGCTGCAACTTTACGGCGCGTGATGGTTGGTCCCGTTCTACGAGCTCGTGCTCTTATAATATACAGCGGTGGATGTCAGTGCATACGCCTGCCAGTTGAGAGCATTCACTTCCTTGCTCTCCCGTGTTCTTTTTTTAATATTATTTGCAAGGTGGAGACGGTGTTAACGTATGAGCATGACGCACGTAGCTCAGTGAGCAAAAAGACTTAGGTGACATTTCTTCCAAAGTGCACAAGGGCAAAAATCCTAACGGTCGTAGACATAAATGTAGGGTTATGTAACCAAGATGATTTTTCCCCTGTGCCATCCAGTCACGCAGTCGCTATACCGCCATCAACGACAAAATAATTATTTTTTTAATTAAAGAGAAAGTGGCGCTTTTTTAGAATTTTTATTTGTCACGTGTTCGTCGTCATGAAAAATTGACATTCAATGCGTGGATAAATCGCGTCACCAATTTCAGGCTTTCTGAATCATGCGTTTCAGCGATGTCGTTTCTTCTATATGCAATTTCGGAATTGTGGCACGTGACTTTGGATTCTCCCCAAAAGACAAAACGAACGAAAGACTGGGAGGAGGGAAGCGGGGTGGGGGAGGGAGCATTTGACGTTTCGAACTAAAAGTGGTTGACGTGAACGACCCATCGAAGGTTGGACTAGTTGAAATCTCGTGGCGACCACGTCTTAATAAGGCTCCGTCGCATTTTTGGTACATCGGCTAAAATTAGAGCCAGTTAACTAAATATAAGCTGAAATAACCACCAAGTTAGCAGCGGTAAAGCATAGAGAGCCTAGACCACCGAAATAACGAGGACAAGAAATATCGACATTGGGTCAATATCACTTTTTAATTCATTACCCGCATTGTTTTGACGTTCTGAACGTCGGCCATAAACCAACTATAACGAGGTCCTGCATCTCACCGTAAAGCAAGGTATGAGGTAGAGTCAGTAAGCATTAGTATCGACACTGTGTTCCCCTATTTTATAGTGAGCGCTACCATTTCGGGGCTTTGTGCAGAGAGGGCGAAATTGACGACCGTTACGATTTAAAACTGCGACTTCCTGAGTTTAACATACGGTGTCAGAAAGCTTAGGCGACAACACTTCGCTCTGTCGCGAACGTTTTGAACAATTCTAGAGGAGGGAAAAGTGTTTCCAGGCGATTTCAGATGCAACTTCAAATAACTGGCAACTATGATTCGAAGCGGAAGCGGCCGGGAGTCGCAAGGCAGGCGACTGGCTATATCCAGTAAATCTATGGTTACCCGATACAAAGGGGAAAGCCGTAAAAAAATCCAAATGGAAATCCAAATCAATATGGCTGTAGTGACGTTACTCTGAGCGTAGCTTATTCACTAGCTCTAGTACAGAAAGTCACGTGTCAGTGTCAAGTCAGATTGGGTGTTTGCATATTTAGGCAGCGTGGAGTTGGTCTGCCATAAAACAAGACAACTGTCTCCGCTGTTGGTGGCCGATTTGGCCAGTCCAGTGCAATTGCCACAAGCACGAGAGCACGAGGTCGCTGCTTTGAAAATTTTTTCCACAAAGCGAGCACTCATGCTAAAAAGGCACGTCTCAGAGCTAGGAGCACGATAGCTCGCGCTTGTAGCTTTGGCATGCAGCCTCAGCCATGGCCTCCGAGATTTTTCGCACGCTGGCTTCGCTTCTCAAGCCATTGCATTTGCCGGTAGAAACTTACTGTGGGACGCTTGGTGGCACTCGAGAATTATCATCATCACCTTTATCGTCGGTCTATGGAACTTTGGAGCAGCGTGAAATGTGCTCCCCGCTTTTCACCACAACACACAGACCTTTGGTAAGGAAGACGTTGATCGAAATTTGAAGGTTGATCTTTTCAAAACGGGAAAAGTGTAGAATAAATAAATGTCCGTGCACGTACCTAAGTGAAGTTCAGATGTTCTCATTCATGATGACAAACATATTTCTACGCCTGTTCCGCCGGTCCAGACAGTATCCGCAGAAGACAAATATAAATTCGCACTAAATCTTGCAAAAAAACAAAACAAATTGGGTTGTGTGCTTGTTTGTACAGCCTAGAACTTAGCCTGCCTCAACGGGCGACCTGTGTCACATCTGTAAATGAGCAATTTAGCCAGTGCAGTACAACAAGACTGGGCAGCGTGGCAGCACAACAGCGACCCATGCTTAATCCCAACACTCTTGCACTGCAGGTTGGTCCTTGTTAATAAAGGAGCTGTGCAACGATATTCAATTGGAATGTTTTTCTCTCTACACGAGCTTACTGGCACACCTGGGACTCACGGATACTCACACGCAACTCCATTGGCCAAGAAACTCCTTTGTTGCGGTGTAATTTCAAGGACAAAAGCGATCATTTTCATTCAATCTCTCCTTTGCAAAATTTGGTGACGTAACTCGGGGATCGCAGTACACCCAAGTGACGATATTTGAATGCGGTTCATAGATTGGACCCGAGTATTGCGTGGGCACTCGACTTGGGCTCGTGACAATTGCTAGCTCGAGAAGCATTCGGGTTGTGACCCGTGTCCAATCGCTGCAACGACGACAACAGCCGAGCCATAACAATGTCTGGAACTCAGCGCGTGTCCTGCGCTTTGCCAACCCCTGCGCGTGGCTATGATCAACACTGGCGGCATATAATCGGCTCCAGATCACGTGGCCGTTTGTTCTGGCTGCGAGTTGAGGGAGTGAACGCTGCTCGTTTTTCTTTAATTTTTTTTCTGGGACTTCTATTGCGTGGGTGAAAAACGAACGCGTGTTTCATAGGTCATTAACGTTGGGGATCCGTTTTAAGCCGTATTTGCGCAAATTACAAAAATTGTTGCATTGCTCCTTTAAGTGTTTCCCTGCTTTCGTAGTGAAAACCCTTTTATAGTGATTCTACCCTGCCCATGAAGAGTTCGCTTCAGTTTATTTTAATGTTTGCGTGTGTTCGTGGAACTTCATTTGCTAGGCGGTGATATTGAATCAAACTCCGGCTCCGCAGATCGGGAACTTATGCTTCAATTACTCGATGGCCAAAGGGAAATCAAAGCAATGCAAACGCGCCTAGAGGACAAACTTAACAAATTCAGCTACCGTTTATATACTCTCGAAACAAACCTAAACCTTAATATGAATGAAGTTAACGATCATTTGGGCTCGGCCAATGCAAAAATGGCCATACTCGAAGATCAAGTGAAGTTTTTGTTTACTAAGGTTGACATTCTTGAGAACTGAGGCCACAGAAATAATATTATCATCCACGGCATTGAAGAATTACCTCCAGAAACTTCAGATAAGCTAACCACACGAGTCACGAATGAAAATTTTAAAATCCGCATAGGAACGACTATAAGCGGAATTAAACGCTGTCATAGGATAGGAAGACAATCTAAAAAGAAAATACGACCAGTAATTGAAAAATTTCTTGACTTTCGTGAAAATTATGGGTCTTGAACAACTGTACAAAACTGTAGGGCTCAAAGCAGTATATCACGCAAGATTTCTTGTTTAAAGTTCGTGAAGGCAGGAGAAATCTATGGATCAGCGCAGAAACTGAACTTAATAAAAATAAAAAAAGTGAGCCTTCGGTGCGATAAGATGAAAATAAACGGCACTACCTACATTTGGGATGAAACAAATGCAGAAAAGCTTGCTATCAAAAAAATTTACCGGGTGATTCAAGGAGACGGCAGGCTCTTTAAATCGACCGGAAAATTCGGTTTCTTAACCTATCGCGCTACGACTTTGTGCAGCGTTGCCCACAGATGGTGCATTTTTTTGTTTGTAAAATTTGCAAAGAGCGAATTTACCTGAGGAAAAAGTAAAGAAAGAAAAAGGCTTAGCTTCTATGGAAATGCAGCGACGCCACCGGTCTGCAAACAACACGGCGCCGTTTCGCACGGGAGACAAGAGATGGCGCAAGCGGTCGCGACGCCAACTGCCGCCAACGAACGAGCAGACGACGCCGAGAGCCGGCGTATTTAGCAGACAAGGAACTGCAGTTCCTTGTTGTTACCGCGCCTATTTTTGTTTCTGCGACTGTCGCCGCCCGCGGAATGCGCTCCGCTTTTGAGTCGAAAAGATTGTCTGCTAAAGACGCTGGCTCTCGGCGCCGTATGCTCGTTCGTTGGTGGCGTTCGTTGCGCCATCTCTTGTCTCCCATGCGAAACGGCACCGTGTTGTTTGAAGACCGGTGGCGTCGATGCGTTTCCATAGGAGCTAAGCCTTTTTCTTCCTTTACTTTTTCCTTAGGTAAGTTCCGCTCTTTGCAAATTTTACAAAAAGAAAAAAAAAAGCGCCATTTGTGGGTAACGCTGCACAAAGTCATAGCGCGATAGGTTAGGAAACCGAATTTTCCGGTCGATTTAAAGAGCCCGCCGTCTCCTTGAATCACCCGGTAGAAATCAATACCATAATCACCATACGCCTGTGTGTTTACATTTCTCAACGTAAATCGTCGTAGCGTCGTAAATAAGTATCTTTCACACGAACATATCATTGCTGTAAAGTCCCCGGATGCCGTCTGCTTAACCGAAGCTTGACTTAATAACTACATTTTTTTTAATGTTATCTAACCTAACCAAAACTAATCTAACCTAACCTAAGGATTTCAATGTCATTAGAAAAGACCGAGAAACCAGAGGAGGTGGAGTTGCAGTATTTGTACAGAAAAACATTAGCGATTGCGAACTTGAATGATATCTCTTCCCTGGTGTCGAAGGAGTATTTTGTAAAGCCACAATCTTGGGAGTCGTGCACACTTCTAGCGTACAAAACTCTAATTCGGCCGTTTATGGAATACGCCAACATTATTGAAGACCCATTTACAAAAGTAAGTATTAACCACATGCAACGAATACAAAACAAAGCTGTCAGATTCATTTTTAATTCCTACAGAAATACTTCCATTTCAGAGCTTACCAAAAAGCTTGGGTTTGTTTCGATCCAAGAAAGAAACCGCACATGCAGACCTCAACTTTTTTTTAAATTAATTAGGGGCAGTATAAACTTAACGTAGATAAATATATAACCTTTTTCTACTGGGTATGCCACACGTGGAAGAAACCCGCTTACCATTCCATCTTATCAACCGCGCATCAACAGTTTCAAATTTCTTTTTTTTTCCCCGAACGAGTTTAGAATGGGCCGGGCTTCCTTACAAAACTACTATACTCCGTTTCCCCTTTAGTCCGAGCGCAGCGCAAGTTACGAGCCATCCCAGTCAATCCAGCGTTGAGAGAGTGTCATGTGACCTTGAGCTCCCTGTGTCGCTCTGCCCAACCGGCAGGTAACGCGATTTTCTCCCGGCGCTGGATCAGCTGGGATGGCTCGTGGCGTCCACTGCGCTCGGACTGAAGGTGGAACGGAGAAGAGTCAAGACTCTGTCAGTGCATTTCTTTCCGCCTTGTGTTCCGAGTGATGTAACTCATTCGTACTTTTTATGCTTTGTTTTATGTTTTTCCACCCTTCTACGATCCCTCAGATGGGATCAGCTGTATGTGTAAATAAAAAAAAAAACAAAAAAAAAAAACGCTAGCCTGAAGTCTTTAAAGTGCACCACGCAGTAGTGATACACGACCGCACACCGGTACGATGCTCATCCAGATCGAAACGGGCAAGGGTAGGGATTGAGCCCAGGATCGCTGGGTTCTCCAGCGCGAGCTTTCGCTCGTGCTCCAAGCTGTTGTGCACTAGCCCACTTGGGTTGGCACATTAAATTAGGAGTTTATCGGATAAATTTGAATTGACCAAAATGTTACCGGCAGGCGGTTTTTGGAGTTTTTCGTATTTATCCGAAAACGCGGAGCCCTGGTTATAAGCGCCGCATGCGGAGATCTAGAGAGCTGGCACGGCTTGCTTTTACTGCTGGGGAGTTGAGTGTGTGGACAGGTCGGGAGCAGAGCGCGCGAATAAGCTCGGAGGCCATGTCTCAGCTTAATTAAGGTGAACGGAGTATAAACCTGGGATCTGGCTTGCATCCCTCAGTGTACTAATTACACGAATGCGCAACAAGAAAACTCGCAATGGGGGTGTGCAGCTTAAGCTTTCACACTACGTACTCCCGAGCTGTGATGCGTTAACACGCTGGGTCACGGACCCCCCCCCCCCCCCCCCCTCCCTTTCCTATTTCCCCATATCAACGTAAAACGCACACACATATTCTGATTTTCTAGATGCTGACAGTTAGTGTTGCATTTCATTTAATTTACAATAGGCCGCACACACGATCTTCGAAAACTAAAATTCACCCGAACATCGAACACCCAATGCATGTACCGCTGCGGCCCATGTTCGCTACATAAACAGAACTAAAGCGAAAAGACAAGGAAAACAAAAACGGAAAGAAGAATAGAGATGAAGAGACTTCAAAACTCTGAGAAGCCGTCGGTTCACCTCGCTGACCAACCTCTCGACCCGATCGTTCGCCGAGGATAAAAAGAAGATGCCCCCGAAGGCCAAAGCACCGTTCAGTTCACAAAAAACAAAACAACAACAATCAAAAAAAAAAAGAAAGAAAAAGGATGCTTTTACTGCACTTTGTAGGGGTCTAATCAACACCCTGTGGTCTGTAAAGACAGTTATTTAGAACGAAAAGAAAAGGTATGTGGGGACTACGTCGACACCCCCTTTTGCATTTCGGAAGACTAAAAAAAATCACTTGAGCATATCTCGGCTCCGTGTGATGCGCTTGCCTAACTTCCGGCTGTCAACCCAGCCAGGTGTTTACGGCAACAGAGTATTCCAGCTTTGAGCTGTGAATAGCGTCTGGACGTCCCTCCTTCCATTTCTTAGAAAGGCAAAGGACAGGTTCGATGTGAGGCAATTTTTTTTTCTCTCGAACAATGGTCGGGTAACAACGCTGAAAGAGAGCCTAGACAAATTGTTTTTTCTCTTTCTTCTTTCCTTGCCGGAACTAGGTGCAGAATTATATGCGTATATATACCAACGGTCAACGCGGCAAACCAACACTCTAAAAATATCTGTGCGTTTGTTTTCTCGTGGTGCACTCGGAGAGTGAATCGCATCAATCTGCAAAGCGAGTTAAAAAAAAAAAAAACGAAACCAGAAAAAAAAAAAAAAACTGTAGTGATAATTATAAACTATGACATTAAGCATGACTTTTCACGCGCTCGCGTTAAGTTCAGTTTCATACTGACTAAAGGCCGGTTCAGACACTTGCGTTTGATTGCGTTTGACTGCGTTCCGTCGAGTACCGAAAGCAAGTCACCGGCACATCTGTGCTTCGTATGAAGCGTGGAATCCAGTTCAAGGAATCATCTTGGCACGCGATATAAGCAGCAGGGATGTCCTGGTTTCTCGCTGCCGCAACGCAGTCAAACGCAGTCAAACGCAACTGTCTGAACCAGACTTGAACTTTGGGTTACAGCGTTTGTCCTTACCGTAATTCGCCGAAATCGCAGAGATTGGCTCTGCAGGTGCTTTGGAGTAAGGAGTAAGGTTGTCGCTCGGGCATATTTGGAGGGAACAAGGCGCAACGCGAGCACATAATATTGGCTGCGGGTACAAAGCACACTCTACAAAAAAAAAAAAAAAGGAAGCCCTTGCGTCTACTTTCCCGCAAAACACTCGGAGATCCAATCACCGCAACTTAAGGCTCGTTCACACACTTGTAACCGAATACGACCAAGGAAGACACCGGTTTTTAAGCCTCTTGCGACGTCTTAGGACCGGATGCGATGCTGCGGAGTTGGTCCTAAGACGTTGTAAGAAGCTTAAAGACCGCTCTTGTATCTCTACTCTCCGTCCTACTCGGTTGCAAGTGTGTGAACTGCGCTTTACAGAGGCAGCTCAGCGAATGACGATGCCGAAACACATGTTTAGACCAAAAAAACGCAGTCTGAGCAGTGACATTAGGAAATGCAAGAGTGACGTTTTGCATTGCTTAATGTCACAACTCAGACTGCGTTTCTTTTTTTTTTTTTTTTTGTCTAAATATATATTTCGACATCGTCATTTGCTGAGCTGCCTCCGAGTGTCGTGCGGGAAGGTAGGCGCACGGGCTTTTTGTAGAGTGCATGAGCTCGAGTGCTGCGGCAAATGGAATTGTGATACAGATCATAATCTGCGTTTAACGTTGAAGAATAAATCATTCTTCTAGACTTGGTCTACAGAATACCGTCCACAGCTAAGCGGGCCGCGGGTCAATACGTGCGATTTTAATTGACAGGAGGACACGGGTTCGTTCCGTGTAAAGTTCACTTTTGTGTTTTACGAACATACTAACATGTGAATCCTTAAATTACATTCTAGCCAGTTTTTATAACTCTAAGTCTATTATTATACCGTATAAGTTATGTTATGGCTCACAGAGTATCAAGCAGCGTTGGGTGAGAAGCGAACTCCAGCCCGTAGCTTTCGAATGCGCTTTCCTTGCGCGAGTTCTAGTGCACAGCACAGCAAACAAGTTGTAAACATTAATTTGTTTAGACCATGAAAAGGCGGCTGATGATATCTCCGCCGTTGATGAAACATTTAGCCAGTGAAGTACGACCGCTAGCCTGGATTTTTTAACGAGCATCACGCCACAAGTCATGAGAAGGTGTTCGATTTACATGTTTTCCACACAACTATACAGACAGATACTGACGCTACTCATTCGCATTATTCTGCTCAATACCCGCAAAATTGGAGGACTCGAAATGAAGGTCGTACATTTCAGTTCTACCCTGACCTGCCCTAATCCTCAGACTTGATTAGTCCTTAGCCGCTTCTCGGTGTTCCAACTTCCAAGGTACCTCAATCTCTCGCGCTCCTTTTTGGGTTCTTGTACGGGTCCCTCCGTCGGCGAGAGAAGAGTCTATTGAGAGACCACCGTACGTCCCCTGGGCCTCTCGGGTAGAATCACATTACGGGTTTTGTATGCATGCTCGGCGTCGGCCGATTACTCAAGCCGAGGCTCTCCCGCGCTCGCTTGAGCGAGACTCAGCCCCTTCCAACATCTTCCAGAGTGCGCTTATCTGATCGAGGGTGCTTCAAATGTCCATAAGAAAAATTCCGAAAAAACGTATATAAATAAAACCTAAAAGTAATGCACAGCCATTTCTATTTGTGTGTGTGCCTCTCCTACACCTTTTTTTCTTCCTCGCCTTTCTTTTCATAAGCTGCGTCTGTGGGCTCAATCTGCAATCGCATCTTTTATGTCGTTCTTTTTTCTTTCTTCAAACGGAATTCTAATAGCAGCATCCTTTTTGGGGCTGATTTTTATGGGTGCCCAACTTTCTATTGTGCCAGCGTGTATGTCTGAGAGCAAGTCATGTGTGGCGGCTTCGGGGACAATGGCCTCCGCCCGTAGTTGACATTGAACTTGCCCCGCCGCACACGAAGGTTCGTGCTAAACGGTTGCAGAGTGCTGTAGGACGAGAAGTTGGCTTATCGTTTTTATCTAATCGACTTCGTGGGCGTCTGAACGGTAATATTTTTCACGACAGAACTTCGAATAATCAACTGAAGCATAAAAGAGAACAGCAAGGCACGTTATGCACGATCTTCGGGTATCCCTGTGTTCGTGGAACCCAGGTGCAACGTTTACTTACATTTGCTTATTTACTTTATGTCTTGGGTGTTACGATTAAGTGCCATATATAGTTTGGATCTCAATCGTTCTCGTTTTCTTTTTTCTTTTTTTTTGGGGGGGGGGGGGGGAAATAAAAAGTATATTGAAAGGAACACAGATAAATGAGCTAGCTAAACGGGGAAACGTTTTGAATCTTATTCTAACCAAAGAAGTGGGTATTTAACTTTCAAAACTTTTTTGATACAACGTCTGTCATTTATTTTGACATTTATGTATAAATTCACCTGCGAAGAACGGTGCACAGTTCGTCGGAAAGGGTACCGAATTATGACCGCGCTTCCTTATTCATGATTTCATTATGCTTATTGTCACATGGTTCACTGTGAACTTGCTCGAAAGGACGAAATCAAGACTGGACCTGACTGTTAATGCTAAAAAAAGCAATACATTCCAAGAGGAACCTGAGATTTCTGTTGAATCTGGTGTTACTCGCGAACGCTAGTTTGTCAGTGGCAGGTTAAGAGTTCAGGGGAAGCTCCTCCCACCTCTTTTTACTTTAGCATAGTGAACGCTGGAGAGGAGGTGACCAATTCTCCAGCGTTCGCTCGGCAATGGAAAGAGGGGGAAGGGGGGGGGGGGGGGGGTTTCCCTGAACTCTTAACATACCACCAATTATAGTACTGACTCGAAATTTTAAATATGAGGCTCTTGTATGAAACGACTACATTAGCTTCAAAATTACCTGGTTCTCCCTAGAAATATTTCACGCCGAGTTAAAAATTTTCCCGCCCTTTTTTACCTTGCAACATATATATATGGCCGCTAGTTTTCTTGCCCCAAAAATTCCAGCGAACGGTCATCCTACACCACACCTCAAACACACTAAAAACAAAACAAAAAAAAAAAACGAAGACAAGGGCTTTGACGGCTCTGAGTTTCTGTCGGATGTTTAACGAGACTGAATTTAGGAAATGAGGAATCTCGAAAAAAAAAAAAGGGGGGGGGGGGGTATGTTTCGCGTGCATATAAATCTCTAACTGGTTCGCCCCACCCAATCAAACCCACCACCCCCTTTGAAGACAGGTCTTGGAAGCCCGTCTTTTTTATGCGAAGCCCGAGTTCAACAACCGACCGCATTCTTCAAATACTTGACGCCCATAAAAAAGTGCATCTTTCCCACCAGCCACCACGTAAGGGCACAACAATACAGAGCCCGCGCACAATGACCCCGGAGGGTACCTTACATAAGAACAGGTGAACGGGGAGGGTGAAGGCCCGGCGCAGGCACTGGCTGGCAATCCTTTACCTTTTCCCCAAGAACGAAGTTAAAAACCTAGCGCTCAGGGACGGTCAGTACGAGACGACAGGTTTCTCCCCTAACCCATCATAAGCACGCACGCAAAAACAAAAACCAAAAAGAAAAAAAAAAGAAAGAAAGCTATGCGACAGCGACTCGAAATACGAGCCCTTCCTGAATACCTTCTTGGAGCCTGTCCTGGCTGGTACACTGGGTCGCACATCCCTTTAAGCCTGACTCAGTGCTGTGCCTGGCTCCTTCGAACGAACCTGGATGACCCAACCCCAAGACGTTACCACAAAGGGTCGCTTTGAAAGCAGAAAAGTCTTTGCTCTTGGGGAATAATACCCGCCTCTGCAGGCAGGCATATCCCTCGGTCCATTGTCTGCCAATAGGGCGTCCCCTCTTGTCCCCGGCCTCCCCGACTCAGGAAGCTCGCCTTTGAAAATGGCGTGGAGGCGCCAAGTTGGCTTGTAGCACCGCGAAACCTAGCCGCTGCACTTGTAGCCCCCTGGCCATCGACGTCAACCTTTTTGAGGCACGCTGAATCAGGTTCGAGGAATCCAAAGAATTCCTTCGCTGCTGGCGCCGCGCCGGGGCTCAATCTTGCCCGTGTTTCTCTGTCACCTGCTCTGTCACGTAGGGTGCATTGTCAACAGCGGGGGCCACATAGAGCGGGACCCGAGTTTTACCGACCCAGTGCAGACCTGATAAACAAGATCGGTTCGCTTTTCGAACCAGTCTCTCCGGTGTTTGGTTCGTTGAAATGCTCGTCCCCGTGGAGAACGATGCACTCCTCCCGCGTATGAGATGATCGGCTTTTGTCATCGTCTTGGGTACCTCGCGCGCAGTTGTATTCAAATGTATATTTCAAGTATGTGAATGATGGACAGGCGTGGCCACCGCGTCTTTGCATCTCGGGGTAAGCCACAAAACGCTCGCAAAAAAGAAAGGAATACATACTGATGGGAATACTTCTTTATTGTTGAAATATTACTTTCTCTTTACTTTCCTAGTTCCTGCTTGCTCTAGATCCCGTTTCAAACTTTTAATTGCTTAGCACTGAAATCTTCAGTGCTGAGCAATTGTACTATATTAATTTGTAAAAGCTTTGTGAACTATATTTACTTCTTAAAAAGCACAATAAAACACAGGTCAATGTAAGACAGTTTTCGCCGGAAAAATAAAGTCGCAAGTTTTTGTATGTAACTTACGCTATGAACAAATGCTCTACATCATAATATATATATTAGCAAGCGCTACCGGCAAATGTTACTTTCCGACGTTGGGTTGATTATTGCTTCCGCGATTGTATATATGACCCGCGCGAACATTACTCCAGAGAAGTGGGCGAATCATTTTTTTTCTCTCTAAAACTCTTTTGACTTGTAGTTTGTTATGAAGTCGAATTACATACGCTATTCTTCACATTGCTTACAATCGTACAACATCTCAACCTTTTTTTAGTTAATTCGATGTAAACGTATGATTATAAACACGTTATAAATTTTGGGAGTCTTTTTTTAAATTTTTATTTCTGTAGTCACGTTGTATCTACCATCAAAATAAGCGGATTTCGTATTTGTAATATCGATAATCAACACTGAAATCCCAATCGAACTGGGCTGCTGAACCAAAAACTAATTAAGACATGCTTGATGTTTTTGTTTACCATGTGCTCAGACGAAGTTTTTCAATCGGCCAAGTGATATCACTGATAAGATGCAGCACACTAAAGTCGGATAATATCGTCAAAACTTAATAGTTTGAGGATGAATGCCGGGTGGGTGTACCATTTATACTTAAATAAGTCGATTGCTTGCACCCCGTAGCCTAGAATATTTTCTATCGTTCCCTTTGATATTTGGACAAAAACTTCCGTCCCCCGTTAAACCTAAACTTACGCTGAAACGAAGTATAGACCTTTGCACAAATCGCCTTCCGCGCGCTGCCATCTTCGTCTGCTCGGCTGTGGAAGGCCTTCTGAGCATGCGCTGTTAATCTGTTGTGCGGTAGATCGAACGCTGCGCATGCACCCGCAGCTCAGTTAATTTTAATCAAATCATGAAATCTTTATTTCCAGAAAACTCAAGGGATCACCAGACAAAAAGCTGTTAAAAACAGCTTGACAGGGTCTGTGATCCCTTTACAATGGCAGCAGCTTTGACACTGAAAAACATATGTTATGTATATATTTAAAAAATCACAGCAAAAACATGCAATTCACAATCCCACTACGCGAAGCTACGCACAGAACAAGCGGAGGTATTTTTTTGTTTAACGTGTATATGTTTATGTTGTTTGTGATATACTTGTTTAATAAGCATGGTACATTATAATGTAGTGACTGAAAGTTATAGTTTATGCGAGATTGAGGAAGCGCATATGTCTCTGTAAGGCGTGTGTTAACACTACTTTCGTTCATTTTGAGTCCTGAAATAATATTCAAAAAATCTGCAAATGCTTCAGATGAAAAACGAATTGCATAGAGTAAACGGTATTTGTACATGCTCGCAACAGGAAGTATCCTAAATTTTGTAAACAAAGTTTCTGTGTGGTCTGTATACGAAACATCCGCAATATAGCGTTCGATTTTTTTTTTTATTTGCAGTAGTAGTACATTTTGAGGATTAGCTTATGTCGCTGTAGCCCATACGAGATGGCAATTGTTTAAATGAGACCGAAATAGAGCGTGGTAATTGATGGTGATTACGCTCAAAAACGCCAGAGTTCTTATTCCACTAATACATAACTCGTGTGTACTGATCAAGTTCTTTAAACAAAACAAATATAGAAAAAAAAAGAAAAAAAATATATGCATATACAGGGTTTCTCCCGAAAAAAAAAATTGCAAGGTTTTTTTTCACCGCAAAAATAAACTACGCATCGCCGAACGCTCATTCTCCGCCCGAAAGTAGCGCTAGAGGTCCGAACCAGATGTCAAAGTTTTAACGCGAACCGATATTTTATTCAAAAGTTTGCAAGCGATTTCCTGAAGAAGTCGATGGGAAAATGGTGACCGACGGAGCTCTCGAATGCATGGTGCTCTATGGCGCCAGAAACCGAAAACGGGCGAAAATAGACCCCATTTTCCCATTAAATATATATAAATAGAAAGAGAGAGAGAGAGAAAGGTGCATCGATTTGATATTCTTTTATGCCGAGACATATAAAAACCAAAAACGATTTTTTTTACTTAATTTTAGACATATTGTAACCATGCGTTTTTCAAGACATGCGGGATATTAATATAGATGGCAGATCTGACAAACCGAGCGAAAACAAGAGAAAGTTGAGGGTACGGTCCCTCACCTATAGAACCCAGACAAACGATAAACGATATCGAAGTCAAGAAACCGGTACCCAAGCCCGCGGGTTAACAACCACAGCCGATAATCTGATAAGCCGTTGACAACTCCACCTCGAGCAAACAAAGTCCACCCTTACGTTAACAGCAAAGAGGCGGGCCGAAAATTCTGGGGCAAACAAACTCTCGCACACACTCTCTTTCTCTTCATCGAAAAAAAAAAAATCGTTGTATACGACGTCTGAGCGAACGAGAAACGCTTCGAGACCGAGAACAAGGACCTTCTTTCATTACCGACGTAATTAATTTTCGAGACGTGGCGGCACAATTACTCCACGCCGCTATGGTAGCACGCGAGCCTGCTTAGCACCTGGGAATGGGGCTAGGTCAGGGTGAGGGCCGCTCGAATGGCATCTGAAGGTCTCCCGTTGTTGGACCCTCGTCACCGGGTGTTAATTGAATCGAGTGGCCTCTGCCACCGGCGCAGCGTATAAAAGAGCCGACCACAAGGCGATGCGACCAGCGCCTCGCGCGGCAGAAGGCAGCCTTTTAGAGACTGTGACTAATGAACTCGCGTGGCTCACTTCACAGCCAGCACTTGGTGCAAAGGATGCCCCGGGGACACCGCTCCCAAGTGTCTCTGTGGGGGCTTTGCTGTACTGCTTTGCTCAGCGAACACGTTCGGCGCAAGAAAATAAGCGCCTTTGACAATTAAATCGCAAGTGCAGTGCAAGGCTGATGATATACGGTCGCTCTTGTTCGAAATGTGAACAGAGGGACATGTGCAAGGTCATCGATCGCGGGCTTCCGAAGACCTTGGCATAATGAGCCGTTTTTGCAAATGTGGAAGGTTACCATCTTTGTGACTGTTAGATTAGCAACAGCTCTACAGCGTGAGTTCCAAGAACGGGAATTTACGTTCGCCCAAAATTAAAAGGGAACTAAATCTACTTTTTTATTTGGAGGTCGCTAACGCGGACCCCACCGATGCCTTAAGCCATTGGAGTACCGATGGGTCCATGTGTTTCCGTATTAAACTGGTTTGTAAAGATGTCTAAGTGAAACAAACACATTAGGTAAATCGTTCATTCATTAATTTTTATTAATTTATATATTTATGTTCTACAACCTTTCAAGGCCATTACAGGAGTGCAATGTAACTATAGTCGGTGACAGGTTAAACGTTCAGGGCAAGTCGGACTATAAAAGTCACGATATATTCTATGCGGAGAAAAACGGAGGTAGCGCATGACATGAGAGTGTGTGGTGGCGTCAGAACGCCAAGGTCTGAATGGAAGGATTAGTGCGTAGGCGCAAAGGCTAGCTGACTTTCCCTTTCTTTCCACTTACTATCTCCATTCAATTAGAGCGTCATCTTCTCTTCGCGTATAGGGCGTTCGGCGTTCAAAGCCAGACCCCACGCGAGGATCAGTCGACGGGTGGAAAGAGAAAAAGGGAGCTAGCTTTCCACTATCCTTCCAACCAAGCTCGGCGCTCTGATGCGACCCCTTGCTTTCATCTACTCCTCTCCCTTAGTTTCTCCCCGTATAATACAGATATGGGTATCTGACGTAGCACTGAAAATAATTTTAAAAAGGGGCATTAAAACAAATAAGTATCGCTTCGAAATATCGCTACTATACCACGGTGTACGTCAGGGAACGAGCGTAAAATCACCATTAACGAGTTAATTACCCAAATTCACAAATAAATTTGTTTAAATATTAATGCGAAAGCATTAACTGTCCCATGCAGCGCAGCCGGCTTCGTCTGTAAGCTCGAAAACGGCACCTATAGTCGGTGACAGGCCAAGAACGAAGTGGAAGCTACTCTTTCCACTTTAGTATGCGAACGCTGGAGAGGAGGCGACTTCCCCTCCACCGTTCGCTCCGCTGAAGTGGAAAGGGGTGGGAGGAACTTCCACTTCGTTCTTGGCCAGTCACCGGCTATAGTCCCATTGGCTGAGTGTAACGGCACCTAAATGCAAGTCATCAAGTACGCGCGTTCAAAAATAAAACACAAAGAAAAACACAGCAACGCAGATGCGTCGTCACGGAAGTCGACGGGGGCGCAAGGTGAAAGCGGGCGTGCCTCAGAAATAAAACATAGAGAAAAGCACAGCAACGCGGATGCATCGTCACGGAAGCCGTCGTGAAGCCGGCGGGGTTAGCCGCGCCTGTGCAGTTGGGGAGTGTGATGTCACCGCCGGAGCGCCGTGTGCGATAGAAATGCGTGGCGCGCTGCTTGTAGGAATGCGCGGCGTGTAGGAATGCTTTCGCATTCTTACACGTAAGAAGTCATAAGTGTTTTTGCCCAATTTTCGACTGAGGGGCAATTAGATATATGTTTCCTGTTCCCAAAATGCGCCATGGTTGTCGTTAAAATGTAAGCAACTTAAGTCTGCCGCGCGTCATTTTCTTGCAAACTTAAGCAACGAAGAGACTCAAATACCAAAACTAAGACGCGAAAGAGCGACAGAAGTTTCACCCTGAAGTGACATATAAATGTAAAGCAAAACGGTCGTCCGCCGAAACTCTTATTGCAACATCATGAGAAACCTATTGGCTATATTGATTATGCAACATAAAAACACACAAAAAAAATTGGCCCAAGTCGGATCGTTCCGGTACTCCTGACAACGCTCACATATGGTTGATATCACTCCACAGTCACGAACTCTGTCCAATTATTCAAGTTTGCTCGTATGCATTCAATGACGTTCTTATCAACGCCATATGTAATTAGTCTTTTATAAGGTTTTTGCGAGTCTTTAATTTAAAGAACAAAATAAGATTACGGAGTGTTTTTATCAGCTATGCCGCAGTCGGCAGACCACGTTGAAATTCGTGTTGATATAATATATTAAAGACATTTTGACTTCCAAAATAATCATAGAGCCTACGAAAAATGAAGTGTTCCAAAAAATTACTGCACGTGCATGTCAACTTAATGGGACGAAAATTGGTTGCATTGCATTTGTCCTCAAATTTGTAAACCGGAACAACCCTGGCACACAGCCAGTCTGCGGATAACCTTAAGTGACGCTCGCAGAAGAAAATTGTTGTGTATATGCTTATACAGCCGGAAGTTAGTCTGCCTCGGTAGGCGTCGGGTGTCTCAGCTGTAGATGAGCAATTTAGCCAGTGCAGTACATCCGCTAGCCTCGGGTCTTTCACGTGCATCACGCAGTAGTGACACACGACCGCACGCCGGTACGATGCTCATCCAGATCGAAACGGGCAGGGGTGGTGATTGAACCCAGGATCCCTGGGTTCTGCAGAGCGAGCTTTCGCTCCACGTGCTCCGAGCTGGTGTGCGCTAGCCCACTCGGCTACCGATCCTTTTTTTTTTTTTTTATTTATTTTCGGCTACCGATCCCCCCTAAGTGACGCTTGGAATATAATGGTAAAATAGCTGCCTACACATTCTACTGTTAAGTATATAATTGGGAATGGTGTCTGCTGCGGTAGGATTTTAGTATTAATATGGCAAAAAAATTAACAATGCACCGATTTCTGAAAAAAAAAAAAAAATATAGCATGATTGTAAGCCTCTTTTCACTTCGCACTTTGTCCATAAAGCAATTATTGGAATCAATAAATAATAAAATACAAGTCTAACTGTTATTCTGGACCACAGAGTAGGACATGGCAATTTAGTGCTCTGCGATTTATGTTTTTATGTCGCAAGTTACCACCAAAAATTATCTGACTCTCTTTTCGTGAACTGCAGGAGTATTCCATTAAAAAAGTGTTTACTGGGAATTCTTTTTTATCGTTGATTTGAAAGGCTGGGGAGCATAATTCTCACTTCCAGATTTGTTTTAGGCAGTTTTATTCTACGCTTTAAATGAATAGTATGTATACGTGTTAGCCAGGTATATTTCTCATGTGTTTTGTGTTTTGCACATGAATTGCGCCACGCTATGTTTATACACCTTGGGGTCATACCGACGGGTTTTGTCATTGCGCCCAAACATCAATTCTGATTTAGATACACATTGAATAAAATAAGAGCTTATATTAGATGGCGAGATTCGGGGACTTTTTAAAAAAAGAAAATAACTTCGTATACCCTCAGGGCTTAAGGTATAAACAAGGGGAGTGATTACAAGTGATGAAGTAACAAAAAGCAGTTATTATCAGCAGAGTAAAATATAACCTAGTTATACATTATTAGCCATGGCGCCCTTTAACTGTTAGTGACCTTCAATGGATGCTGAAGGTGCGGGAAGGCGATTCCACTCTTCTAATGCGTGTGGAAAAAAAACATTATTTTTTAGCGCGGGGACGTCAGAACGCCGAGCTCTGATTGGAAGGATTAGAGGGTAGATCTAAAGTTAGCAGCCTTTGTCTCACTGCACTCGCCGAAAGCGCTCGAATGCGGAAGCCAAATACCGCCATGCCGCGTTCTAACGCGTTCGACGAGTGCATGCAGTGGAGACAAAGGCCAACTAGCTTTAGGTCTACCCTCTAATCCTTCCAATCAGAGCTCGGCGTTCTGACGTCCCCCTCGCCTCCTCCTCTCCCAGTTTCTCGGTGCATACATATATGCTTGTGCAAGCATATACGTTACTCAATGTTTTGCCTTCACAAGTCACCGCAAACGGTGCAGAAGGGCTTGGAAAAGATAAGGTATGGAGTTTTTCTTTTTAACATTGACGTGCAATTTTGTCACTTTTAGAGAAATCGGAGGTGCATGTCTGGTTTAATAACAAAACTATAATAATGGCTAAGCATGTATTTCTTTACGGTGTGTTTGATTTTAATTCGAAGGAACGAACGAACGAACGAATGAACATACATTAGATGCGGGGATAATCTATAATGCCAAGTTGACCAATTAACTAAAAGGTGTTTATTAACTTTTTAATTATTGGTTTTAGTGGCCATGTTGGAATTTCAGTATCGACGTCAATGACACTTAGAGACCAGAACAATTCAGGAAATTTTCGAACTGGTAATGGTTTTTTTTTGTGTTTTTTTTTTTAAATATAAATCGATCAGTTTTCGTGTTCTTTTTTTTGCTTGATTTAAAAATGGCGTGTAAAAAAAGCGCATCGTGCCCTGCCCACAATGACGCTTGGAATACTAACGTAGTCATCTACGTCACGTCGTCACTTGTGCCGTCGGCGCACCCACCAAGGACACACTGCCAAAATTGTGACGACATTATTGAAACGACGACGTCACTCCTTCAAGCGCCACTGTGGGCAGGGCTTGATGCGCTCTTTTTCCGCGAAATTTTTAATTCAACCGAAAAACCGCGAAAAATTAGCGATTCCAATCTAGAAAAAAAAAACAAAAAAAAAAAATTACCTTTTCGTAAATTCTTTAAATTGGTCTTGCCTCTAATAGTAATTGCTGTCAATAGTCCAATTTCAACATGACCCCTATAACTAATAATTAAAAAGTTGATTCTGAGTTATTGGTAATAAGTTAACTCATGACGATTATCTCCTCATCTAGGGCCCTAAACTCGCCACACACAAAGTTGGAGCCGAAAGTTTGCCGAGAGCGCCGATTGGACGGAGGCGAAAAAAGCGCGAAGTCATCGTCGTGATGGTCCAATCGGCCCGCTCCGTCTTCGGCCCAAACTTTGTGTTTGACGAGTTTAGAGGTCCTGATGTCCGTCGAGCCTGATATACATGGTGATGACAGAACTCGTCAACCACCCCCCCCCCTTTTCTTTTTTGTTTTAAAGCTGTTTGAGTTAAAATTACACACCTTGTAAATTCGTAAAATTCATTTAAAGGTGCTTATTTTGATATATTTTGAGACGGTTTATATGAATCGTTTGTTGGTAAATAATTTATGAATGTGGTCTCTAAAACCTGTTTACTTGGTGTGTTTCGTAGCTTTCTTTCTGCATAGAAATCTTTTATGATAGTATTTAATATTATGTGTACATGTTGTAAACCTTTCGTAAAATTAATTAAAAAATTGTCACTTCGTGCATGTTTGGTGTGAAATGTACGGCTGTGCAAAGTGCCATAGTGAAACCTCGACATTGTAGACGCCCCGGGCTTCTTTATTTTAGAAATCAGGGAAAAAAAATAGCTACAGCCTTCATATATAACTGAATGCGACGTTTAATGTTAGTTATAGTTCTTATCTATTTTTCCAGTGAAACAAATAATCATTACTCCGGATTAAATAGATAAAAGTAGCATAGTTTAATTTACACATTTTGAGCATTTCGTCGATATGTTTCAGATGAAAAAATAGCTAACGTGCAGGCGAGCTGGTGCGTATTAATCATGATCTTTAAACCCTCAGACTGGGAAGGAAATTTGAAAATACAAACGTATCCAACTCCGCTAAAAAAAAAAAATTTGATTTCTTACAACACTTTTATATCCTTCTCCCAAGGTCGTCCACAACGTAAAAAATCAATAAAACATTTTTATTTTCAGGGTGACTCAAGTTCTAAGTCAATTCGCCCCGAACGGGTCTAGGAGATTTCGTCACAAGCCTGGTCGTCACAGGCCAACTGGTCATAGGTGAACTCGTCCGGTCGGCCAACTCGTCACAGGCCACTTGGTACAAGTAACTGTCGTCCCGCCGGACTACTCGTCACATGAAACGCTCGTGTCAGAACGCATTTTTGCAGAACGCTGTGCGTACTTTTTTTACAAGAATACGAATGCGACGATAATCGTAGGTTTGCAAGTGTAGTACCAAATGCGTATATTGCCAGGTATGGTACGTTCACACGCACAGATGTCAAAGGACCAGTTTATGCTTTTGTTGTTGATCTTTGCAGACAATCCAACCCAAGCGCCTCAACCCGAGAACCGGATGTTCCTGGCAATACTAATTCGTAGCGTGTCTACTACAGAGGAACTTGAGTGATTTTCAAGAATTCTGGAGATAGGCTCCTTTACTTCTTGGTATTTATGAGCTCGGCTGGGGGGAGCTGGTGCCCCGCATCCAACTCAGCATTGTTCCTCAAGAAAAGTAACGAAATTTCGTTCTTCGTTCCTTCCGATTTGTGGAACGCATACCTGTTACACGTTTTGTGTGAAAAAGAACTTGTTCCTGTTACAGTTAAAAAATGAAACGTATCGTTACATATACGTCACGTTTGTAATTTCATGATTACCATAATAATCACTTAGAATTTTTTTAACTGTACCATCAAATGGGAAGACATGAATTTGAATGAAGTGATGGAAGGGCACCAGGAGGAGAAAACAAGCGGAAGCAGGGTGTCATTTGTTGATGTATTCATCTTTTAAAATCTCGGCTTTTAACCATATCCATGATTGTGGTGGACGATTGAGACTAGCCAAATGTACTGTTATCCCACAATGCACGAGCATTTTACAACAACCTCGCACGTCACAATCTAATAAAGTCCCTTGTTTGAACTTAACAATAATTGATTCTCGCTGTTGTTGTCTGCAAGACAAGCAAGTGAAGAAGAGGGTAGGGCTTTTGGAAGGTCAGTCTTGAAAACTAGTCCTTCATCTGGATTCGTTGTTCAGTTTGAAGGTGGGAGACAGGGGAAGAAGGAATTTTGGTTAATTGTCGTGTATCTTTTGAGTGACCAATGTTTCGGATACCAGGGAGTTTTTGATGTCTGGTAACCTGTTCTTTTGTTGTAACTCTAGGTCTTTTTTGTGGAAGTTCAGTGATGGCTGTAGTCGGCCTTAGGTTTCTGGGTGTATGAGGATTCGTGGAAACAAAGAAAGTAGCCGAGTTTGAAACGTCCCTCTTTCTGTGTCTTCTCCTTCGACTAAAAGTTTTACTTTTTGTGCCGCAGTCTCGGACACTGAAAAAAGAGTCGATGTCTCCTAGCTCTCCTGCACCCGACTGTTACAAAGCGAGGACCACACAAAATAAACCCTAAGATAAGTAACCAAAAAGTTAACTAAGTCCTGCTCTTCGTAAAGATATGGTTTCTATACTTTTAGAATTTATTTCTTAGATATAAAATAAAAATTACCCCACTGGGCTAAAAAAAAAAAAAAAGAACGCCGTTTTTTTTTTCCGTTTCAGGAAAAATGTACAAGTTCCCGTTCCAGTTCCACCGATGCAAAATGGAACGGCGGGTTCCTTCGTTCCTCGTAAAAGGAACACGTCCCAGGAACGCCGTTCCGTACAACACTCTGTGCCATCTTCATCTTTTGGAGTGCTTTCTCGTCCTTCAGGCACATCAGAAACGCCCACAGGTTAGGCAGACAGCAGTCAACGTTGGACTGGAAAAACAAAAAAGGCAATGGCAGGTAATTTTTAACACATTTGGAAATATGCACGATACAACAAAATAAATGTTATCGCATTTCCAACTGAATCACTGTGCCTGGAACCCACGATGCCAAGCTTCGACGGAGCTGTTTGTGTTTCGCATATCCTGCACCACGGCATCGTACACCGACCACAGGCTTGTTGGAAACATGGCAGCCTGAACTCCGCTGCGCCCTTCGCGACCAATGTATGTATCCTCGAAATGCATCGCGGGATCTGTGGCCTCACTCGGGAAAACGTAGAGAAGCCCATCGAAAACGTTTGGGACTTCGGCGGGCAGGAGGAACGCCAGCGCGGGTAGCATTCATTCCTAGAAGACGAGAGAATAGCAATTCATACCGAACTAATAAAAGAAGTGAGCTGTTCATGTTCCCTTACCATTCCCAGACTTTTAGTAGGGGAATGTTAAAATAAACAGGAATAATCTTCGTGATATAGAATAAAAAAAATTTTCAGCTACAATTTTTCTATTACGTTTTCCTTTCGGGGCATTGTTTTTTTTGTTTTCGGAATGAAGCCATGTAAAACGGCTGCGACAGAACTCTTTGTTCAGTATTAAAATATTGGGTGAGCACTGTTTAAAATAACCGGGCCTCATTTCCGGGGTTACAATTTTAGTGTCGCACGCATGCAGCTAAGTTGTCCGCGCTCGTGTTAAGACCAACATAAAATTGCCTCCTGGTGAGCTTTTGTCCGGGTCAGTGAAAAAAATTGGCCAGTTTTTATCCAGGACTCGTTTTCGCCCAGTAGTTCGGCAACCTCGAATGGCCCGTCGAAGAATGGGTCGAGTGTTGAAGATCTGGAACCCAGAGTGGAGTACACCGTATCTCCAATCTGCAAGTTTGGCGTCCTAAGCTTGGCGTCGTAGTGCTGCTTGGCTGATGCCCGAATCCTTTCCAAGTTTTGTCTCACTCTGTCTCGTTTCATTGCGAGTGCAGAGAGCCTTGATGGTTCGTTTAGCTCCTGCTCGACGTCGGACAGACAAAACTGACCAGGTAGACCTGGTTCAAATCCGTGCATCAACTCGAACGGAGCGTACTGGGTCGACTTTTGCCTAGCGACGTTAACAGCGAAGTTTGTTTCGGGAAGTATCTTGCTCCAGTCAGAGTGTGGATCGATGATTTTTTCGAAGAACATTACTCAATACTCCAACGGCCCGTTCCACGAATCCGTTAGCCTGAGGCCAGTATGGCGGTGTCGTTACATGTGTGATACCGAAGCATCGATGTAGTGCAGCTGTCCTCCTGTGGACAAAACCTTTTGCTTGCGGTCACTATTGTCTTGGGGGCACCGAATCTTGGTATCCATCGGTTCATCAAGATTCAAAGAAGGTGCTGGTAAAACACTAAAGCTGCTGAAGACACTGCAACTGCATCAACGTAACGTGTGGCATTGCCGATACACAGAAGGACATGCTGGTAGCCATCGCATTCTTCCAAGGGTCTTATGGGATCGAGCGATATCGACCGTGTTGGTTATACCCGCAGGGATGGTTTTCGGTTGCAAAGACCTTTCTGCGATCGTGGCCATCCGGTCGAGTGTTCGGCACGTGTGGCAGGACTGCACATAGGCTCTTACGTGGCGCTATACATGCCAGGCCACCAGTACCTTCTTTTAATTTGATTTAGGGTGCGCTGTGCGTTCATACGTCCGCTTGAGTCGTAGCACATCTGTAGCACAGTGCTCCTTGACGCGCAGGTACCACTACCTTGAAACCGCTTCGGTTGGCACTTATCTTCACTAGGATGCCGTATTTCTGTACAAACTCTCTGTTGTCATTGTCTGTCAGTTTTGTAGTCATTGGCAGTCTCCATCTGTCCTTTGGTGTTCGCGTAAGCAACCGTTGCCTGACAGTACTGCCGTGCAAATGGAGCTGTTGCTGCTCGCCGTTCCATTGAGTCGGAGACTGCGACTCTTTGCCTGGGTCTTCAAGTCGAGAGGTCGTCCGCTTTGTTAAACCTACCTGCCTGGGCTGTGACAAATCTTGAAGTCGTAGTCAGAAAGCTCGATGATTCATTTCGCAAAACGACGGTTTGGTGTTTACTTGTGTTCTAGGTACGTGAGGCTGAGGTTGTCTGTTGACACCGTGAACTGTGGGCCACTCTTGATGTAGATGGCAAATTTTTCAGTGACGCCAAGTGTATAATGCCATACATTCCAGCAGGTTTGAGTAGAATTGGCTGTCATGTGCGTTTAGTGCACGACTTGTAGACTGAATCACGCGCTCTTGTGCGTCTTGCGTCTGAGTGAGAATGGCGCCCAGGCCACGCTGGCAGGCGTCCGTGTGCACCGTTGAAGGGCAGTCACTGCGAAAGTTGGCGAGAATTTGGAGGGGGGGGGGGGGTCTGTAAGGCGTGCTTTACTTCAGACAGTCGACAATCTTTTGTTGTTCCGACCAAGCGAATTAACTGTCTTTGGCAAGAAACTTGTGCAGTGGTAGCGTCCTCGCCGAGAAGTTCTCTATGAATCAACGGAAATGACTGGCAAACTGCAGAAATGGGTAGAGGTGCATTGCATCTCTTGAGGGTTGGAACTTGTCAACGTCAGCCACTCGTTTTGGGTCGGGAATCCTTTCTTCGTCAGTGATAATGTAACCAAAAAACGAAACTTGGCTGCGCACAAACTGACACTTCTGGATCTTCATCCTTAGACCATTGAGTACCACACGACGGAGTGTCTCTTCCAAAGGTTAGAGAGCTTCACTGATGGACCTTGGTCCCTGTGAGATGCCCTCTATGTATATGGTAGTGCGTGGAAGTCCTTAAGAAGTCTTGCGCATGACCATTTTCATTGTTTCTGGGGCATTACAGAAGCCAAATGCCATACGTAAGTACTCATTCTTTCCGTCTGGTATCACAAAATTTGTCCTGTGGGGGTCAATGTGGCGATGCAGGCGAGTTGGTTCATGATTGCAACTGGTAGCAGCGCGCAAAAACACAAGGACAAAGGGAGGAATTCACAAGACGAGCGCTGAACTTCAACTGAACGTTTAATGAAAAGAACATACCTAAGTAAACAACCACACCGTTATCACATCAACGCTCAAGATATGCTATTTCTTTTTTATGTAAATACAGCGAAGTCTGGCTCACACAATTATCTCCCTCCTTTCCCATCAAGTACGCTTCCAGCAGTTTTCTCGCAGTTTTGTCACCCCCTTTCCCCACAATCGTAATATCTTCAAAATTCCGCTGACACATGCAAATGACACAGTGTAAAGGCAGATGTCCTCCCGTTGTTTAGCGCAGTGACATGCGATAACGGTTGAGCGCAGCGTTGATGCGATAACGGTGTATTTGTTTACTTGGGTATGTTCTTTTCATTAAACGTTCCGTTGAAGTTCAGCGCTCGTCTTGTGAATTCCTCCCTTTGTCCTTGTGTTTTTGTGGGGGTCTTCGGGTTTCACACGGACCGTGAGAAAGGCTGTCTTGACATCCATGGTGGACAAGTAACTTGAGTGGTCTCATGATCTAATCAAGAGCGTCCTACATTAGTGGCACCGTATACGGAGGGTTCAGCGATTTAGCATTGAGCTTACGGCAGTCATGGACTATTTGTCTTGGTGTAGTTGGGTGTTTCGGCTGGTCTATGACGAGAGTTGGTGCTGCGTACTCACTTTGACTTGGCTTGATTAATCCTTGTTTCAGATAGTCATCGACGTTTTCTCTCATGAATTCACGATCTGCGTTGGATCACCGGTATAGACGTGAGGCTTCCAGAATTGAGTCTCGAAACTTAATTGAATGTTCAGCGTTTGGCCACGTTCTATGCGGCTGTTCCTTTGTAGCGAAGGCTGTGTGATGCGTCACTAGTATTTCATGCAGTACTTCACGCTCCTCTTAAGGTCCAACTGCCGCATTTATCTTTGGCTCAATGTCCGCGTTTGAACTTGACCTTGACGGTTGAAAGGACACAAACATCGAAACATCATTGTCGGCTGTAAGACCGTTCGTAGAATGACAATTCGTCACACGTCAACTGGTAGCAGGGCTATTCAATTCATTCATTTACTCCCATCATACATATGGTTGACGGAAACAGGGAAAAATGCTGCAGAAGGGGCAGCTTGAAGAAGCCCCTGTTCCATAATTCGTGACATGGAGAACTTCATCATAGGGCAGTTCGTCACTACGACAATTCGTCAAACTATTAACATATATTTCTTAGTTTTGTAGCATCTGTAATGTTTATCGATTATAGTTATTCCAAGTAAGTGCAATTACGGCTGTGTCAACAAAATTTAGTAGCTACGTTTTGAGACGTTTTGTGTGTTGCTCCCTTTTTCGTCGTCCGTCGTCTCCGGTTTGTGAAAAATGTGTACCTCCTTCCTTGATTTAGTACTATTTTCTAGACACAATAAATTACAATTTTACTAATGTCTATTAGACAGTGACTTGTCCACCACAATCTTGATTCCTCTTCGTCACTAATGCAAAAAATGGACGGCAAACGTTTCAGTCACGCATGCGCAGTCTCTGTCTGTGTCGCGCACGTGGTCGAGCCACATTATTTCCGTGTCGTGCATGCGTAGTCTGCGGCTGTGTTCCGCATCCGCAGTCTGTGTCTGTCTCGGGCATGCGCAGTCTGTCTGTGTCACACACGTGGACGGGTTACATTATACATGATGGGGAAAACAGCTCAGAAAACGCGGACTACGAAGAAGAACAAACACGACAGGACAATACAGCATTGTCCTGTCGTGTTTGCTCTTCTTCGTATTCCGCGTTTTCTGAGCTGTTTTCCCCATCATGTAAAACGTCAACCAACTGGCGCAAGTCACCACCTTATTACGGGTTACATTCCTTCCGTGTCGCGCATATGCCATCTGTGTCGCGCATGTAAACGAGCTACATTATTTCCGTATCCCGCATGCGCAGTCTCTGTTTCTGTCGCGTGTATTGAGGAAACTTGGAGGTGGATTACAAAGGAGAACTGAAAGTTTTATATTCTATTCTCCCAACGTTCACAAAAATGTTTATCAACTTAAATATATAAAAGACTAAACTTTCTAAACACGACGATACACAGAAGCTGAAAACCAAAAGCGACCGAACTCTAAAAAAGCTAGTAGGCGGGCAACAAGATCTTCAAACATGAGTCTGTGGTTTTTCGACAAGTTGTCCCAGTGACGAACCGCCCTATAACGAATTGTCCAATGTGACGAATTGCCCTGCTACGAGTCGCCCTATTACGATATGTCTTTCATGTGCTAGAGACGCGACACTTTCGATATCCTGTAGCCCAAGGGTGCACAACTAAAAAATTAGGCGGGCCAAAATTACGTTTATTAGAAACAGTGCGACGTGTTGCATATTTTGGCTGCGGTCAGGCTTCCGATATGAGGTGTCATCACGCTCGTGTCTTTAGCACATCTCGTAATGTCATGTCCGTCATGGCAGATCGAAGGCGGTTCTTGTTGAGAGTCATCAAAGAGAAGGTCTGCTCACAAGCATACGTGCTCCCGAAAAGTGACGACAGTCTCAAGGCGTGGTCCACCAGGTTTCGGTACTTTTTCTTGTCTAGGTTTTTGTAGAACTGGTGCAGCTCAGATTTGCGATGCATAGTCTTCAGCGCTGGCTGATACTGGAGGTCCATGAACTCCAGTTGCATCATCGGATCGGAGTCCTCCGATCCGACGATGCAACCCCTAACTATTCCAAGAGTAAGGGAGAGGGTTGATAGCCTCCGTGATGGAAGAGGGAAGGGGATCTATGGAGAGAGGGCAAGAAGTTTTCGCGTTCCGTGTACGGACATGTTGAGACAGAACCACACCATGGACAGGGACGACCGCACACGCTGCTTTATTGTTGTCAGCGGGATTAGTGGAGGGGGAAAATTTGAACTGAAAAATCGTAGTTCCTTCACCAAAAACTGACAAAAGTAGGTCAAAGGGTTTCACTGCTGCATGCCAAGCGGAGTGGGCGCTCGGTGGATTGAATGGCATAGTAAGCAACTATCTGCGCTTAGCCGGGCCGCGGGCCGCTAGAAAAGCGCACGAGGGCCGCATGCGGCCCGCGGGCCGTATGTTGTGCACACCTGCAGTCTAGCCAATCTTTCAACCTTTCTCGCAGGCTACCTCCGAATGTTTGTATTGCTGCGGCCGTACCACCCGAGGGGTGCATCTGAAGAGGTCTTGAGTTTTGGATCAGAGCTTGGGGGGCGAGCTGACGTGGCGTTTCGGCGATGACGCCGCGGATGTTGTCCGATGCGAGGGACCGTACTTCTTGGTCGTTGACGGGCTCGGAGACGAAACGATTTGACGTTGGCGGCAATTCAGACCTGCGTTGCTCGACGTGTTTCCTGTCGTTGACGTGTTCGGGGACGGAAAGATTTGATGTTTGTGGCACTTAGGGCCTGCGTTGGTCGACGTGTTCCTTTCCTTTTTCTCGCTGATCGGTGTCTTGAGCGTTGCCGAGGTTCAAAGCATAGAGAAGCCTTTGGAGTTGCGTCTTGACATCCTTGATTTCGGTATGGAGATCGTCCTGAGCGTTGGGGTTCACGATACTTGTTGTCGGCTACGCCGTGTTAGTTATCGTTCTTCTCTATTCTTCGAGTGAAACGAATAATCATTACTCTAGGATTGAATGGATAATGACAGCATAGTTTAATTTACACGTCTTGAGCATTTCGTCTACATGTTTCGAATCTCCACTGTGATGCCTTCCTGCTTTGCCAACAGAAGTCAGGCTCACACCAAGAACGTAGCTTTGACAAATATTTGTTTACGTCGAAAAAATTAAAGACGTTTACAATTCTCTGTAATGCCGAATTAGAGCGCAGCTCTTGGGAAGGAGGAGGCGAGGATGCGGAGGGGAGGGTATACCCCTCCTCCCCCTCCCCTTCTTCTCCCCCGCTAAATTTAGCGAAAAATTTTTCGCTAAATTTCCGCTAAACTTATCAGAATAAATTCCCTGCTAAATTTAGCGGTAACATTTCTCCACCTAATTTAGCGGGAAAATTTTCGCGCTAAATTTAGCCGGGAATTTTTCCCATAATGCAACGCGCGGTTACGCCCGCTTGCATTATTCCCATAATGCAACGCGCGCGGTTACGCCGACGGCGACGCCATTCAAGCCGGAAACGGGCGCCTAAGAGCTGCGCTCTAAAATATATGACGCAGACCATTATCGTATGAACTGACGTGCAAACACCCTGCGTATCTAATTGTTTTGAATCATTCCTAGTGAATGTGTTAAGTTTTCTTGGGTAGGATTTTTTTGAGCGAATAGCTGTCGTTATCAGGTGCAGGATTTAGATTATAGTTTTGTGTTATCCCCAAAAATAATATCTATAATCTTCAAAACACTCGAGGGAGTTTAGAAGCAAGTTCGATTGCAATGCGCCCTGTCATGGATTAACGTACATTGCACGATACAGCGGATATATGACATCGACGCTTTTTAGTGTGTTCTTTGGCTAGGTGTTCGGCATTTCGTGAAGCTTGGATAAAAGCGTGGCCGCGAGGCTCAACACTGATTGGTTGAGAGGGGAAAGAGGAGGAATGAGGTTCTCGACGCTGATTGGTTGACGGGAAGGTCGTGTGACGAGAGGGAGGCGAGCAAGAGCTCGACCACCTCTGCGCACTGAGGTAGAGGAGCTCGCGAGTATGGAACGTTCTGGCACATCGCCAAGTTTATCAGCCCGATTAGCGGTAGTATCACTTCATTCTAGAAGCAACTATCAAGTGCACACAATATATGTGTTAAGCTATCTGATGAAGAGCACCTTGAAAGGAGACGTCTGGAGTCTGGAAACTCCAGAGTATCGCTAAACGTTTGTGATGCTATAACGTTTCGCGTATGCAACACAATTGCCTAGCTATTTGCCTTAATTTTTCACGTTTTATTGGGACAAGGTATTGGCGAGTACATAATCTGACCGCTTAGGATTGGAAACCCGAGTAAGCTACGTCTGTACCACAGCAATAGTTTTGGTGACCGACTAAATTAAAAAAAAGAAGTACAGAAAAAAAAATTTGGCGATCGCTTGTTCCCACTAACAGTGTCACGTTGTATACATCAAAGCTAGCATTTTTGGTTCATCTCAGTGGTTTGTCCGCGCTGAAGTGTAACACAGGCACCGGCCTCAATGCTAAATACGCGGATGGCAGCTTCGAGCGCGAGTTGCGATGGTTGTGCACTCTGTTTTCTTCTGTTCCTCCCATATCCTATCTCACAAGTTTCATCCAGTGCTTCACTCCTTTTCATCATAGTCAAAGCTATGGACTGCCAGGTCCAATCACCAAGTAGTTAGAAACCACATGGTACATCTCTCCACTGTTATGCTCCAAGAAGAGCCTTGGAATAGGCATTAGATCCAGGTAAAATCCACGTGGTTGGTTTTTACCCGGATCGTGCAGTTAAAGCTACTGACCTGACGGTCAGTAGCTTTAACTGCAGTCCTTTGAAACGTAAGACAAAGCATATGAATGCTACAGAGGTGAAAGCTATAGTTCTGTAAAATGTTCTACTTGCATAAGCGCTCGCGCAGAGAAAGCTCTATGGACTGCGCCCAAGCTATCGATAGCGCTGCACACAGCTTGTGAGATAATAGGACACAAACTTTAGCGCGTGATATTAGAAAATACTTCTTGCACACTTCGTAATTATGAGCATTCAGATTATGTTCCGAGTATAAAATTTAGTGAAAGCTCTAAAATTATTTCGCTGTTTCCTTTGAGATCAGCTTCATTGAACACGACTAATTTTAGGACCTGGTTCCTAAACGACGTCAGTATTTTTTGCTAACCTGCATTTAGCTCCAGCTGTTGCTTCGTTGCTGGCCCTCAAAATCTTGGTTAGCCACCGTATAACCACTCTCCTTGCACCGCCAAACTGTAACGGCGCCTACCAGTACTCGCACAAAATGGCCCGTAGAGCCATAACCTCTCTCGGCCTCTAAAAAACGTCAGCGTGGAACATACTCGTGTTCTGTGTTTACCTTCTACATCTGTCGTCTTGCCAAGTCGGCTCGAAATAGCAAAACCACCGCTAAGAGGCTCGTTACCTCATCGCTCAAATTTCATACTCTCTTTTTATCTCGAGTACAATGCTACTAATATCAAAAATTTAAAAAAAAAGACGGGGGAAAAAAACACGATACCAGTTTATTGACTCAAGCGCACACACGCAAGGGACAATAGGACTTTCTTCCAATCACGTGGTTTTTCTGGGAGCGGGGACAACGCACCCTTTGCGTTGCCCGAAGAAGCGTCATTACGCGCGCATCTGCAAAAGAAAAGGGTTCGCGCCGCAGGTTTTTAAAGATTCTCCCCTACCAGAACTGTCGGGCGCACACATCGTTCCTCGGCGTGATCCATCAACGCGGTGACCATCGGAGCCTCGGCAATGAATAGCCGCCATTGAAAACCGATATGCACAATACCGGTCGTCCTCTGCCTCGCCGTATCGTTCACGTCACGCGCCCAGCAACGACACACAGCCAATAAGAAAGGAAAGTGCCCGAAAAGAAGAAAGCCAGAGCGGAATATGCTAATAAACGGTTATCAGGATAGCAGCCAAAAAGGAGTGCATGCTCGGCAGTCACTAGCGCGTATCGCCTTTCTCGTGACTCGAGGCGCGGTGCGCATCTAGAACAGTTCGGGCGCTGATAGAAAGCGACGCCGGTGTACACAAGCCCGCGCCCCCGACGAAGCAAGGGGAGATGACGGCGACGAGGCCACCACCGCGGGGAAGCCAGGCGGCGTCGCCCAGTCGTGAATATAATGCGTCGCGAGATGGATCGATTAGGCAGTGCGCGCATTGGCATTGTGCCGGGCGAACCTACTTTGGTACATGGAGCATTCACGAGAAGTTCGGGTCGTGTTCCCAGGTCGACTCTACTCAGGGCCTCACAATGGCGGGAGGGAGCGAGTGAGTGCAGCCGACCGGAGAAACACCCGTATGCGCCCGCAGAGCTCTGGGATAGCGGCACGCAGGCGGGCAACATTGGGCTCGCGCAAACATTTAGTGCCAGAATGTACTGCGAGCATGATTAATGACGGACGTTCCGGTCTCGAAACGTGCTCGACTCTTCGATCACGGTCGGTTTCTTCGCCTTGTTGTTGTTCTCGGGAGAGAAACAAGTGACGCGACAGGGACACCCCCTTTTTGTGCCGTCGTGAGGGAAGAAAGGGTGCCGAGCACAAGGGACCCTTCTCCGCGCCAAGGTGCCTCAGCTGTTCGCGGTGCGTGTAGCGCGGTGTGCCCGAATCCATCCTAACCACCGTGCAACCGGCCCATCCGGAACACAGAGGGCACGCGGTGCTGCATTGTGCACACACTGATAAAAAAAAAATGCATTAACATCGCCACGAGAATTTGTGCTGAGCGGAGGAGAGAAAAAAAAAAACATGTTTTTAAGCCGAATATGATCCTCATTTGCATTTTTATTTAGTACTTTGTTGCTATTGCTTGCCGATGTTTCCATTTTGAAGGCCGGAGTCCTGAAATTTCAATGTGCAGTCTGGCAGCGGCAGTATCGGTATTGGGCGTGTCAAGGGCAGGTTAATGAGGTACGTAGGTGAGGACGAGTTGGTGTTAAGGGGCCCGGGGTTTGATGCCAAACAAACATAGATAACAATTTACCGGGCGTTATCTCGGTTAGTTTAAACCAGTTCTTTGCCTTTCGTCAATATCCTGGAAGTGCATACCGACCCTTGGAGGAAGCTGTCAGTCTGTTTGGGGATGGCTCCTTATCCATCCCTTCGTTATCTTCAAGCGACAACTTGCTGTCAACCGGAAACAAAGACCGGACGCACTAAGGGATACGGCACGTAAACTTCTCGGAATGTCTGGCTGGTTGAACGTGTTTCTTCTTCCAAACATTCAAAAACGAAAACTCGTCCCACGAGTTCTGGATAAAATGTATTTGCAGCCTCTACAATGTTCCCACGAGTTTCGGGGTAGCTTACCTGCGCAGTGTCGTTGTGACTTCCTGGCCTGGATTGATAATGACCAGCGATGAAACTTTATATTCTTAGCTTGGAAGCGGATTATGGAATGTCTTGTAACGTTCAATACAGTATCCTGATGAAAACATCTTAATCACCAAGGGGCTACAAAATCCAAGACTGCTTGCTGGCGCGCTGCTTCAGCCAGCAAGCAGCGTTGAGGTATTTGCCTTAGTCTAGCCAGCTTCAGCCAGCAACATTCAGCTATTTGCCTTCGTCTACGTTTTCATTTGTGATAATATTTCCTCCGGGACCAAAAAATTGAATCTAGTAAGTTTACAAGGAGATACGTACGAATACACTTATTGTAGCCATCGGCTCTATAAAAATGATGGGCCCTAGTCAACTTGAAGTGTCCATCTGCCTTTTTATTTCGTCCCCTCTGCTATCCGTGTTCTGTAGATATACATTTGTTTGGCTGAAGGTTTGAAAGTTAACGGGGCAATATTAGAATCCTGTCCAGTTCATTGCGTGTTCAAAAATAATATAAGCGTATCCTGCTTCACTTACGGTTTTTAGAGTCGTGCCACAAAAGTCACTTTCCGACGTGCCAGTAAAAACTAGGGTTGAACAGCCTTTAATTGATGGCGAAAATTGGGAATAAAACGTTGCATCGCTTAAGTTTATTTGTTCTGTTTTTTTACTGCGGTGATATTGTTTGAGATAAATAATAAGCTTTTAATTCCACAGTGATAATTTCCGTGAGCTGGCTTTAATATCTCTGGAATCCTGACACGGTCCGCTCTTTGGACTCTGTCAACACTTTGAACTTTGTAGCTCCTGTGGACGTAATCACATGGTGTGACCCGAGCCCTCTCCTTACCCAGGTTGTTTTGGCACAAATGGTTTATGATAAATTTGTTCTATGTATATCACGATATGCCATCGAGGACAATAAAACGGTTGGACGTTTATTTTAGCTCATTGCGAAGCTCTACTCTTCATTGCGAGACAACGAGAAACGTCGTCGTGCTGTAGTTTATCTGGTGAAAGAAGTAGGTAAGGGTTAATATTAATAATATTATCTCGTTAAATGCGCATGAAAAGCAGTAATTATGCTCTGAACACTTATTTTTTCCCGAAGGAAGTATACTGGTTAGAATCTGGTCCGAAATCTACAACTGCTCGCTGCACTGCTAAGCTCCTGAAAATGCTGAATACGCGCTGAATACGCGCTGGCGGCAGACACTTCGGAATTTTGAAATAATTTGAAATAATTGTCATATTTTTCAAAAAAGCTATTGGAACTTAAAAACAGACAAAATGGCATCTACCTATCTCTTCTTTTTTTGCATTGGAAGTTTAGTTATATAGAATACAACAACAATTTTCTGTTTCAGCTTGCAAAAATATCGGAATGGTTAACATTTGAAATTGAAACTGTTGTCTTACATAGTGTATCGTTTAAATAAACAATTCAGTTCAGTTCCTTTTATTAACAGGAAAATATATACATGTTTATAATAAAAAAAGCAGATAAATTCCCATCGTCCGTTGGCTAGCTTCGGTCCATTAAAATAAAGCAACGAAACGTTTGGCGGTCGTGTGAACGTAGTTGGCCGCTAAATCCGGACGTTGTATACATTTGTTTTTCTGTCCCTGTAATCTCCACAATAGGTTCGCGGAGAAGCCGCGTGTCAGTTCTTATCGCCCACCGGCACCAGAAAAATTAAATTGTTCGGGTTTTCACCGGAAACGTCGACAAAACCCGTTAGTTTCGTGAAGATGAACAAGGAGGGCGACCGCCGAGAAAACTCGTTCTCCACCCGTAGTTGGCGCGGTCGCAGCAAGAAGCAAGGGCATGGACCTAACAACAGATGGGCCCGGATGTGCGGGACGTGACGGACCTTTTCATGCCACGGCGAAAAGTGTAGGAAAGCTGAGTTTCATGATCGATTTGAGCCAATCCGGTTGACTTTTTTTCACTCTCGCTGAATGAAAACCCGGCCCAACTCTACTCGGTCCTCAGTGGACACTGACGAAAAAATGCTGTTCCTTTCTTCTTAGACGCGAGGAAGCCCTCCTGTTTTCCGGTTTCTTCTTTCGCGTAAAAAAAACGATTTCGGATTAATGTACGTCGATACAAAAGCCCCTCTTGTGGGTTCCGCGGTTCCTTGCTGGATCCTCCGAGTGGAGGGTGTCGCAATCGGCGGCACCCTCTATTTAGAACGTTCGATACCTGTGTCACCGTGGGAAGGGTAGACCCGATATCGGTGTACCCGCTGACATATAACGCAAGCAGAGTGACAAGTTGGGATCTTACGTGAACAACTCGCGGTGAAATTTGTCTCGTGTTCGCAAAGGCGCATCCGCAACACGATAATTCTAAGTCGACAGCACTTCTTGCAGTCGAAAGCAGACGAGTGAGGAAATATGGGCGGATGAGATGGTATGGATCACCGATGGTATTGGGCAGGCGATGGAACAGTCGCGAATCTGGCGGTTCTCTGCAGCGTTCCGCGGGGGTGCCTGGGTCGCGTCTCCGACAGGTGTGTTTACGGCGCGTCCAAGAAAGTGGTCCAGCCGCCTCGGTGGCTCCGAGGCGAGAGCGCCGGCCTACGGATCCCCAGGTGGCGGGTTCGAATCCCGACCGAGGTGCCCGCAATATGACGGAGGCTTATTGCGGAGAAGGGGCCGTGGTAACCGAGCTTTCGGTTGCACGTCAAAAGATCCCCAGGTGGTCGAAATTAATCCTCAGTCCTCCGCTGGGGCGTGCCAGATGCCCGTCGTAGGTTTGGCACGTAAAACCCCCAAATTTGACTTCAAGAAAGTGGTCCCTCGATTTCTGCCTGAAAGCGTCATAAAAGTGTCATGCGTTTGCCGGCCGCGATCCTGGAAGTGTCACAGCAGCCATGATGGTTGCGGCATGCAGACGCCTGCTCTACGGCTGGTCGCTGTCTAGACTTGTCAGACCACGAAAGCTCCGGCATCCAGGAGTTGGGATGTCGTGACAGCAGAGACACACGCGTTTGCCCGCGCTTTTTGCCTGAACTTCTACGACCAACCGCCAGGATCGCGACCTCGACCGCATAACACTTTGTGACGTCATTTGTTGGCACTTCGGGACCACCTTCGGTGCATGGACGGGAGAGGACGCTGAACACTTTAGTCGGAGACGCGCGTTTTCAGACGCCCTCACGTTCAGTTGGTGAAGCGCCAATTAAACGAGAGCCCAATCCGAACGCCGACGGAGCACTCGTGACCAAAACTGTGTCTCGCGCTCAATCGAGCTTGATGACGTAAATAATGCAGTGCACAGACCTTGAGTAAACACCGAGCCTCGTCGACGACAGGCTGGAGAAAGCCTCCAGTATGCGCCGGGAAGCTGAGGAAGCGGAGAAGACGAGAGGGACGTCGGAACGCCGAGCTCTAGTTGGAACGATTAGTGGGTAGACCTAAGGCTAGCTGCCTTTGTCTCCATTGCACTCGTCGAACGTGTCAGAACGCGGAAAGCCGACGTTCGGCTCTCGCATTCGAACGCGTGCGGAAGCAGGACTGCGAAGCGAGGATGCCGACAAGCAACAAATGCTTGAAGGAAAAGCTGTCGCAGTCACCACTGCAATTGGAGCCCTAAACTAAAGGCACCCTCGACGTGGGATACCGCGCATCCGCCCATACCACATTAAGCGCCCATTCCCGATTTTGTAATATCCGAGAAAAGTATGCAGAGTACATTTATATGTAGAATTGATGACCGGACAACCGTCCATCCCCCATTTTTACATGATTATCTCGAAATTTTGAGTGGGCGCTTTCCCGGTATTTTACGGTATCTTCTCTAACGCTTTACTTCCATACGCACTCCCCCCCCCCTCCCTCTTTTCTATTTCATCTCTCATTAAACAAAGTTTTCAACAGCAACAACGAGTGCAGTGGAAACAAGGGCAGTTATAGCTTTAGGTCTACTCGCTAATCATTTGAATGAGAGCCCTGCGCAATGACGTTCCTCTCGTCTCCTCATCTCAGTTTCTCGGCGTATTGGAGCAAGCTCTCTCCTCGCCGAGCCGTTAGTCTCCACGGGGTTGGTAAACTTTTTAAATGAAACAGAATTTCTTTAAATGACCCCCCCCCCCCCCCCCCCCCCCCGGGCCTCTCCTTTAAAAATTCCAATCGTCACATCAAAACGCATGCCCATGCGCGGGAGAGAGAAGTACACATGCCGTCCTTTTTTCTTTGCATGCGCGGGTTGCGAGACGAGGCGCTCATCTGGATGTGCCGCATTCTTGCGAGACGTGCAAAAGAGACTCCGAAGGAGAGGGAGAGAGAGAGATAACGACATTTGGCTAGGGATAGAGGGGCAAGACGGGCTCGTTCTGCTATACAACCTTCTGTTGTCACAACGAGCGTTCATAAAGCCGAGGTGGCGGCGACTGTGTTACATGAAGGCACCGACTTTTATCAAGACAATGTCGACATAGAAGACAAGGAATACTATCGCATTTTGACGTAGTCTCCAGCGAAAGACGGCAAAAAAGCAGCCCGTTTTTTAATTTTTTTATTGAATTATTACGAATAAATTGACCGAAATTAAGTAGGCAGTACAGACTCTAGCATCGTGATTTAAGATATTACTTTTGCAATTGTACAATTCACGAATAAGCCTTCGGTAAGGATGCCGTTTTGTTATTCGACAGCTCGGAAACTACGTCCTGCTTATCGTCCATCGTGAAGCCAGACTGTCATCCATTTCTGTCGCTAACTCGAGCCCACGAGTGATACCGAGACGAGGCGCAGGGTGTCTAGCCAACGCACACCATCACACCCCAAAAGAGGGCCCTGCACATTGCGGAACAAGTGAACTGGGAGCCAGAAGCGCGCGAAGGAAACGAACAGCCCCATTTCGAGCGCGCAGCAGACACACTTCAAACGGAACCGCCACGGGACTAGCGAGTCCGTTAGACCTGCCGCGTTCCATTAATCAAGTCCGTCCGCGAAGTGATTCATCCATCTAGTCGCCCCGACATTTCGGAACCGAAGCAACCGCACGCACTCATCGGAGCAAGACTAAAGACCGATGCGCCTACCACAGAAACATAAACATCCACTCGCATGGACACAAAAGAGGCGGCCAACATCTGCTGCGCCTCCTACGAAGGCATTGCCAGCAGCGCTGCGTCATCGTGTGCCCACTGACGACTACGCGCAAAAGAACTCGAAACTCAGGATCGACCTAACGTTTTCCTACATCCTAAAGGAAATAGATAAATAGACCCGTGGCAAGCATGAAAAGGTTGTACGTGCGCCAGTTAGTGGCGCCTCCGAAACATGTTAAGCAGCGTGCGACCACAAGTTCATTTCGTGTTCTACCGCAAAAATGCGAGAGAAAGAAACAGCCGTACGGTGATAATAAAGGCGATCGCAAAAAAGAAAAGAAAAAAAGAGATATGAAGCTCTTTGTGGGAAATACTAATTTGAAATATGTAAATAGGGCGAATGTGGCCCAGCGACGCCGTTTCGGAACGGGGCTATCGTCGGGAGGCATGAACCAGGTGCTTGATTGGTCTAATAGGACCACGGACGACAGAACCCAGAGAGCTAATGGACCGTTCGAACCGCCCCGTGGGTGCTCGCGGCGCCCGATCAGTGGTCACACTTCGATTGCTCGTGTGCCTGTGCTGGGGGGGGGGGGGGGGGGGGGGGGGGGGGGGTAAAACTGATTAGTGGTTGTGGCGCCCTCTGGCAGGCGGACTCGCGCCTTCCGATCTCCGGCGGCGAGTTGTCGCCTTTATACCTGTCGACACAAAAATTAAACGACTAAACAGACTCCCGTCTGTTGCCTTAACCGCGGCTGCGGCCGAACAGACGGCATGGCCACACTGGAAGACTGCGAGGTCTTCGTGTGTCTTGTGGCGTGTGGCAGATAAAGCATTAGGTTGCTTTGGTAGTTCTATAGTCGAAACGTTTTCTAGCTACGATATGAAAATACCTTGTGTCATGGCTTTTTTTCGATTGTTGTGATGTTTAGCTTTAATTTGGCGCTTATGAATATTAGGATAGAACTATGATTGTTAAGTTGCGTGCTAACTCTGGAAAAAGTACAAGTAGAACTAAGTTGGGAAAAATATAAAGAATTGGTGTTTGCTATTACGGTGAGTAAATTATGAGGACAGTAGTTTGCTACTCTCTGCAGAAGGCTTAGAGGTATATTGAGCTGATTTCTATGCGAATGTCGAAAATTAAAAGAAAAAAAAAATACGGGACAGGACATTATGACGAATAAGCAATTGGCAGTTTTTCCCCGTTTGCCTGTCATAATAGAAAGGCTGCAATTAAAACTACTATAGTAGTAGGCTGTTCGTATCCACAAAACCAACGTAGGTGTCGAATTTAGTTTTCGAGACCAAACCCTATATTAGACATACAAAAACAAAAGGAATGTCTTCATTGCGCTAACCGTATAGTGGTGCATTACAAGTAACTAAAAAAAAAAAAAAAAAAAACAATAAACTCTTTTTTTTTTACGCTTACTGATGCTAGCGGGTCGCCTTTGCTGTAGTCCAATTTCAGTATAATACATGAGCTGTCGAAGAGCTCCTGTCAGCTACATCTCATGGGGAGGGGATCAGGATCGGAGGCACCATTTCAGGCTGTACGCCGACTTCTATTGCGGAAAAGCTGGAGCCTATTCTGTGGCATTAATTATTTTAACAACGGCGTTCATTCGAATATATACAATGTTTTTTCTCATGGAGCGGATGAAACTAGTAAAATGAAACTGAATATATTGGAATAGAACCGAATGAACAAATTCGATTCGCTGCATTACCAGTCCGAATCTTCATTTGGGTAGACGTTGGTACAGAACACAGAAAGCGTCAGTTTCGCTACCCCTTGAAATATTTTTGCCTACAAATTTTCTTCACAAATTTTTGACTGTGAACTCAGCCTTGACAGCGAGCACAGTCTCAGAAATGTCTACGCGTATACTCTTTAGTAGCGAACACGGGACGGCGATATAACCGACCTTACTTGACTCGTCTTGTTCAGTGACGTGAATCAGTAAGTTACAGTGCCGAACTAGACATAGAAGCAGACAATGAAGCATTCCTCGGTCTGAGTAGCAGGTGACCACCCTATTGTTATTGTACTTGGCGCGAACATCTTATTGAACGTTTTGTCCATTACGGTAGCATCCTCCTTGTCCAGTGAACCAACCGAGTCATCAACGGATCGGACCGTACTCAACGACCACACAAGATATACACGAGCGTAAAAACGCCGATCCTTGAACCCTTATAAACTCGAGCCGCACTAGAACTTCAGTCGGTGAACGGGACGAAGCGCCCGACGCCAGCGACGTGCACCACTTGTTCCTTCGGTCCCAGCCGTAAAAAAAAAAAAAAAAAAGAAAAAAAGCAAAAAAAAAAAAAAAGAAAGCGGGCGACCCGCTTGCTCGCACACAGCCGCCCCGTTATCTATATTCGCCGATGATTTCTCACAAACACTTCACGCACTTTTCCTGTTTCCAGAGCGGCAGCTGCTCACTGCCAGGGTCGGAGGTCAGCGCAGCCACAACGGTTTCCCATCGCGGAGCAGCACGCGCCCGGCGACGACCCCCGCTCCTCGCCTCCTCCCATCCTTCCCCAATCACTTTCCTCTTTGTCTCCGCCTCGTGTTTTCTTTCTCCGCGCTCTTCTTTTTTCGTCCTTCTCACCCTCCCGAAAATTACTGTTTTTCCAGTGCGCTCGGCAGGTTTTTGGGCCCTCCGCACCCCTCTCTATCTGCTTCGGATGGTGGGTTCTTTCTTTTAATATCTCCGGTGCCTTCATCGCCGATTCAATTCGGCATTCCCAGGCGGCGGTCGGTGCGGTTCATCCTCGAGCAACGGAACAGCCTCGTGCTTCGCGGTGGGAACCTAAAGCTCGATGGGTCGGGCGCTTGGAGGCCCGCCCCGGCATCGGCATCGCCGCTCGCAGGGGCTCGGTAACTCTCGTCGGGAGAGGCTCGCAAGTGTGGGCCAGTTCTCAAGATGACAACAATAACCGTAACGTAGAGAAATAATATACAAAAATGGAAGGCGCCAAAAAGTTTTACGGGGTCAAGCGGTGCCGGCCTCCGAGCCGAGGATGCAGCTATTTTGCCACGGGAAAATCTACCCGTGGCAACTGAATAACGGAGCATTCGTCGTGCTCAAGTTCGCTGATCCCGCTGAGAACCAGCTCAGCAGGAATCGAGAGTCCGATTTAAAGGGGCGGTACGGCAATATTCAATTGGAATGTTTTTCACTTTACCCGAGCCTACTGGCACTAGTGGGACTCAAGGATAATATAGTAAGGGTACCGGCGAGCTGGTGAATGTTAACCATGTTGAATAATCCTGAGACTGGGGAAGAAATGAATATAAAAGTCGAAGGAACAGAAAAGGATAGGACGACGTCTCTAGCTCAGCTACCAGGTTTATTTAGTCCGCCTCCTTATATAGCCCACAATCAGCCACCACCAACACAAAGGGACAACCTCTAACCAGTCTAAACGTCAAACCCTCCGATCAGCCACCAGCAACACAAAGGGGCAACCTCTAAACAGTCCAAATGCCAGACCCTCCAATACACAAAGTAGTATACTTTGGACACGCAAAGATCTCCCTCAACAATCTCCCTCAACATTTAACAAAAGGATCAGTACCTATTCTATTCTAACCAAGGTTCACAAGAAAAACGATGCCCTCTCCACCGAAAAAAACAAACAAACATTAATTCTATGCCAGCAATGAAGGGATGACGCACACTGAACCTGGAAAACAGGGTAACGGTGTTCAGTACACACATCCCGTACTAAAGAAAAAAAAAAAAAAAAAACAACAACAACATCAACAACAACAACAGCAATTATATTCTTAAAAAGCTTTTTGGAATTTTTACCGAACTGTTACGAAGCCTGACTTATACAATTACCTAGAGATTTTATCCGCACCGTCTCCCTTACTAATCTTTTTGCATCATTCCTCTTCTTGTGAATGATTTCTGTCTCCGACCAACTCGCGGTGCAGTTGTTACATTCGTGGACATGTTTTGCGATTTCTGAGTTCGGTACACTGTTCTTCATGTTTCTTTTGTGTTCGCTTAATCTGTAGTTGATGCAACGTGATGTCTGGCCTACATACTTAAACCCACATTCCAGTGGTATCTCATATACACAACACCATTCTCGCGATTTGCCGATTTTCCCCCATGGTTCTTTTTGCAGTTATTCGCACCTGTTTGACGGTGGCATTAATCTGCTCAGTTTAAAATCCGAGCTAACGACCGTGTCTACTCCAAACGTTTTCGCACATGCCTTCAATTTGTGAGAAATTTTGTGAAAATATGGGATCACAGAAAATCTGACCCTTTCACCTTGTTCCGTTCTCTCCTTACTTTGATAACCATTCTTGACGTCCGTTTCATAAACGGCTATTAAGCTCACGTGTTTTGATCATGTTGCCTTAATTCAGGTCAGAAACGGTGAAAATTGTGTTTAGACATTCTTCATACAAGGGGATGAATTCCGCAGATTTTCGTGCGTTTTTCGTAAACACATTGACGCTAGTTGTTCCCAAACACATTGCCGGCTTGCTCGCAAATAAATAATTAGGACCGAGTAATTCATCTATTAACCTTCCGTTCAATCGATTAATACTTTAATTTCGATCAAATGTTTTAACCGATTAATCGATTGAATTCTGACGAGCCAAAACAAGAAACGAAAAATATTCAAAGTTTTCTGCATCTGAAAATCTGGAACTGGTAAATAAAACGACCACAGATTTCACCCAGGTCCATGAATAGTCAAGTGAGTTTGGTCATGGATTTTCTGTATCCAAAGTCATCCAGTTCGTTACCGGCAACGTTCTCGCTCCTCTCAAAGCCGACGGGAGAGCCGCGCGTCCAGCGAGGTCTGACAGAAAAGCCTGGGCGGCTTGATTGGACAAAAAACTGGAGATTTACAGGGCCAATTTCGGACATTGCGCCGACTGACGTTCCTGTAAAAATAGCGACAACACAAAGGAGGAGGTCGACATGTAAATATCTATAGTGGGGTTGAGCGACGGGGGGGGGGGGGGGGGAGGGAGGGAGGGAGAGAGGGGGGAGGGGGGGGGGGGGGCTCTTGTTGGCAGTCGCAGGGCTCTGCGTCCTCTTCCTTGCCCCACGCCGAACGCCGTCCCTGCCATAAAAGGAAACCGCCGGGAACCCCATCCGATGACTGCGAAGCCCACAATATTCGAAACTACGCGCAGCGAAGGTGGCGAAATCATCCGAGAAAATCGAAAAGTTTGAATACTACGCTCACGCGCTTCTCTGCTCACGTGCTTTGGCACTGCTTACTTCCAGACCCTTACAAAAAAATGAACTGACTTTCAATTGAAAGTATAAAGGACTCACTCAATAGACCTCATTCAGTCTCAATTGAAACTTAATTGACTTTTTCTATTGAGTCGCTATTGATCCGTCCCAGACTATTGGCCACTGAGTCTTAATTGAACTTTTAGCAATTGCATTTCAATTGAGTTTTGGCAATAGTGTTTCAATAGAACTTTTGCTATTGAGTTTCAATAAAAATATTGCAATTGAGTTTCAATTGAATTTTTGCAACGTGTGTCAATAGAATTTATTACAACTGCGTTTAAAAAAAATCCAACTGGTTGAGAACTTTTTTGTATAATTCCTTAAAGCACGCAACATGAAGGAAACAAAGCACATGGAGGAAACGAACACAAACATCATAACTAAGCACTCACAACCCACTATTCGTACTCCCCTTGACTACCCCACCGCCTTATATACCCTACATAAGAAAGGTATTCATTTGGCCGGTGACCACCCCAGCATTTATTAAGGTTCCCAGTTTGCTATTTCCTCCTTGGAAGTCTCATAAATGATAAACAGTGTTTCGAGGTCATTGGACTCTATCCCTTAATAGAATAATAGAAAACCATTGGTACAAGCAATAACCGTTCGGTGCAGTAATCCACAAACGACCAAACTCAATCGCATTCCTATTGAGTAAGTTCAATAGAATCGAAATTGAGTTTCTTATGATCAAACTCAATTGCATTCCTAATGAGTATATTCAATAGAATTCATATAGAGTTTCTAATGATCAAACTCAATTGCATTCCTAGTGAGTGAAGTCAATAGAATCGATATTGAGTTTCTTATGAGCAGTCTCAATTGCATTCATAATGAGTAAATTCAATAGAATCTAAATTGAGTTTCTTATGACCAAGCTCAATCGCATTCCTATTGAGTAAATTCAATGGAATTGATATTGAGTTTCTAATGATCAAACTCAATTGCATTCCTAGTGAGTAAAGTCAATAGAATCGATATTGAGTTTCTTATGATCAGTCTCAATTGCATTCCTATTGAGTTAATTCAATAGAATCGAAATTGAGTTTCTTATGACCAAACTCAATCGCATTCCTATTGAGTAAATTCAATAGAATTGATATTGAGTTTCTAATGATCGAACTCAATTGCATTCCTAGTGAGTAAAGTCAATAGAATCGATATTGAGTTTCTTTAATCAGTCTCAATTGCATTCCTAATGAGTAAATTCAATAGAATCAAAATTGAGTTTCTAATGGTCAAACTCATTAGACATTGAGTTTATATCGAGTTTCAATTGACTCTATAGGAACACAATAGAAAGTCAATTGAAACTCATTGATCATTTTTGTAAGGGGACTGCGGTCTAAAATATCCCAACGTGTCGACTTTCCGGCAAAGCACATGACAGAGTCAATCGCTGCGATCTACGGATGGAGCTTGTCAAATGACAAGTAAACATATATTTAGACCTAAATAAAAAAGCAGTCTGCTCACGTGCTGCTTATAAGCATGAGCTAAGCACGTGAAACGTCGTGCTCATCGTCACAACTCAGACCATTTATTTAGGACTAAACATATTGTCCGCCGCGTGATTCGCCGAGTTTCCTCCTTGGATTGCAGCGATTCGCTCTCTCAAGTGCTTTGCGGCAAAATAGACGCACCAGATTTTTTGAAGTATGTTTGAAATGAGACAGACTAATTTAATTTCAAACGACCCTTAGCGAAAAGTCGTTCAAAATCAGTATACTGAAAGTATACTAATAGTGAACTTAGGGTATGTACTGAAATCGTACTAGTTTCACACTTTTATGAAACAAAATAGTGTACCTTTAGTACACCCCAAGTACATTTGTAGTATACCACAAGTGCACCTCGAGTGTACTTTTAGCATACTATAAGTGAACGTTTAGTACACTTCATGTATGCTTTTAGTGTACTAAATGTACACTACCAGTACATATATGCGGAGTGTCCCAGATAACTTCCACCAAACTTAAAAAAAAAAAAAAGAAAACGGAGCGTTCTCCGGGAGTGAAACCGACTGTACACTGTTAGAAAGTCTCTTGCGAAAGTGCACGAAATTGTTTTAGTGCGCCTATTTACTTAATTAAGAGTAACAAGCTAACTTTTTAAATCTTCGTTTAAAAGCCGAGGTGTGAAATGGAAAGTTGTAGAGCGCATTAACACCCAATTAAACCATTTTCAACAAGGTGCGCTTTGCATGCTCCTTTTTCCTAGCCTTCAAAAAAACGCCCGCGAAATACAAAAAAATACCGCGTGACACCTCGCTTCCCCAATCACGGCGTGCGAGCGCGCCGCGAATGTGCGTGCTTTGAAGGCCGGAAAAAAGCACGAAAACGTATTATATATAAAAAACACTTTAAATGAGTGTTTCTCAATGCGCCCGGCAACTTTACAATTAACATCTTGGCCCTTAAAAGAATATTCGAAAGGTTAGCTCAATAATCTTAGTTATTTACATAACCAGGCGCATTAAAAAAATCTGTGCACTTTCTCAAGACACTTGCTAACGACAGTTGATTTCACTCCTGCAGAGCCCTCCGGTGTTTCTTAAGTATGGTGCAAGTTATCTGGGACGCCGTGTATGTCGGGCGTTTTGAATGGAAAGCACGGTCTCAAATTGACCAGAAAAATCGCCGCCTGCATTTAAAAAGCTGACTTTTTCAAAGGTGTTTCTTTGAACGGCTGTATTCCAACCTGTGAAATTTCATCTTATACAGCTCCAATCTCGTGAAATGTTAAGAAACGCCGTTGACAACTCAATTGATGATGATAATGCAGAGGCACCACCACCGGGAGATGCACTCTTAAAAATGAGTCAGGAAATTAACGAGGAAATCTTTGGCAGCTCTATTCCTCGTGAGAATGACGTACCGGCGTCTTCTGAAACTGTGTGAGAAAAGCCATAAAGAAGAGGTGCACTGCATTTTTCAACTGAAAGTATGTATGTGTAGCATACAAACATTATGGTCAGTGTTCTTCACGTAATTGATAAGACAGAAATTGAAATCCTACTTATCACTTTATTCAAGTTTCCGAGCCTGCCTCACTGTACACTCTCCTTTGTGATGATGGTATGCCATTACATCCTGCGTAAAAAGAGAAGAGAAAATTAGCCTATGGCCACTCTATGATATAACATCACATAATTCGCTCAAAGGACTACTATGTGAGGAAGGCAAGATAGTAACAACTTCATCCTGACAAAAGGGCGAGGAAAATCGGGCATTATCGTTTCTGAAAACCTGATACCTGAAAGAAGCTCTAACACAGAGCAAGCAAAATGATTGGCATTTTCTTAATGCCTCCTTTTCTTTTGCTGTGAACACACATACAAGTCATACGCTATTACACAATCAGTGGTGCGGCTTGATTTATGATAAGTACTTTTTTATATAACTTCGAGCTTTTAGAGAAAATATTCAATATAATGGGTCGGACATAAATGGTTGCTATGAACTATCCTATATATTTACACATTATCTGATATCATAAAAGCACTAGAGCAGGGTAGGGCTGTACTGCATCAGTTATAAATTTCTAACCAATTAAAAGTTGGCATTTATTTAATTTATTAGTACTGGCTATTATTCTTGGACAAATAACTGGGCGAGTTGGTACGTTGGTAGTCTTTCAACTCCATCGAATATTCAGGTCCTTTTAACATTTTTTTCATGCTTTTGCTTTTTCTAACTGCTCTGCCTTTTGTAGCGGCTTTCGCCGCCACTAAAAAACGTGACATAGAAACTCACTTTATTCACAACACAAAATCGCAAACTTGGAAAGCGCGCCGCTTCGGCATACGCAGAGATCGTCCGTCTCTACGGCACAGGCATCAGCACGGGCAAGAAATCATGCTGCTCGCTCTTGTAACGTTTTTCACGCTAACGCTTTATGAAACAAATCGTTGACGAGAGACTGTTGGAACCACACCTCAGAACTAGCATGACCTGTGATTGCTTGAACTGCCGTAAGACTGTACTTGAACGCTCCGCAAAAGCCTCGTCGGGCGACCGTCGTAGGGACGGCGCCCAGGACAGGCCCTCGGCTGGCCCTCGGTTCCGCCGCACGCGAATCTTTCTCACTCTGCGGAGAGAGCCATACATTTTGAAGATACGCTCTTTTCAAATAACGAAATAAAACCGGGTAGAGCATAGTGAGAGTCCAGCATAGCTTAGCAAGCACACGGTACAAGACAAAGTTTGAAACAGCGGCGCACTTCGCAGAAACAAAAGGAACTTCCTCACCTTCGCTTGCACCAGTCGGCCATGACTATCCGCCACTTGCGACGCTGTGTCTCACAGCTCTCAGTAATCGCTTGCTATTATTGAACACGGTATTCGTAAGTAAGGTATCTAAAATATCCGCAAAAACGGCTAAAACGTAAAAAGGAAGCGATGCTCGAACTCTCCGGAATTCCAACGGCGGCCGAACGGAAGCTGATTGCAATTGAGGAGTTTCAGCGACGGTGTCACCGCCCTGGCGGCCGGTCGCCGAAAGAGAACGAGGGGGATAGGTTCGCTGGGCGTTGGCTTTGTGTAAATGCGTTGGCCGCGAACGTAGGCTCATAAACTTCGGCAGCAAGAATATTACGCGGCTCTAGTGTTCCGGTACGAGCAACAGAGATGACACGAACTGCTACGACGAGCTACGACCACCCGCCGCAGCGATGCAGGCGTCGAAGGAGCGCAACCTGTGTACTACGCAGTTAGTCGCCGTCGCCCGACGCAGGTCGTTTGGCATTCAGGACTTTCCGTCCCGGGTTCTTCGCTTGCACTTGGAACCGAGTATTATTCCCTGTGCTTCTGTATGTGCTCAGTGGCTGGATGTGGACCTCATAGAGCAGAGTTCTTCAGACTCGACAGCGACTCAAAGTTGACGGCGGAGGGGCTTGCAGCAACGCTTTCGGTTGGTGCGCGGGTGCGACGACTACACGGATAAATTTTAAGATTGCGGCTAGCAAGGTGGGCCATAGTCGCTTTATGTTGACACGATTTTGAGTGTAAGTACTCCGTGCAAAGGCGAATCTATCGCGTTTCTAATCCACCTTTGTTTTTGCTGTTGTTTTTGCGCTCGCACGGCCGATTGAAAATGCTTCTGTACCAATCACGGAGTGAATGTCTTCGGCCTACATTGCGGAACGCCCAATATAAAGTAATATTCGTTCAGCGAGCAAACTTCCCTTTCGAGTGACCTTCTTTGATTGATGATTTCGCCCGTACTTGAGTGCTTTAATCAATACGATCTATGAAGTTTGCTTCCCTAGTTAGGACATTTTTTGTGCCACATGCGGCACTAATGCTTGGCACGATGTATTCTACTGGTGGTATTGTGAATTGGTTTACTTCCAAAGCTAACAATATGACAGGTGGGACCATTCAATTTGCTAAAAATGTGATATGGGAATGTCGTTGCATAACTAGCGTTTTACGTTTAAGATTGATAAGAAACATGCTCATGTGATGACGCACGTCTACAGCATAAGCTTTGCAGATCCAGAATGGATGTGCTACAGGCTCAAGACTTCCAATAAACCAAATTGGTGATTACATGGCAATAAATATTGTGGAAAACTGCCCATTGACTCGGTGAGTTTTGATCGTGACCATTGGCGTGCTGTTGGCAAATTAAAGGGACATTGCATCTAGATGTGCTTAAATATCTTTATTTCAAGGTTCAGTGGACCCCTCTGCATCATTACAGGAAGGCACTCTCAAGCCACAACAAACAGCAGTGAATATACAATGCATAATAACGGGCACCAGTGTCCAGGCGTATAGTCCGCAGAAGCCAATTTGAGCCTAAAAATGTTTTTGTTTTGTTTAGATAGTTTGCATTTGGTGTATAATTCGCAGGGCCCGATTTCCGCGCCCAGTGCATAGTCCGCCAAGCTGGTGCGTTGCGTCTTTGTGCTTTTTTTCCTGGGTGGCATTTTCTTCAGAAGTTCTTCGGCGAATGCTATTGAGCCTGAAGAACTGCTCTTGAGGCCCATATCTAGCCACTCGGCACACACACAAGCACAGAAAATAACACTCGGTGCCAAGTACAAACGAAGCACCTGGGCGGAAAGCCGTGAATGCCAAACGAGCAGCGTCCGGTGACGGCGACTGACTGCGTTGCGCCCCTTCGACGCCTGCATCGCTGTGGTGGGTGGTCGTAGCTAGTCGTAGCGAGATGATCTTCACTTCAAGCAAGAAATCTTGCCATACCATAGTCAAGATACATGTGCAAGTGTTCGACGACGTGGGCTCTCTCACGTTGGTGCAGTTGTCATCAAGAAAGGTACATAACAATGTTCGAGTGTTTGAGGCTGAAACTATGACACATACTTATCTAAACCTAAATTTATCGGTGTGTGGCTACAAACATTTTCGTTGATGTTGCTTAGATCATGTAACCATTCAGGCCTCAAATTAAATGGTGTTTCGAACTCTTCAGTTGTGTATGAAAACCTATTTGCTCTAATAAAAGACATTTTGAAAAGGACACATGTCTTCTGCTGATACATATCTTCCAATTTACAATGCAGAAGCAAACAGAAAATCAACTGCATACATCTACCACTTGGCATAAGCACCTTTTGCAATTCATTCTTGAGCACACTCAAATATCAGCTAAGGTTTCTCTTGTTTTAGAAGCTTTACCCTGTTCTGTAAAAAGAAAACAGTTAAAAAAGCTTTACCTTCGTTCTCCTCCTCGCATTTAATACAGACTTGTTTGTCAGCAGATCACACACAGCAGATATCACCGTGGCACATACAACTCGAATGACCGATGAGACTATTGCTATTACAATAAAGCTTTCCACAAGAGCCAAAATGAGGCTTGTAGGAGTGCACAAGCACATGGAAATGAGATTGGCGCTTCCGGGGCTTGTTTACATTATGCGTAAAAACAGGACGATCGGCGACCAGCTGATCGCAATACAACACCAAGGATACCGATGTTTCGATACATAGAACGCAGGATAAAGACCTCAATCGTCCCTTGTATGCTGTAGTTGTCATACTTTCCATCCAACCGCTTTTTAGCACAATTAACTAGAACAACCGAAAAGTTCGCAACACCTTCTAATGCGAGGCCTGAATGGTTACATCATCTAAGCCACGTCAACGAAAATGTTCGTAGCCGCAGACCGATAAGTTTAGTTTGAGATAAAGTACGCGTCATAGTTTGAACGCGCGAACATTGTTGATATGTACCTTTCTTTGGACCCGCGTACATTCGGTTCAACTTGATGACAGCTGCACCAACGTGAGAGCTAATGTCAAACACTAGCACACATATCTTGACTATGGCAAGATTTCTTGCCTTCGACTGGCTTGAACACTTCATCTGTAGCATCACGGTAGGTCTTGGTTGAAATGATGATCGTCTCGCACACGGCAACAAACAGAGAACGACACGCTTTGTTCTATTTATACGCTACCGGTCTACGGGCGTCGCAAACCTATCCCCCTCTTGTCCGCCATGTTGGATCTATCGGAGCGCCCCCTATATTCGCTGAAACTCCTCAATAGCGATGGTCTTGCGCAGTTTTCAAAAGTGTCTTCTTTTTGTTCTTTTTTTCTTCTTTTTTTTTTTAAAACAAAACTATGCAAATCAATATATTAATAAAATGTTACTTTATTATATTCGTAAAAAATTAACAAACCGTTTAGTCTATCTTAGGTTTTATCTAAACTTTCGGTTTTATTTTTCAGTGTAAAACCGAAACTATCTCAAGCAATTTCTCCCTTGTCGCCAAGGCTATTTTGATTCATCAGCGCATGCTTGCACCGCTGGTATTTCGGCTTTTCTGGAAGGATCGGCTCTCGCGGCACATAAATAATGAGGGTAACCTCGTGTTTTGAAACAATGAGCGTGCCCGTCTTTTTTGACGAGGGAAAGACACGTTAAATTTACGTCGATTTTTTACAGTGTGGAAATCTCGATCGACGGTGTTGCTCGTTGTTGCAATTGTCAATCCCTTTTCACGTGAATTGAGATGTCCTTAGAGTTTTGCAAGATAAATCTGCACCATGAAACACTTTCGGTGAAAGCTTGAGGTTGTTGCATAAAGGCGCCGATTTCTCCATCCAATTTCAGAGCGAGCTTCCATTCATAACATCACTTCGCTTACGCGGTTCGGAAGTTGATTTGCGCTGCATGCGACCATGCAAGGTGGAGGATCTTATGTCTCCTTTATTAGCCGTGGTTTCTTTTGCCTCCTGTCTTTTTGATTGCTGTGGATGCAGATATCTGAAACAGCGTATAGTTACGCTGAGACCTGCATTACAAAAACACCGGATTATTTTGAGTTATTCATAGCTATGAATAACCTAAAACTCGTCACCTTTTCGCAAATTGTTTCAGTTGGGCTAGAGTTTATTCATAGCCCCTTTAAAATTGAAAATTCAACATGGTCAATTACACTGTCGATTAAAAAAAGCTAATTAGACAACGTACTGTGACGTTTATTTACTCATCTAATGTCCACCGAGCCCCACAAATATTCTGTGAAAACGGCATCGGCCTATCGCGTTTTTAGTGTGTTGATGTTAACAATCGCACTATATATATCTATATATATATACATACCCATTACTATAATTTGAGTACGCCGACTGCAAGCACTGAAAGTAAGCCTTTAGTACACTTGAGTGCACTCCTTGTATACTAATTTTGAACTACTTTTTACCGTGGGCACTACGATTCTACTACATATACTAGTTTTGTACGGACGAGTATACTTTCAGTCCTCCGCCATTTTTACTGGAAGTATACTTTAAGTACACTTAAAGTATACAATCAGTACAAAGACCGCACTGAAAGTATACTTTTAGTATACTTCAGTACACTTCGAGTGTACTGATTTTGAACGACTTTTCGCTAAGGGGAACCTGTCGCTTTTTTCTTTTTCTTTTTGTCTTTCTCCGGCGTTACAGAAAGGGAGAACGCATTGCAAGCAAGTAGATGGGGAAGGCGAAAAGCACATTAATTGATTCAACGAGAACCTTGCAGTCAATTTTGGCGACATCTTCTTTGGTTCAGAAGGTGATAACCGAACAATAACTAAAAATTCCGAAAGTTGTAAAACAAAAAAAAAAAAAAAGAAACGCATAAGGTTGTTGGGTTTTGCTTGAACAGGTTACGACGGTGGCAGACTTTTCAATGACCGGGACGGTCACTGTTGATGAAAATAAATATTGAAAATAAAAACGTTTCCAGTAATTTTATTTCAAATTAAACCAAGCCGCAGCTGCCTGGTCAAGCGCGCTTTTCTGCGGGGCACGGAGGCTAGGAGTACAAGTGTGTAGCCAAATTCGATCACGGAGTCTCCGTCAATCGTCCCGTGAAAACGGCACTTTTTATGAATGCCATCGCGGGAAGAAATTCGTGACCTACTGATGTCCAGTGCACAGCGACAACTTCGGCATTTATTTTTAAGGGTCGTTCGTCCGTCGGCGATGAACTGTACGAAGAGGCCTAGCGTTGAGCAGATCGCAGCGTTCACGCATATTGCTAGCGGTGAACATTTTCACAATGCACTCCTTCAGCTGCATGGCGATCTGACTCGACCGCGGCAGATCCCGGAAAGAATTGCCTAGCTGAACACCGCGCAGTTTCACGTAACACTGAACTTCGCGAACACCTCGTTGCCCTTGCTGCGCCAGTTGAGGTAACCGCCATCTTGAAACTGGTGCTCTCGCTGGGTCCGAGATCTCTCGAGAGTTTTCCGCAAAGACCGCTAGCCCGCAAAGCAAAATCCCCAGCGTTGTGTGAGTACGCAATACGCTAGCCCTCCTATTGCGTTGTGCGCATGCGCACTCCCGACCCGCAATTTTTTTGCGTACGCAAAGCTTTAGCGTACGGTTCACTAAAACGGCCTATTACAAGTATCGACAATCCACATGGGGATGCACAACCCTGGCCAACATTTCGGGACATTTCGTTTCAGCTTCATTGCGAGCCCCACGTGATGCCTAAACGTTAATGGTGTTACGGATGGATGTTAATGGCTATACCCTTTGAAACGGGCGGTAGCTTGCACCTCATACTATCGATTCTATGACCATCATTTCTGCAAAGGTTTTTTTTTTTTGGCCCCAGTGCATCGGTGTACACGGGAATGGTAGCTTTTCAGGGGCTAATATTGTGGTTAACGCGAAAAGTTTCTGAGAAATAAGAAAGTATTTAAGGAAAAAGTTTTTTTGTTTTTATTTTGATAATGTGTGTGAGTCTCACGCTATTACGCGTATAATCCTCATAAATATTACGTTTTCTTAATGTTAAGAAACCGAAATTTAAGATTTTCCAAAAGTGATCACATCATATGACGCATTGCGAAGATATATGTCGATCCTAGGAAGAAAACCACACCGTGGAAAGAAAACCGCTACTTTTCTGAGTTTCGGAATACTATTATTGAATAACGTACTATTTCCGTCTATACTTCTTCAGGGAAATATCACGATTTATGGAATTAGTTAACTGAAATCCTTCTTCTTTTTTTTTCCCCCTTTTTTGAGAGAGTTTTATTGAAAACGTTTGATGGAGGCCGCAAGGGGTGAACGTCCCAGAATATTGTAGATAACCCCGAAAAATTTCCGTGAGTCACATAATTAAAAAAAAAAAAAAAAAAAAAAAAAAAGTGAGAGGAAAACAAACGCGACAACTTCTGACAGTTGTTACCGGTGTGCGAGCGCCTGTGATGGTTTTCATCGCGGATGCATGAGACCACGGTGTCGCCACCGGCGGCCATTGATTGACACCACCAAATTCATGGGAGTCTATGGGGAAAACGAGAAAAAGTGCCGTCTCCCCGTTTCTACGCTTGTGTCGGCACTGAAACGGTTTGGCTGCTTTTCGGGAAGTCTGTCAAACAGCATGTGTACAAACAATAAAACTGACAGCCATCACAGTTCTTATAAATAAATGTTTTGTGGTCGAGAATGACTCTGCTGGGCGAGAAATGTAGTGCACAGCTCAATGAGACGAGAGTTAGCTAGAGTTACCGCGGAGTCGGTGGCGGTTTCGACAAGTTGGGTTTAGCAGACGTCAAGCTTGGAGGGCTTTGCTACGTGGAATTCGCTCACTCCCGGAGCGCCGCTGTCAACATGGAACTTTTTCGACATTCCTCAACCTCTGGGCTTCCCCAAGGACGGTCTTATTGATGGCAAGTTCCAATGTTTACTTCACTACGAGAGGAAGTTTGCCAGTACAGCCGTAGGTGCTCCGGCACATTTTTTTTTTTAGAGCGCAGCTCTTAGGGGCCCGTTCCCGGCTTGAGCGGCGTCGCCGTCGGCGTCGGCGTCGCCGTCGCCGTCGCCGTCGCCGTCGGCGTAACCGCAACCCTCGTGAGGGTTACGAGGGTTACGAGGGTTAATCTCATGAGGGTTACCCTCACGAGGATCACGAAGGCCACGAGGGTTACTTACCCTCGTAACCCTCACGAGGGTTACGAGGGTTAGTTACCCTCAAAAGGGTTACCTTCACGAGGGTTACCCTCACGAGGGTTACTTACCCTTGTAACCCTCACGAGGGTTACGAGGGTTAGTAACCCTCGTGAAGGTAACCCTTTTGAGGGTCACGAGGGTTAGTAACCCTCGTGAGGGTAACCTTCACGAGGGTTACCCTCACGAGGGTCACGAGGGTTATGAGAGTTACCCTCACGAGGGTTACTCACCCTCGTAACCCTCACGAGGGTTACGAGGGTTAGTTACCCTCACGAGGGTTATGAGAGTTACCCTTACGAGGTCACGAGAGGGTTACTTACCCTCGTAACCCTCACGAGGGTTACGAGGGTTAGTTACCCTCAAAAGGGTTACCTTCACGAGGGTTACCCTCACGAGGGTTACTTACCCTTGTAACCCTCACGAGGGTTACGAGGGTTAGTAACTCTCGTGAAGGTAACCCTTTTGAGGGTTACGAGGGTTAGTAACCCTCATGAGGGTAACCTTCACGAGGGTTACCCTCACGAGGGTCACGAGGGTTATGAGAGTCACCCTCACGAGGGTTACTCACCCTCGTAACCCTCACGAGGGTTACGAGGGTTAGTTACCCTCACGAGGGTTATGAGAGTTACCCTTACGAGGGTCACGAGAGTTACCCTCACGAGGGTCACGAGAGTTGCCCTCACAAGGGTTACTAGGGTTACCCTCACGAGGGTCACGATGGTTACCCAGGTCGTGACCCCCCCTGGGGTCACGTGACCTGGGGATACCCCCCGAGGTCACGTGACCCCCGTTGACATCATAGGCACTGATGACGTCGTCAGTGACGTCACTGATGACGTCACCGGCATCCGCATCGTCATCGTCATCATCACTGATGACGTCATTAGTGACGTCACTGATGACGTCACCGGCATCCGCATCGTCATCATCATCACTGATGGCGTCATCAGTGACGCTACTGATGACGTCATCGGTATCGTCACGTGGCCCCAGGTCACGTGACCCCCGACGTCACGTGACGCCCCAAGGTCACGTGACTCCCACAAGGTCACGTGACCCCCAAGGTCACGTGACCCCCCGCCCCCCGAGGTCACTTGACCCACCCCCCAGTACCCTTCCCTCCTCCTCCTCAAGAGCTGCGCTCTAATTCGGCGTTACAGGGAGTTGTAAACGGCTTTCACTTTTTTTTTTTAATTGGCATTCGAATACTTGACAAACACCGATTCTACCTCCAAACACCCCATAAGATGATCGCATGACATCATAATATACTCGCCTTCAAGCACAGCATACAAGCTTCAATATTCCTACATTTGTGTGTTTCTCCCATAGACTTGCGTGTATTGCCTGGTGTCAAGTAATGGCCGCCGGTGGTGCCACCGGCGGGCTCGCGATCCGCGATCTAGCCTAAAACAATAGAGATCAGAGACAAATTGATTAACTATGGCGTCCATTTAGTGGGCGAGCGGTGGTCAAAACTCAGATCAGGTTCACTGTAACTTGCAGCAAGCATCACGTGACCTTTATTTTTAGTTCATTTGGTTTAGAGTCCCATAACTATGTCGTCCATTTAGCGGGCGAGCGGTGGTCAAAACTCAAATCAGGTTCACTTTAACTTGCAGCTAGCATCACGTGACCTTTATTTTAGTTAATTTGGTTTAGAGTCCCATAACCTCATTGTAGGAATCGAAGCAGACGTTTCTGCTCCACTGGGACGCCGCGAAGCCATTTGCATCGGCAGAGACAGTGCGCACATCTGGCAGAAGCAGGACGATCGTGATACTTATCGTGGCCAATTGTTGAATTCCCGCGAGGGCGTTATCAGTTCGAAAGAAGGCAGGGTGAGAGGCTTTGCTGCACATTCTCGTTTTGTTCGTCGCTCCCGTGTTTTGACAGCACGAGCCGCGCCTAAGCGCCTCATATTCGCCGGGAAACGGGGGCAATAAAAAAAATTAATAAAAAAGTGGTTCCGCGCGCTTCTTTTACCTTTGAGAGGGTTCAGATGTGCCATCTAATTGTGTGTGCGACGGTCGAGAACCCCATTTGAACTTCCTCTCTGTGACGTGTCATAATCGTCACTCATATGACGGGAGACTCTGATCCGATCAAAAAGTGTACCATTGTCAAAACGCTTGTGGAGTACGGTTTCGATTCCCGCAAGATACCGTTCCCCTCGTACACGTTAGTAAGGCAATATCCGTTGGTCGACAACAAGCCGGGTGCGTGAATACGACATCCAGGCATGTACAGTGTTTACTTCCCAGGGCCTTAGGCTATATTTCATTTTCTATATTTCACTCGCGTTCATGGAATATTGCAAACGTTACCACTTTATATTAAAATAACGCCCCGTCTATCAGGTCATTTTGATGCCCTATACCAAGGCTGCTTGGATCGCAAAGTGTATGGTTGATCAAGTCAGATTTGAAGACCAGGGCCTCTAAACTCGCCAAACACAAAGTTGGGACCGAAGTTGACGGAGCGCACCGACTGGCCTATAACGACGATGACTTCGCATTTTTTTTCGCCGACGTCCAATCGGCGCGCTCCGCGAACTTTTGGCTCCAACTTTGTGTTTGACGAGTTTAGGGCCGGCTCCCGACTCTTCAAACACAAAGTTGAGGTGGGAGTTTACGGAGCGCGCCGACTGGACTCTCAAGACAATGACGCCGCGTTTTTTTTTTTTTTTGTCACCGCAGAGCAATTGGTGCGTCGCGCCAACTTCCGGCTCCCCCCTTGTGTTTGACGAGTCTAGAGCCCCTGCCAACACATATTCCATCCAGAGTCCTGATTACCCAGTGTCGGTTGGGAGGAAATGAATGTGGTTGTTCTTTCCTATCTTTTTTAGAGCGCAGCTCTTAGGGGCCCGTTCCCGGCTTGAGCGGCGTCGCCGTCGCCGTCAGCGTCGCCGTCGGCGTAACCAAGGTCATCCCAAGGTCACTTGACCCCCAAGGTCATCCCAAGGTCACGTGACCCCAAGGTCACCCCAAGGTCACGTGACCCCTCCCCAAGGGTCATCGGGGTCACGTGACCCCAAGGTCACGTGACCCCTTTCCCAGGGTCACGTGACACCCAAAGTCACGTGGCTCCCCAAGTCACGTGACCCCCGGGGTCACGTGACCCCCGATGACGTCATCAGTGACGTAACTGATAACGTCACCGGCATCCGCATCGTCATCGTCATCATCACTGATGACGTCACCGGCATCCACATCGTCATTGTCATAATCACTGATGACGTCATCAGTGACGTCACTGATGACGTCACCGGCATCCGCATCGTCATCGTCATCATCACTGATGACGCCACCGACATCCGCATCGTCATCGTCATCATCGCTGATGACGTCACCGGCATCCGCATCGTCATCGTCATCATCGCTGATGACGTCACCGGCATCCACATCGTCATCGTCATCATCGCTGATGACGTCATCAGTGACGTCACTGATAACGTCACTGGCATCCGCATCGTCATCGTCATCATCACTGATGACGTCACCGGCATCCGCATCGTCATCGTCATCATCGCTGATGACGTCACCGGCATCCACATCGTCATCGTCATCATCGCTGATGACGTCATCAGTGACGTCACTGATAACGTCAATGGCATCCGCATCGTCATCGTCATCATCACTGATGACGTCACCGGCATCCGCATCGTCATCGTCATCATCACTGATGACGTCACCGGCATCCGCATCGTCATCGTCATCATCGCTGATGACGTCATCAGTGACGTCACTGATGACGTCGGCGGCATCCGCATCGTCATCGTCATCATCACTGATAACGTCACCGGCATCCGCATCGTCATTGTCATCACTGATGACGTCATCGGTATCCGCATCGTCATCGTTACTGATGACGTCATCGGCATCATCATCGTCACGTGACCCCCCTAGGTCACGTGACCCCCACCCAAGGTCACTTGACCCCCCCCCCCCAGTACCCTTCCCTCCTCCTCCTCAAGAGCTGCGCTCCAATTCGGCGTTACAGGGAGTTGTAAACGGCTTTCACTTTTTAGAGCGCAGCTCTTAGGGGCCCGTTCCCGGCTTGAGCGGCGTTGCCGTCGGCGTCGGCGTCGCCGTCGCCGTCGCCGTCGCCGTCGGCGTAACCGCAACCCTCGTGAGGGTTACGAGGGTTACGAGGGTTAATCTCATGAGGGTTACCCTCACGAGGATCACGAAGGCCACGAGGGTTACTTACCCTCGTAACCCTCACGAGGGTTACGAGGGTTAGTTACCCTCAAAAGGGTTACCTTCACGAGGGTTACCCTCACGAGGGTTACTTACCCTTGTAACCCTCACGAGGGTTACGAGGGTTAGTAACCCTCGTGAAGGTAACCCTTTTGAGGGTCACGAGGGTTAGTAACCCTCGTGAGGGTAACCTTCACGAGGGTTACCCTCACGAGGGTCACGAGGGTTATGAGAGTTACCCTCACGAGGGTTACTCACCCTCGTAACCCTCACGAGGGTTACGAGGGTTAGTTACCCTCACGAGGGTTATGAGAGTTACCCTTACGAGGTCACGAGAGGGTTACTTACCCTCGTAACCCTCACGAGGGTTACGAGGGTTAGTTACCCTCAAAAGGGTTACCTTCACGAGGGTTACCCTCACGAGGGTTACTTACCCTTGTAACCCTCACGAGGGTTACGAGGGTTAGTAACTCTCGTGAAGGTAACCCTTTTGAGGGTTACGAGGGTTAGTAACTCTCGTGAAGGTAACCCTTTTGAGGGTTACGAGGGTTAGTAACCCTCATGAGGGTAACCTTCACGAGGGTTACCCTCACGAGGGTCACGAGGGTTATGAGAGTCACCCTCACGAGGGTTACTCACCCTCGTAACCCTCACAAGGGTTACGAGGGTTAGTTACCCTCACGAGGGTTATGAGAGTTACCCTTACGAGGGTCACGAGAGTTACCCTCACGAGGGTCACGAGAGTTGCCCTCACAAGGGTTACTAGGGTTACCCTCACGAGGGTCACGATGGTTACCCAGGTCGTGACCCCCCCCTGGGGTCACGTGACCTGGGGATACCCCCCGAGGTCACGTGACCCCCGTTGACATCATAGGCACTGATGACGTCGTCAGTGACGTCACTGATGACGTCACCGGCATCCGCATCGTCATCGTCATCATCACTGATGACGTCATTAGTGACGTCACTGATGACGTCACCGGCATCCGCATCGTCATCATCATCACTGATGGCGTCATCAGTGACGCTACTGATGACGTCATCGGTATCGTCACGTGGCCCCAGGTCACGTGACCCCCCGACGTCACGTGACGCCCCAAGGTCACGTGACTCCCACAAGGTCACGTGACCCCCAAGGTCACGTGACCCCCCCGCCCCCCGAGGTCACTTGACCCACCCCCCAGTACCCTTCCCTCCTCCTCCTCAAGAGCTGCGCTCTAATTCGGCGTTACAGGGAGTTGTAAACGGCTTTCACTTTTTTTTTACTTGCCACATGCTAGTTATTTCGGATAGACATTTAGTAATACCGATTGATCAATTAATGCTTTGATAGCGATTATTTTTTTAACCGGTTAATAGGTAAACATTGGACGAACCGGAAGAAAGTAAAAATTAAACGCTTTCACCACGCAGACGTGGACGTGCACACCTGTATGAAAGGCAAGCTTTCGGTGAAATTTTAACCAAAAGTAAACCGTAGGGGCGTGATTTGCAACTCCAGACAAGGGTGTAGAAAGTTACACCTGTCCCGGCCACTTCAATGCTGTGCGAGTGTTTGTTTTGAGCCGGAGAGATTATTGTGAGCAATCAAAGGTCCCTCTTGCAGGAGAATATCAACGAACCCCTTTGTTTCATGCAGCTGAAATAAACATTTGTGAGTGTGATTTTTTTTTTTTAACTGTCCTCAACTACACACTAAGGTAGATTCATAATCGAAATTGCATTTGCGCCGTATATTACATATTCACCAGAGGCAAAGAAAAAAAAAATTTAATGTTCTACAATATTATGCATGGTAATACACGAGACCGATTAATCGAGTAATTAATCAATTAAAGGGTGGCGACTATTCTGATTACATTTTTAATCGATGACCAGCCATAGTAATAAGTTAGCGAATATAAACCATGCCATTCTTTACAAAGAAAGTAATCGTCCAGTGTGCGAAAGAAAGAGTTCAGCGATGCGTTCTTCTCACCCACTTGGACAAACGAGGGAAGTACGGACCAAATGCAGCAACATATTTTCGGTTTTTATCCATGAATATATATACAGTTAAACACGCCTTTAGCCAAAAATAATCCGTGGAGAAGGGGAACACGAGAGACAAAGGACAAACACAAATCTCCAAACACAGCTAGGTGACTGGTGCACGACAGAAAAATCTGACTGGTCCGGGTCAGATTTTTTTTTTTATAACCTTTGAATGCAAGCCTTTCACCCTTTTTGGTGTTCGACTGGTGGCAGCTGATAAAGCCTGTTTGCTCTACTGACGTCCAACCCCTGGTTAGCTCAGTTGGAACAGCGCTCCACTCAACTGTCCCCTGGTTCGATAGCTCGGACCAGGCAGATTTTTTCCGGTCGTGCACCAGTCACCTAGCTGTGTTTGGAGATTTGCGTTTGTCCTTTGTCCCTCGTGTTCCCTTTCTCCAGGGATTATTTTCGTTATTCTTGTTCAGCTCGCTTGCAACATTGCATTTAATTGCATTATAATTACGTTTTCAGTTTTTTTTCGGCGAATATGTATTATGGGTTTAGCATTACGGTTAACATAAAATGGCGTGAATGAGAGGAATAAAAATAGCATGTTTATTCATCAAACTGGAACAGTAACGCTCACACAACTACAAACGAGTGGGATATTGGTCCACACAGAAACCGTACATTTCACTTCCAATCATGTCACGACTACTTAATCATCTTGTAATATACGCACACATGCACTTGCCTGGTTTTCTCCGGTAATACGCGCCCCCTCATTCCTGTTTAGAAAATCAATGTTCACACTTGAAACAGACAAGCTAAGAAGGCGAACTGCCGCACTACCATAATGTTGGGCGATCAATCAAATGTGATCGCCAAAAGACAACCGGTTCCACGTTTTTAAGCACAGACTACTAAAGATATTCACACAGCTCTGGTTGCAAGGCTTGCATCGCGTCAGCCTCACTAGCAGAACGTATGATGATGCTCGCATACCATCTTGAACTCATGGGGCGTTCGACTTCATATTTGGGTCAATGATGCGCACGTTATAAACCAGAATGTTGTCGGTGCAGCGGTGTACCCCACGCTACCTAAAACGTTCCTTACGACGCTGTCATCTTACTTTTTTTGCCACAACTTTACAGTACGACTGAAATGTCTCGGTGAGTTCGGACCGTCTTTCTTCCTCCACAAGGTCTATTGGCAAGATCATGGTGGTACCCTTGATCCTCATCAGCCCATCCCTGCAAGATCCCTCTTAGCTCTCTCACAAGCAAGGAGTAGACATCGCACACAAGCGTGTCCTCCAATTCTAGCTTCTTCATGATTGTCAAAACCGAGTTTGACCTCTCTCACACAAATTTCATTTTAATCAGAAGGTCATGCGTTGCTCAACTGTCCCCCATCACAGCCTGAAACTTCTTGCATTTTTCGCCTTTCTCGTCACAACCACTCACAACTTATCACAACTTCTCAAAACCCTCACCCTCCCCCCCCCCCCCCTCCCCCCAGCCCACCCACCCGTGCACCCGGCTGTTGAAGAAGCTGACATTTTCCGGTTAAAACGGAATGCGGCAAAATAAACTCGACAGACATTTATCTTTTTTTTGTGTGTGTGTGTGTGTTTAGACAAAAAGCGCTGAACCACATGTTTAGGCCATTTGAAAAAAAGGGCGTCTGGCCGGTGCCTTATTTAGCATTCTGATGCCTATGACGCCTGCCTTGCTCGCTCCGAAGTGGCGAACATAAGCGTGCTGGGCTGTGGAGATTGCCCGCTGGGCTGAAGATTTGTAAGCATTGGAATGGTGTACTCCGTCTCACACGTCGTGTGGGATGTCATCAACCTGCAAAATACTTTGGTTGCACGAGCAGTTGCGCAAGAACGGTTGTTTCAAAACGCCAGGCACCACGAGCCTCCCAGCACTGAGCAGAACTTTTTTTTTTTTTTTTTTTAATTCTGTATTGTACGTTTGGAGATTTCTTATTACCATCGTAATTACCGTGGAGTTTCAATAAAAAAAGTTTTAGAATAGCGTGCGCAATTTTATCGTATGTTAGTGTTAAATGTAGCTCTTGCGTTAGCGCACTCTACGCAAAAAAAAAATTTTAGAATAACGTTTCTCCGCCGCAACGCAAAACCCAAACATCTCGCGGTTGTAACGCCACCAAAATAAAGTTTAAAAAAACGTATTTTACGCTACAAAAACGTTATAACTTCCAGAATTATGTAATTTTTTTTTTTACGTTTAAGAATTGTTTAATCATGATAATCCGACGCGAGCGTGTAGGCTGGCGTCGCCTCGGCAAGAGAGGTTTCGTGTATACTGACCTTCGCACACCCTACTTTCGACGAGAAGCGTTCGCGCGTCGCAAGCATCAAGTTGCCGGCGATGATTGCCCATCTTTCCAGCCGTTTTTGACGTGCCCCTGCTGTAAGAGTGCAATGTCGTCCTGTTTTCTAAATCGCAACCGCGAGGACCCCGCCGACGTCGCGGTCACGACGGCGTCCGGAGCCCGGAGCCACGGTCGCCGCTATTTTTTAACTGTGCTCGTCTTGGCTCGAACCGACTTCTCGGGCATCACGAGATGCGTGAGAAATCCCCCTTTAAGGAGGAGGAGGAAATAACTTTATTGAGTGGAGAGGTATTTGCGTACGCAAGCAATTTTTCGAAAGATAGCGTACGCTAAAATAGCGTCCGCAAAGCTCAAAATACGGTTAGTGTTCGGCGCACGCGCAGTGCCGACAACGCTATTCTCTGCGTGCGCAAAACGTTTGAGTGCGCTATTCTAAAGCTCCCTAATCAATCTCTTTTTACGGTCGGTACAAGCGAAGTAAAACACGAGGCTCGTGCCCGCGCACGCCCGTGAAGTTGTGTCTAGTCGGCGCCTGGTCGGATGCGGTCATCTTTTCGAAGCGGTCTTACAGTAAGGGTGCAGACGAGCTGGTGAATGTTAACCGTGTTGAATAAACCTGAGACTGGGGCAGAAATGAACATATAAGTCGAAGGAACAGAAAAGGACAGACGTCGTCCTGTCCTTTTCTGTTCCTTCGACTTATATGTTAATTTCTGCCCCAGTCTCAGGTTTATTCAACATGGTTTCCGAAGCGTCTTACGACTCGTTAGACGTCTCGGTACGTCAAACCTAGCACTAAAAAGAATTAGAATAGCTCTCGTAGTAGAGCTATTGTGATTATAATTCAGCAATGCGGAACTGTAGCATTTAGAATTTCCACCCAGCAATCCAGCCGTCACCTATAAAAAAAAAAACAAAAAAAAGAAAAAGAGAGAGAATACATATATTGTAGCAGATATTGTAGCGTAATTGAGTTCTGCTAAAAAACTCAACAAACCCCATCTCTAAATGCGGCCAAAGCGCACTCCGAGGTACCAAAGCCAGACAGGAGGCAAGCACAAAGGAAGACATCTGCAATCCGCAGCATAAAACTACTTGACGGACTCGCTTCCTAACAAAGACCGTCACCCACGAATGCCAGAACCACCGCACAAAGCCTTTAGCCTATGGCTTGGATTGGAGATTAGAGAAAGAACTACGCGAAAAAGTTGGAATAATAATGATGAAAAAAAAAATAATAACCCAAAACAGAAATGACAGGTGCAAATCGCGCGCGCTCCATCCGCACGGCTGCCCGCCAAAATTCACCCAGAAAACCCCCTTATCCTCAAAACCCGCCAATAAATAAATACATAAATAAAGGGCGAAGACGCGAGGAGGAGGCGGGCCTTGAGAGAACAAGCAAAGGGTCCCGAAATGCAGAGTAAAGAGCCGCCGCGCGGGGAGGGGGACACGAAAGCCCGTCAAAGGACAAACACCATTCCAGCATTATTTCATAGCCGGCGATTGGTGCCGGCGAGCCACGGCACACAAAGGCGCCTGCAGCGTGCCTCTGCAGCGCAGGCCCCTCTTCAAGCGTCCGCGCGGTGCGCATGGTAGCCGCGCGAAGCCCTCGCACGCGCCATTCATCAGGGCAGGTAGCACAATGGAGCCGGCGGCTGGTGGACCGGGCACGCGCTCGGCACTGCACCTGGCCAAGCGGGTCAGGTTTTCGCTCAGCCCTGGGCGTGCAGCCGTCGCCCGAACCCACTGCGATCGTCGGGCCGCAGTGCGCGCGGGAATGCGTGAAGCACGCGACCTGAGCTCCAGGTTGCCTTCTTAAGCGCTGCTTTAATAGGTGAAATCAGACCATTTTGTTATGAAATGTGTTTGGGTATTTTTGGTTCAATCTTGCTGACCGGGCACCGCGAAAAGCGAGAGCAGCTTTGGCGCTTCTGCTGTGTGCGGGTCAGGGCAGCCAAGGCGCCTTATAAACCTAGGAGCTCACACTTATGGCCGAACCATTGCGCTTATATATGGTGTCCTCAGACAAGAGTGTAAGCTGTAAGTGCGAGCTGATATGTCCAGAGAAACTAATCAAAATGCGTGCGTGTTGTGCAGTGCAAGCGTTCAAAAGAGAGGCGAGTTCTTGAACTTTGTTGTGCGCAATGCGGCAAAGGTTCAGTTCTGTTCACCAGTAAGAAGAAAATTTACGCTCTATTGCTTTGTACTTAAGGTCGAATTTATAAACTCGTATAAAGTAATAACAGGAATAAAATATAGGCTGTATCTCTAACAGGTAAACGTGCGCACTATAAACTGATGGGCACCACGTTGGGCAGAAACATGTTCATTTTGCGAGTCGTCGTCGACTTTTAAAAAATTACTTATATACCAGAAGTTGATATCTGAATTAGAATGTAAATTTATATTAAGTCATTAGGAGTGATTATCGAAACATTATTTAATCACTTTCCCAACTATAACGAGAGGATGCTTTCTATGTTCTATGCATTAGGAGAGGGAAGGCAAGATGTTCCAAAACGCGTACTTTACGCAGGGAAATTTCCTCACGGATTTAAAGGAGAACGCTATTTTTCTTAATTCCAGATGCAATCGCTGTAATTTCAGATGATTAGGGCAAACATTTTTTAGGACATAAAAAAAAAAAAATGCAGGAGGGCGCAATGGTTTCACGTTTCTTCAAACGCCGTCTGTGTATGTATTGTTCCTTATGTCCACTCACTTTCGAAACCTCCAAGGAAGGGTAGATTTTAGAGGTGTGCGAAGATCCAATCGAATGGTACAGTGTCATTCCTAGCCTCAAGACCGTTAAGAAAACCGGTTGTTGTGGGTCTCCCTTGCACTGTGAGGGTTAGGATGGCACACTGCCATTCATAACTTATGAATGGCGCAGTGCTATTCGCTTCGAGCCACTCTTCGCATACCCCTAGTAGATTTAATTAGCGCAAGCCGGTGCAGGAGCGTTTGCGAAGCCAAGGCGCGTTCAAAAGCCAGACACTCGGTGCTCGGTGCGCTAAGGTGAGACGGTGCCTGATTCCCTTTGACAATCCCTGCCGCGCGGCCCGTGCCAGCGCGTTCTTCGCGCGGAGACATGCACCGAGCAGATGTCCCATCGATATTCGTGGAAGATTAATCGCGGCTGACCTTGCTGCGATGCCAACCCACCCACCCCCCGCATTCTAGATCACCTTTTAGCATTCGGGTTCCGGCATTTTGTTCGCTTCTCACGACACTCCGGGCAGGCATGCACCCTAAAAGTATACGAAACCGACGGCAAGCCCGTCGTCGATTCCCTCCAATTCCAATACAGTATAGACGGGAGAAGTGAGAGAGGCAGAGAGGGAGGAAAGGGAGGGGAGGGGGGTGGTAAATTTTTATGCGAGACCACTCCCACGAGTTCTCAAACTTCTAATACAAAGAAACGTGGGGAGAAAAAAGAGTAAAAGACATTCCCGCGTGCATACAAAATATCGGGGACAAACAAAAAGTGCAGACTCCAAGGAAAGAGGGGATCGGAGCCCGATCGGTCGCGGATGTCTTACTCGAGAAATTGGGTCTTGGTTGGCGTCATAAACGCCACACGGCAGCTAGTGATCGGTGCCCCGCGCCAGAAATTATGTGCGCTGCTCCTTTGACTAACAAAAAACCGGCGGAGATCGGGCGAGAAAGCGGCTCGTAAAATCTACGCCGACAAAAGCGGGCAAAAGGAAGGAAAAAACGAAGCTCGCAGTGCTCGCCATAGCTCGCTGGTCGACGGGCTACCGTTGGGCTTCGCGCGAAGTTTGCCAGAGAGATTACGGCTCACCGGCTGAATTGGGAAAGGCGGAGAAGAAAAGCGGAGACGTTTCTACCGCGTACGCATGCAGGGGTCACACGCTCACACCGGCGTTCACTTCTGGGCTGTTTATCGGTTTGTTTAGCAGCGGTTTTCAAAAGCCTCTTCTTGTGTATACGTGCGTCAATATCCTTATTTCTCAGTGTTGTTGCTATTTTCTTGTATTAAGAAGATGAGCTGAAAAGTTTGGTTAAAATTGAGCTGTTTAATGAACAACAATGAAAAATGTTGGATCCCGAAAATTGTGAAACTCGTTCCGACCTATGGTTTTTCTTTCAGTACAGTGGCGTTTTTACTGCACCCAAATAAATTACTTTGCCTGTTTGCGAGGCATTACGAGGCGTATAATCTTTCGAGTCAAGAAATACGAATTGTACGTTGAGAGAAGAGGCAAAAGAGAAGTTATAGGAAATTGTTTTCGAAGGCTCGATCATGCTTCGGGCATGCCCTTATTAGGGCATGTTTTAAAACTGCATAGAGAGACGCCAATCGTTCTTCGAAGACACTGCCTGCTCACTTTCCCATATTTTGTGCTCCTAACTTGCGCGCAGAATTTCGGTTTTGTCGAAATAAAACAGTAACGGTACTTCAACATTCTAAGCCATTTACATGTCCAAGGTAACGTTAATACGCATGTTCTGCTTCCATATTATAAAAGAAATATTAACAAAAACAGAGGGTCCATCGTTGCAATCTACGAGGGTGTGAGTCCAGCGAATGAAGTGGTCTAAAACACGTTTATGCACGATTAATAGCGGAATTTGAACGGGGACTTCGTGGTTCAGTGGAGGTCGAGTTGGACAAAGTCGGACTGACTGACTAGATTACAGTGATTGGTCCTCCTATGTTCTTCTGAGCGCCATGCCAACCGTTTCCGAACTCAGAAAACAGATACCTTGGATTACACGTTTTCTCTTTTTATGCTTACTGTACGACTTCATGTCCGACTTCTTTGTTTTTTTGTTTCTTTAAACTAAAAAAACATATATATATATATATATATATATATATATATATATATATATATATATATATATATATATATATATATATATATATATATATATATATATATATATATATATATATATATATATATATATAAAACTTGAAATTATCAAAGGATTCTTTGGGGATAATGTTATTGGTAGCACGGCGTGTTATACCTTGTAAACTAATTACCTAAGAACTCAGATGCACTTTTTCAGCTGTTAAGCCGCGCCACATCCAATCAGAACTTTGTAGTCTGTTGTCAAACCATGCAATACAAGTTGATAGATCTCGGATAGCTAAATTCTGCTTTGCGCTATTTAGAGGCGAATTTTGGCCGTCAGGGCACCGCGATACCGAAACTAAGACGGACGAGAGTGACGAAAGCTCCGCCCCGAAGTGACGCCAATGGCAACTGCGGAAGCAGGTCGCGAGTAATCGCTGGCCGTTCTGCCGGCGGCGCAGTACCTTTGTGTCGGGGTCATATGCTCGCAGAAAAGGCACGTCACACCGTGGAGCTTCTTCGGCGCGGGTTTTTCGGCTCGTGCCTCTTGGGTTTCGGTATGGGGATCCTTGGCAGCCTCAATCTGCCACAGAATAATGTGAAACAGAATATTTTGTTAAATTATATAAGACATGCTACGGTTTATTTTGACGACGGGCCTACTTCTCAAGTGCCCGACAAGATTAAATATTTAAGAAAAAAAAAAGTAATTTAGCGAATTACACTTTAAAAAAAAATTCCGTGCGTCTACTTTCCAGCACAACACTTGGAGAGCCAATCACTGCAATTTACGGAGGCAGGTCAGCGAATGACGATGCCGAAACCTATGTTTTGACCAAAAAACGTAGCTTGCCTTCCACTGACGTCACGGCACTGAAAAGTTTATTTGAATGTTGGTTTTTGCATCATTTTCATTTGCCTATTTCGTAATAACTATTATGAATTTCGCGATACAAAATAGCATACCGGAAAGGGTAAAGGCCGGGGAGTCAGAAAATATAGAGTGTTGAGGTAGCTCAAAAATCGCCGGAGTACCCCTTTAAATGTCTTTGTAGTTTTTTAATTGACAGATATAAACATATCAAATTGAGTGACTCTTGGATTAATATGGATGGCGTTGGGATGAAGTTCGTTTGCGCTTGGATTACATTATGACTACTTGGATTAAATTAGAGTACAGCTGAACTAAATTCAGGAACGCTCGGATTAAAAAAAAAAGTCGGCAGAATTAGCATGAAATATAAACTTGTGCTACAAACTTTTTTTTTACTTCGCCAAAGGGAACTTTTGGCTGCTATAAAGAGTGTTTTTAAACTATTCAATCCAATCACATAATTGAAAAATACCATAAACTATTGATCAAATCAACCATGAAGAGAGGATTTTATGCCAGAAGATTATCTAAAAGAAGATGGCGCTGATTTGTGTTTTTTAGCGTGTAGGCCAAGCAAGAACAGCCTGCAGAGAGTCTTCACTACCGGGCACCTGCACTCTAAAAAAAGCTCGTGCGTCTACTTTCCAGCACAACACTTGGAGAGCCAATCACTGCAATTTACGGAGGCAGGTCAGCGAATGACGATGCCGAAATATATGTTTTGACCAAAAAACGCAGTCTGGGTTGTGACATTAAGCAATGCAGGCGTGACGTTTTTGCATTGCTTAATGTCACAATTCAGACTGCGTTTTTTGCTCTAAACATATATCTCGGCATCGTCATTCGCTGAGCTGCCTCCGTAAGTTGCTGTGATTGGCTCTCCGAGTGTTGAGCGGGAAAGAAGATGCACTGACTTTTCTTGAAGTGTAGGTTTTTGTTTGTTTTTTCTGACCCCAGCTGAAACGCAGTGTAAATTATAAACCAAATTAATATTAATGAACAAGCGTGTTATTGCGTCAAAATTGGCTGATAGTGCGCATATGCAGAAGGCGAGCTCTGTTTTACCATAAGTGCGAGCGAAGCAGAAGCTACACGCGCTGAGCTTGCTGCCTTGAACAACTCTTTCACTGCACAAACGCGTGTGTTCGGCAGGGGTCTATATCGTTTCGTCCAAACACGTTTCGTGGACAACTTTTCATGGACAGATGTTGCATTGGCATATTTCATGACCATACGTTTCGTCAACACTGGGATGTTTCGTCGAAACTTGTTTTGTGAACACATACAACTGCGTCGTTTTGTCCACAACGAGTTCTTTTTTGCTAAGTGGATTGGATTAAATTACTGGCTTCATTTGGTTCGCTGGAAGAATACCGCAACTAAAGCGAACTCACTCAGGCGGCTCCAATGGGGCAAACACTAATTCACAAGCCCTAATACTGGGCTTCCGAGCACTCCACGCTACGCGCGGACCCCTCACCCTGCTCGAAGAAACTTTAATATAATCTCAGGCCCGAGCTTGCACCAGTCCTTATCTGAACCTCCAAGGGTTCGGCAAGCTAGGCCCATCCGGATGCCGGCGACAGAGGCGATGGGCGCGGACAGACACCTGCGACGAAATGTCGCAAGGTATGTCGATGAAAAGATCGCGAGAACCTTTCAATGAAACGTCGTCGTATACAAACATTCGGTCAGTAAAACGTCGTTCGACGAACTGATGGCCACCGCTCAGCAGGCCCGTCCAAAGCATAGAACTCGCTCTTGTAGCTTTTGCTGTGATCAAATGCCCATAATTTGCCGTGAAAAGTCCGAATGTTGTGTATAAATTTGAATATATCCGCCTCGCCTTCTCTTCTCAAGGGGGGCTGCAGTAAAGGATACAAGCGGGAGCGAGTCCTAGCAGGGGCTCCTGCTACACGACAGAAACGACGATGTCATCGCGGCAACGAGGCAGACAAATTAAGGAGTTGAAGGGCCGGCAATTGTATACCTGCGATCAACCAATCACATATGGAAAAGACTATAGACCAACTCAACTCTCTGTCGTCACGCCGCTGCGGTGGCGCTGCTGTCGGCACTGGGCCTGCGCAGGTGATTCACCTAGGCCGAATCTGGTTCCTGCGCGCGCGCAGTGCCCTCGCCTGGTGGGCAAACGCAGACTTGTTTGTAAACAATGTGTTTGTCGATAGCTATGACTCTTGTTGACTCCTGCTTGCTCTTCACTGCTTTTAATTGGATTGGTTGCCACGCGGTGCATGAAACGCACGATGGACGAGTGTCTTAGTGATTCTGCGCTGTTGGTTCATCGCAGTGAACGTAACCGACGGATCAGCGTGCGTTTGAAGTGCCAAGCATCCCAGACTCGCCGTTTTCGTGAACTTGCCGTTATGCTTTATCTTCAAATGTTTGTGCAGGGTCGCGCAAAGCATGGTATAAAATAGAAACCAAAATGGTTTCAACCGTGGTTTTATGCAGAATTTAAATCGTTATTTGAAGTACTCCAGTTTTGCCGTGATCATTTAAATCAGATTTTTTCTAAAAATGAAGTCCCCAATGTTTTTTATTTGTTTGTTTGTCACTTAACGTTTTTATGCGCATTTATTTTGTATTCAATTAAACTGATAAACAAAGAAATAAGATATATATCATGCTAAACACGAGTGGAATAGAGTATTCAGAGCAAATGTGAAAAGAGTTTTGTCCTACCTTCCACTACATTTTCTCAGTTCTCTGGCATCCTATGCAAGCTATTTGAAATGAGAAGGAAAAAAAAAAAAAAACTCACGAAGTATGCGTTCGTACAAAAGCACACAGATCGGCAGAGAGAGAAAGAGAGAGAGAGAGAGAGAGAGAAAGAAAGAGGAAGAGATAGACAGTCACAGAGAGACAGAGGCGAATCTAAGGTTATCCCCGTCCTCATAATTGTTGTGTCTTACACGAGCTCGCTGCTTCTCTTTTGAGACCATGCCACCACGACTTTTTGAGACCATACCATTTTCAGCGGCGTAAAGTCGCCTTCTACACTCTAAAAAAAAAAAAAAAAAGGTATCACCTTACACCCTTTTGTCCCATATAATGCACCCCAAAACTTGAGTTCGACGTATAGCGCACTATAGTCGAACAGACGGCCCCAAATTTTACGAGGGGCTTGATAAGGGTGCAATATAACTTATTAAACAGCTAAAATACGTTTCAAAGACCACAGAAAGAAAACACTAAGGTTTTGCAGTAGAAAATAAAAAAAAACCTTTTTTTTTTGTCGTCAGTAACACGTACATTAGTTATTTAATAGGTTGTACCATACGGCTATCAAGCCTCTCGTGAAGATTAGTACCTTCAGGTCAACGTCGGAGCGCTGTACGTAGAACTCAAGTTTTGGGGTGTCTCACATGGGACAAAGGTTGTAAGAATACGCCTTTTTTTTCTGAGAGTGTAGGTGACTTGTCGCTGCTGAAAATATCCGCCAGGTGCGGGAACCGACCCCGGACCTCTCCAAGACTGGCGAACCGCTCTACCGACTGAGCTAACCAGGAGCTAGCTGTCAGTACAGCAAACGAATGTAACAGTTTCTACCACTCTTGATCGTAACTGCCACAAGCGTCAAATCAGACGTTTAATTATTAACATCTGGGGGTCCGTAGAAATAACTCGGGATCTGTAGGCCAGCTCTTTGCGTCGTTGTCATCGAGGCGATTATGAAACTAAAGTCTCATAACTGCGACAGAGAGTAAAGATGATGAATTTGCTCAGTGACATCATAGAAAGAAATATGTGCAATAAAAAATATAAATAAAAACAATATCGAAAACGTTTCATAACAGCCGGGGCTTTCTTTCCGTATGAAGGTGAACAATTAGCGTCGCTACGATTATCGAGGTGTTTGACGATCAGAAACATAAAAAGATAATTGTTACAACTGCTCTAACTCCAGTTTTTTTTTTTTTTTTTCATTCGCAATAACGTGTTTCTTTTTTTTTTTTAATATACAATATTTTCCCATAAGTTTAACAATTATGCCTTGTTTCATCATAGGTATCAGAGTAATCAAATGTATATAAAAAAAAACACGAACACGAACACTAAAGACGTAATGTCACGGTGTAATCACAACATTTGGCTTAACCGATGATGGCACAAACACAAGAAAGAAGGAACTGCATGATCTTGGAACCTTGGCGCTGCTTGCTTGTCTTCATCGGCCCGAAGTGTTGGCTGCGCCCTGATCTAAAGTAAAGCGAAGTCAGTATTCAGATCTTCGGGTCAAACCAACGAAGGTCAAATGGCCCCAGCAATAAACCAGCGTGTTAACTTCTTGACCAACTGGAGATCTTTTGTCGTGTAACTGATATCTTGATTGCACAACAACTATCTCAGTAATAGGCCTCCGTCAGATTGCGGGCACCTCGGACAGGTTTCGGCCACATGAGGACCCGTAGGCCAGCGCTTTGCCTCAGAGCCACCGAAATTTTTTTATATATATTATTTCCGGTTAAATGTCATCAAGACGGCTATGAAACAAAATATTGTCGCACAATTGCGACAAGCGATAGTGTGATAGCAAAAATAATTTCTACGATTGATGAAAAAAGAAGTAATTGTATTTGTAAACATGGTGGAATTGTAACCGCCGGAATCCCTTGCACGGCGTCCGAAATCTATTTCGGCATACCGATGCACCGTGAAGCGCGCCCAAAAACAGCTCTGGCCCACTCACAGCCTCGCGCTTTTTGTTTCTACATCTCTGATTCGCTCACGGCGGGTCTCCAGGCATCTGACAACCACATAGCTGGTGCCATTTCCGTCCCTCACGTGGCGTTCCAAGCAGCACACGACGACAAATGCAAATCAAGCTATTCTTGAACACGCGTCGTCATATATATTTGATTTTGAAAAACTGCAACTTGCCGTCAATGAATGGGAAATGTTTGAGATTAAATACTTAACTTCACGTGTAACCTATTTATATACAGTTTCTGGAAAATGTAATATTAAAAGTCGCTTCGTACTTTAATATGTCGTTATTTTCGTTAGTTGACGTGATTCTATTTTTATAGCACAAGAAAATAACAAAATTTTAAATTTTATTTTTTATTTAAAATGTACATTCTCTGTACACTTGATTGCTTGTTTTTTAATTAATTATAGCCAAGAGACCGTTCACATAAATTATCGTGGACATTGGGACGTTATAAGCTTAGAAACACTTCTAGTCTTTCCACTCTGGTGAAGAAGGAAGATCAGCAGAACTGTACTATATGCAGCCATCTATGAGCGACGGGGGCCACCAGGCAACCGGCAAGCCTGTTGTCTTGTTGCCGCCGACGCTCATAGATGGCGGTAGCTGTCCAGAGCGTTGTGTCGAGATTTATTTGCCCACGGACACGAAACTGGGGAAACTAGCCCTAAACAGCTCCGCTGTAAAAAAAGTTTTCAATATCAGAAACTGTGGTCTATGAAAAGCTGAATAATAAACTAACAAATAAGAATAAACGTAATATCGAGACATTAAAGTGTGGTCAAAAAACAGTTCTATAATTCGGCATTAACGTTATGACTTTAGAATACATAGAACGAAAGTTATAAACCGTAAAAAAAAGAAGCAAAACGGCCTGCACGGTGAGGTTGCACCTTAAGTCCAGATACAGCCGATACTACAAGCGCGACCTCCGGGTTTTCAGCGTCCCTGCCAAGCATGCGCGCTCGTACAGTGCAAGCACTGTTCAGGGCCACATGCTCGCGCTTTTAGCATGGACTGCGTGTGGACTTTAGCTGAAACGAAGTATAAATCAGATTACTACACGCCCGCGATCAAGGTAAAAGGAAGAGGATTGGTGACTATAACGTCTTTACACCAGTGGCTGTGAGAACGTGCATGCACAACTTATTCTGTCAAAGTGCGATCCCAAAGCTGAAGGAGGGATCGTCACTACCCTCAAAGAAGACGACGTGCTGCCGCCGTGATCTGAGTCTTTTTATTGTATGTTGAGAGATTTTTGGCTTCGAGAAATTGAAACGGAATCGCACCTCTTTTCTAAACGTGAAGCATATGACATCCTCGAATGGAGACGGCGGTACTAGAAAGCGATCACGAAGCACAAATCCAAAACCGCAAAATTTCTTACCAAGATGGGACTCGGGTCAACTTCTGCCATACAATTGACACGCCCAAAAACAGCAAGTCAGACGTTTCTGTTTGTGTTGAGTATCGGGTCAAGGCCCGTTACGAGTATGGAGGAAGTGTAATTGTTACCCATGCAGGCAGTTCGACAGGATTCGTTCCCGAATGCCTGAACCTCTTCCGTCGATCAAAGAAGGGAGACATGAGGAAACGAAGTCAAAGAATTTTAAATGGTGGTTCCGCCATCTACTGAACCGAATTGAGCCCAATAGTGTATTCGGTATTAATATTCAACATGTCTATCACGATCTGGGTGACCAAGAGCGGACACAACTGTATGCTGTACAAACGCTTATATACAATCCCATATAGTTCGATAATTGAATAAACTCTTAACAAATTAGATTCACAGCTCTCTTGCCATTATTTTCTTTCTGTAAATAACACCAAAAAATGAAAGCCGTTTACAACTCCCTGTAACGCCGAAATAGAGCGCGGCTCTTGAAGAGGAGGATGGAAGGGTACTGAGGGGAGGGTATACCCCTCCTCCCTCGTCCTCACCTCGACATCCTGCCTGCTACTCTTCCTCCCCTCATCCTTCAACCTCCTCTCCTCGTCTCGGGGGGGTCACGTGACCCCCCGAGGTCACGTGACCCCCCCCCCCCCCCCCCCCCGGTTACGCCGACGGTGACGGCGACGCCGACGCCGACGCCGACGCCGCTCAAGCCGGGAACGGGCTCCTAAGAGCTGCGCGCTAAAAACAAAATTTGTCATTGATTTCGTTTACAAGGCTTCATCAGCTGCAAACATTTGGCGAAACATTTTATACATGCTTATGTAGACGGGTGAGCGCATACCCAAACAATCGTGAGCAAAAAACTCAAGATATGTAGATATGTGAGATGTTAAATGCACAGAAATATCTACATGAGAAAAAGTCTTAAGAACCGTCTCCACTAAAGAATCTTCTCGATTAGGTTCAGTTTTAATTTACAAAAAATATATCTCTTTTAAACCGAAATACAGAAGAGTTACTTGATTTTGCGGTGTGGTGTAGTCGCTTTTCCACTGAGGATTCCTGTATTGGCAGCCCTAATTTGGTTTCAAATTAGGGCTGCCACTACCTTGTCGAACGGTGGTGGGCTGCACAAAACCACCACCATTGACCAAAAAGTGGCGCTGTCTACGCGCCACGGCGCTGTTTCATTGGTCAAAACCTAAAATGCTTCACCAGCAGCCGAGCTTGTTTTACTCTGGTTTTTGAGGAGACCGCGAGTATAGGACAGCCTCATACTCAGAACCCTATAAAAGACAACGCGTATCTCATCTTCGTTCTCTACTCCTTCCTGCTGCAGAGGAGGCTATAAGCTCGAACTCTTTGCTTTCAAATCGGCCTGGGAGGCACGAATGCTCGCGCAGCGGTAGTATTATTTTGCAAATCCCCTCGCACAGTCGAACGCGCGCAGTAGTATTGTGTTTGACGAATCTAGAGTCAGGGGCGCAAGAAAATAAAATAGTATGAAGATAGTAAGGAGTTAAAACAAAACGTTTTCGCTGCTCCCGTATCACTTCGCGCATGTGCTTCAAGGTATAATTTGAAATGGCAGCGTGTGCTCTAATGCCAGCATCGTTCTTCAAGAACTCGATCTCCCAAAAACTCCTCACTTTCGTGGCAGGTACGCGTCACGACCGTACCACAGCTGAGTGTTGATAAACTGCTCTGCAGGATCACTCAATCAAACGCTGCGGTCCGTCACAGACGCTGTGATATACGAGCGACTTTAACGTGTCGAACATCCACGCGACGCCAACCGTCCATCGCGTCGCGACCCGCAACTCTTCACGACGGAGATACAAACACATAAGCAGCAGCAACCTTCGCAATGCTGGCCCGTTTCAGTCAGAAAACCGAAAACACAATTTTGGGGAAAGAGGAAAGAAAGAGGGAAATAAAGTGAAAGAGAGGGAAAACCGAAACTTCTAAACACGCGCCAGGGCGATCAGAAAAACAGTTCCAACCGGCTACCCGCTACGAACCAGCGTGGGGGAACAAAGAAAAACAAAAAGAAACAAAGAGCTAAAGCGCGAAGCCCCAAAACGCCCAACGAGAAGGAAACAACACCAGCACGAGCGACCTGCTCTTCGGGGCGTCCGTTTCCGTTCCGGATGGTTGCGTCCGAGCGGCGCAAATAACGGCGCATCGTCGGCGGGGACAGCCGGCGAGGATGACACGGGGCCGTGTGCGCGGATGGTGCCTGCGGGGTGCCCCTGGGACGCGCGCGCGAGCGCTGTCCGACGCTGTACAGTACCTGGCCGTCGCCGCGTCGAGCGAAGGCCCGGTGCGAGCAGCTTGCACCGTTGCTTGTGCTCCCCGAAATTACGAGGGCAGGTGGGCGAGTGGGGCGCACGCCCGCCTCGCCGCCGACAGCGAGCAGGGCGCGCGTCCCGCGGCTGCGGAAGCAGCTGGCCTAATCTGCCGTAACCCAAACCGCCCATCGTGACGCATCATGAGAACGGTATGGCTTCGCCGCTGCTCGTGGGTCCGAGGCCGGGGCCCATGCCGCTCCGCCGCGCAGGTGACTGGGCCCGGGAGCGTGCGCCACGCGGGAACCCTGGCTGGTGTGCTTTTAAAGAGCTGCTCTTCCTCCCCGCCTCCTGGTCTAGTTTGCGCTCTTTTGGAAACCACCACCAATCGGTTCTTCTTACTTTACCCTCGTGAGCCATGACGCAGCAAAATAAAATGTCAGAAAAAACAACGGCTGATGGAATGATCGATCGTCTTTTCTGTAAGAATTCATTGGGGTTCAAGACGCGTTTATTGGGATTTAATTGCGTCATGAGTTAGGTCGTCGGTTCTTCGACGTTTTGTCCATCCAAAAGAAACTATGAATGACAACTTCTTGCTTGTTTATTGCTGCCGCCCCTCCGTTTTAGGCGTCACAACTTGACGACGGGAACTTGAGAAACTTCAGGGAGCAAACTTTTACCGTGATGCGCGTATTCGTTCACGTACGGGGATATATCTTCTTTGCAGTATACTTGAATGTTTTCGAGGCAAAAGTTAGCGACGACGCGCACGCGACCGCTATGCAGGATGGCAGTGTTGCCGTCAAGCTCCACTCTGCCTGCTGCTGTGAAGAATGTAAAAAAAAAAAAAAAATATATATATATATATATATATATATATATATATATATATATATGGAGTGGTTTTGCATCCAGCTAGAGCTTCCTATCTTCGACGAAGCTTCGGTGTCTCGCGAATCTCGAGCGTGCATGCACAGTCAAAGCACGACGAAAGGCAACGAGCACGAGCGAGCATCGGAAAGAGACGCAATAAAACTTTGGTTGGGACTAGTTGGTTCATATCAATTAAAAGGTTAAAAGGCGCGAACAAACAGGACAAAACAAGACACACGTACAACCACGGACAGGCTCTAACTTCCAATTGATTTATTCAAACATGAATCATCGTCAAACTCGATCCCAATCGCCTGAACACATGCAACTGAAAAAAATTCTCATCGCTCATTACACGCATCCTTCAAGAAGCACAATTTCTTTGGTTAACAGATTAAGATATGGCATGCTTACGCATCTGTCAGCCGCTTTGCTAAATGCAAACATGGTTTGCACTTAGCACTGCGATGCAGGCGAATAATCATGCAAAAAATAGTGATCAAAATTGTTCGCTTTAGTCCACACGCACCTTCATACTCAGATTGAATCTGGCCTATACTATACTTTGTTCCAGCTTCGGTCCGATCGCGGCCGATGTTATGAGCCGAAGGGCCAATCAAACAGCGCAAAAAGCGCAGCGTCATGGTGTGCTCTCTGTGCCTGATAGGACTAGCCGGCGGAGGAGCACGCACAGAGATACGGCGAATATCGGCTGGTCCTATCAACTGCAGATAGCACGTCATGACGTTGGGCCTCTTTCTCTGTTTGATTGGCCCTTCGGCTCATAACATCGACCGCGCTTGGACGGAAGCTGAAACGAAGTATAGTGCGTACCTTTAAACATACTTGCTTATACGGGATGAACTGGCGTAGCCAATCTGTTGAGGTTTGATCTTGACAAGATTCCGGTCAATTCAATTTGCAAATAAGCATCACCCATGCAAAATGATTATTTTTCGTTTAATAGAACAAAGTAGTATTTCGACATGGCTACTTAATTGGTCACTTTCTGACGTTCAGTTTGCGCAATCATCACAGTTCTGCCACGCGCCCTTGTGAGGCTTTGTTTTTGTCCAGCCCACAGGCACATAAAATAGCTATTGATATTATAAAATAAGCAAAAATGGACTTCTATATGCTTAAGAAGTTATATATGTGTCAGGAACACATAGTTATTTAAATCAGCTTCAAAATCAGAAATTTGTTTAAGGCTCTCTCAAATCTCCCATATCGATGATAAAAACGCCGGAAAACACTTGCAGAGAATTCTTCAGATAATTTGGCGGAGCATGTACTTACGACGTAATCTCTAAGGTGGTCGGCAGTTTCCTTATGGTGTCCAATGTTGAGTCAGTAATTAAATATATTTTATTATCCTCAACAAATTTGACAGTATGAAGGTCACAAACCGCTTGAGACCGACACGGGAGGACGATACTCGAAAATACGCCAGATGCTAAGCCGATCTGCGGAAACAAGCTTGTCTGTTCGCTGTTTGGCAGTGTGAAACACCGGGCAGCGGGGTAGGCCAAAAATGACCTTGTGTTAACATGATAGCTCTGAAGGCAAATACACGAAATGCGCACAAAGGGAAAAATAATAAATGGCATTCCTAAAAAAAAAAAAAAAAGTCTGATACACGATGCCTTACTCCAAAAAGAACTACATAGAGATGTCACTGATACCTCAAAACATATCAATATCTTGAAGGAGAGACGAAGACTTTTATAATCCTAACATAAATAACCATTGGGCATCAGATTGCACGAACTCAAAACTCCTCGAAATTCCGCCTCGGGAGGCTAATGATATATGTTCGGTTTTACGCGCAATTGTTTTGGGCCCTCACTTTACAACTCTGTGCTTTATCAGTCATGCGCTCTAACATTTTATTAGGCTGCCGTATATCACCGTCAGACTGCTATATAGTGTACTGCAAACTTTACAATGTGGACAACTACTTTTGCTAGTGTTGAGAACATCGCATTTAACCAGAAAACTGAACTGTTTAACATGGTTTGCACGTGACATCATCGCACTATATGCTGGTGGTCATTGCGATTTGTTCTTGCTGAGAAAATCAAATCCGGTGGTGCAAAATGCACAATCCAGAAGTTTCGCACTCTATGCAAGCCATGAAATACAGGGACAAATTATTCTTGCTTGGTGCACAAGCGTCTGCCACTATGAGAAGGCGCTTTTTGGCGAGAGTGTTTTTGCAAACAAAGTAGTGCTCGGGGTCACGCTTTCTGGTCTGTGCCGAAGATGTGGGGCAAAGGAACCTTCAGAACACTCTATTTTTTTTTTTAACTAGTTTCCTCCCCCCTCCCCTCCTTTTGTTTTTCTTATTCTTTCTTTTTCCGTTCCTCTTTCAGAGGATACGTTTCATTCCTGAGGGACTCCCTTTCCCGCTTGGGGTGTTAATTTGACAATTATGCTTGTGTCACTTGTTATAAGTAATCCTCCATTGCTTTTATTTTGCACCCTAATATTGTGAAGTTTTGGCAAAGTACGGAGGTGGTCGTAGCTTGGGGAAACGCTTGAGAACGACAGTCTTGTGAGACCTAGAGCGGCTGCCAAGATTCGGCTGTGTCTCTGAGGGCATTACGGATTTTTCTTTTCAGGTATCCCTCCCGTACATACTTGAAGTTCTATGTAACGCCAAATGAATGAGTCACATTTAGTCCTTTCAATGCTTCTATTCTCGAGGACAGCTTTCTGAGGAAGTGCAGCAACAACGAAAACACGTTTGGGCGCCTGAATGATGTGTACATGTAAAATGAGTCGCGCAACAATTTTTTTTCAGTAAATATCGCTGAGTACTAATCTCTGACGTTGATAACTTGCAAAAACACCCATTAGTTTTCCTCTCCGCGCTATGGCAGATGCAGAAAAAAAAAATAAAGGAAAGAAAAAGCCTTAACCTCCTCAACTCGCAATTAGAACAAGCGGCCACGTGATCTGACGCTATTTATATACCGTCAGAAAAATTTTAAATTTTAATGAATGTGCAGCTCTACTAAGATCAGGCGGCAGAGAAAATGTCTAGGAAGAAAAACTTACCAGTGGCCTTTTGATGATTGCGGAGAATTATCAAAAGCATGTCGCACAACGCCAGCGAGAACCAACCGAAAGACTAAAGCCATGGCGCACTTAATTATATTTATCATTTTTATTTGTGGCACCACATTCAAGGTAGCTTTCGCTAGACTCGTCGCGAAGGCCTCTCTATAGGTAGGGTTCCGCGTTTTCGGTTTCTTTTTTTCCAAAATTCGGCGTACGTTTCTCGGTGTTTATTTTAAAATTCAAATTCCGTTTTTTTTTCGGCGTATATTTATGCCCACAAAAGTTTATCGGCTTTTTTCGGTGAATATAAAATAACCACCAGCGGACACCGGATCAGATTATCCTTGTAGCTCTGATATTTGTGATCACTCAAAGAATAACGGCACAGATACATTGAAAAAGAAATGGACACTGTATTTGGCAAATGTGGGCAACTGTAAAAGAAACAAGAAAAGAATACATAAGTACAAACAAGTCAGATATGAAGCCTATGCCAAAAATCATGGAACTTCACCTTCTGTATATCAGGATTACCGTGATCTTATTATAGTACACACACACATGTACTTTCCCAGGTTCTCCTCGTTGATACACTGAGCTTCAAGAATGCCCTCTCAATGCTAACACTGGACACTGGCAGGCTGAGGAGATGAAGCGCTGCCTGAGCCAAAATCGGCCAATCAACCAATTGTGACCGCCAAAAGCGACACGGTGCACAACACAACATGCAGAGCTTGTATCAAGTCTGTCTTCCTTACAACGAGTTTGAAAACACGCTCGTACATGACGAAGTCATGGGGCATTTCCGACTTCACGTTCAGATCAATGATGCGCACATTAAACCAAAACGTCGTGATGGTACCCGTGTATCCAATACATTCGGACACGTTTCGATAGACATTGTCGTTCCACTTTTTCGCCACGGCTCTGCGGTATACGACTCGAAGGTCAAAGAGACCTTTTCCGGTTAAAACTGAATTTTAGAAAATGGATTCGACGTACTTTTATCGGTTTTTATCGGTTTAAATCGAAAATGTCGAACTTAAAAATTGACCTTTTTTGGTTAAAACCGATTTTCTGAAAATGTATTCGGCGTACTTTTATCGATTTTTATCAGTTTAAACCGAAAAAATCCGAACCCTATCTATAGGCTAACATGCCTGTCCTCAATGATAGCAGCATGTTAGTGGCTTGTAATAGCTTCTTTCTTCCTTTCCGAAGCATTGAAATAAAAAAAAAAATAAAAAAATAAAAAAATAGGGAATATAGGAAGGGGGAGTTCAAAACCGTATTTGAATTCTTGTAATGAATCATTTTAATATTTTAGGGTGTATGTGCCGAATCAACGAAGGCCACCTGGTACTCATATACCTCTGCTAGCCTGGGGTCTTTAACGTGCAGCACTCAGTGGATACACGACCGCGCGCTGGTACGATGCTTATCCAGATCAAAACGGGTAGGGGTATGGATTAAACTCAGGAACCCTGGGTTATGCAACGCGAGCTTTCGCTCTACGGGCCCCGAGGTGTGGTGGTCTAACACAATCGGCCACCGAACTCCCCTGATCCATTCTAAGAGAGAACCAACAAAATCTGTGGTAAGAGATAAGGGGTTATGCGGCTCTCTCCGCCGATCATTTTGTTCTTTCAAATACTTCCATAATCGTGCGCTCATTAGGACGGCTACACGCTCTTGGCACACGCGTGCATAGGCGGCAGCAGGGCCCGGTCGACTTCAGCCAGCCATCCAGCGCCACCCCAAACACACCCACCGTATTAGAGATAATTCGCCCTCGCCCCTCGATTCCCTTCGTCTTTGCCGAATCGTGCGCGTGTCCGACCAGGCGTTCGCTCACGACAAAGCGTGCGAGTTACACGAGGCTCTTGGAAAATCCCGGAGAAACAACGACCTGCCGCTTTGCCCCCGCCGACACTGCTGCTGCTGCCGCAGCTCGTTTTATTGTTTAGAATTGGGACATTTCGTCGAAGATCGAGACAACATGTTCAGATTTCGTTCGCTGTAAAAATCTTTAGCCAAATCACGCGAAAGGACGAAGTATGGTTAATTGGTTCGCAAAGGCAATGAGAGATGGGTGTATAAGGCCAGCCATATAAATTATATAATCGAGAAAAAATTAAGCTAGAAAAAAAATGAAATAGAGTGAATAAAAACACGGAGTACTTTTACAACCAACTACACTCTTTCAAAACCACACCCATCAAAAAGTGTGGTTCTCTGTGAAGGTGCTCCGTGTTTTTATTCTTTATATTTTAAGTACGAAGACGATTTTCATTTCATTGATTCCTTCGGTCCTTATTTGGTTTCCTTCCGATGGTCTCGGCAATGTGGCCGGCGCTTCGGCGTGCCCACCCGCGCTTTGGCCCGCCTTTGATAACGAGGCCCGGCTGCATTCCGCGGCGGCACCCCGCTCGGCGCCCAGTGGGCAGCTCGCGTCACGCGGTCTAATCAAAGGCCGATAAGGCGAGCCCCGCGCGTCGAATGGGCACCTGCTCCCGACCGGGTGCAGGGGGCCTTCCCCGCGCCCAGCTGGCCGCAATTTCGGAGAAGCACGATCGGGGCCCTCCTCCCCCGCACGCTCGGGCACCGTCCCGCGTCCACGCCGGGGCCAGCGGGGGGACGCCCGGGCCAAGCTGCGCGCCGAATGCACGCCGAGGCGCGTGCCACCTCCCAGGCAGCTCCCGACCGGTGGCGCGTGTTCGAGGAGCAGCCCGCTGGTGCGCCCACGCGCTGCGCACGGGGGGGTGGGGGTCCGAGGAGACGCCCGGGCGGCGGCCGGTGCCCCCCCCCCCCCCCCCCGGCCAAGTCCCTCTCTCGGCCGGCCGCTGCTTGAGACAAAGAGTGGCGCGAGTTGAGATGCAAGACCGGCGCCGCTTTCGGCCATTCGGTAGTGCAAACAGCAGCGCTGTGGTCTGTATTATCTTGTAAATTGGTAAAAAGGAATTGGGTTGTGTGTAGGCGCGTAGTCACGTGGTACGTTCAGAGGACTCGATTGACTTGGACGGCTCGTAGCATTCAATACGACCTATCGCGTCTCCAGCTCGTTGCTCGCCCTCCCGCGGCGGAAACGGGAAGCGCTCTACCCTTAGCGAAAAGTCGGTCAAAATCAGTATACTGAAAGTATACTGAAAGTATACTAATAGTGAAATTAGGGTATGTACTGAAATCGTACTAGTTTCACTCTTTTATGAAACAAAATAGTGTACCTTTAGTGCACCCCAAGTACATATGTAGTATACCATAAGTGCACCTCGAGTGTGCTTTTAGCATACTATAAGTGCACGTTTAGTACACTTCATGTATGCTTTTAGTGTACTAAATGTACACTACCAGTAGATATATGCGGAGTGTCCCAGATAACTTCCACCAAACTTAAAAAAACAACAACAAAAAAAAACGGAGCGTTCTCCGGGAGTGAAACCAACTGTACGTTGTTAGAAAGTCTCTTGCGAAAGTGCACGAAATTGTTTTAGCGCGCCTATTTACTTAATTAAGAGTAACAAGCTAACTTTTTAAATCTTCGTTTAAAAGCCGAGGTGTGAAATGGAAAGTTGCAGAGCGCATTAACACCCAATTAAACCATTTTCAACAAGGTGCGCTTTGCATGCTCCTTTTTCCTAGCCTTCAAAAAAACGCCCGCGAAATACAAAAAAATACCGCGTGACAACTCGCTTCCCCAATCACGGCGTGCGAGCGCGCCGCGAATGTGCGTGCTTTGAAGGCCGGAAAAAAGCACGAAAACGTATTATGTTTCAAACACTTTAAATGGGTGTTTCTCAATGCGCCCGGCAACTTTACAATTAACATCTTGGCCCTTAAAAGAATATTCGAAAGGTTAGCTCAATAATCTTAGTTATTTACATAACCAGGCGCATTAAAAAAATCTGTGCACTTTCTCAAGACACTTGCTAACGACAGTTGATTTCACTCCTGCAGAGCCCTCCGGTGTTTCTTAAGTAGGGTGCAAGTTATCTGGGACGCCGTGTATGTCGGGCGTTTTGAATGGAAAGCACGGTCTCAAATTGACCAGAAAAATCGCCGCCTGCATTTAAAAAGCTGACTTTTCAAAGGTGTTTCTTTGAACGGCTGTATTCCAACCTGTGAAATTTCATCTTATACAGCTCCATTCTCGTGAAATGTTAAGAAACGCCGTTGACAACTCAATTGACGATGATAATGCAGAGGCGCCACCACCGGGAGATGCACTCTTAGAAATGAGTCAGGAAATTAACGAGGAAATCTATGGCAGCTCTATTCCTCGTGAGAATGACGTACCGGCGTCTTCTGAAACTGTGTGAGAAAAGCCATAAAGAAGAGGTGCACTGCATTTTTCAACTGAAAGTATGTATGTGTAGCATACAAACATTATGGTCAGTGTTCTTCACGTAATTGATAAGACAGAAATTGAAATCCTACTTATCACTTTATTCAAGTTTCCGAGCCTGCCTCACAGTACACTCTCCTTTGTGATGATGGTATGCCATTACATCCTGCGTAAGAAGAGAAGAGAAAATTAGCCTATGGCCACTCTATGATATAACATCACATAATTCGCTCAAAGGACCACTATGTGAGGAAGGCAAGATAGTAACAACTTCATCCTGACAAAAGGGCGAGGAAAATCGGGCAATATCGTTTCTGAAAACCTGATACCTGAAAGAAGCTCTAACACAGAGCAAACAAAATGATTGGCATTTTCTTAATGCCTCCTTTTCTTTTGCTGTGAACACACATACAAGTCATACGCTATTACACATTCAGTGGTGCGGCTTGATTTATGATAAGTACTTTTTTATATAACTTCGAGCCTTTAGAGAAAATATTCAATATAATGGGTCGGACATAAATGGTTGCTATGAACTATCCTATATATTTACACATTATCTGATATCATAAAAGCACTAGAGCAGGGTAGGGCTGTACTGCATCAGTTATAAATTTCTAACCAATTAAAAGTTGGCATTTATTTAATATATTAGTATTGGCTATTATTCTTTGACAAAGAATAACTGGGCGAGTTGGTACGTTGGTAGTCTTTCAACTCCATCGAATTTCAGGTCCTTTTAACATTTTTTTCATGCTTTTGCTTTTTCTAACTGCTCTGCCTTTTGTAGCGGCTTTCGCCGCCACTAAAAAACGTGACATAGAAACTCACTTTATTCACAACACAAAATCGCAAACTTGGAAAGCGTGCCGCTTCGGCATACGCAGAGATCGTCCGTCTCTACGGCACAGGCATCAGCACGGGCAAGAAATCATGCTGCTCGCTCTTGTAACGTTTTTCACGCTAACGCTTTATGAAACAAATCGTTGACGAGAGACTGTTGGAACCACACCTCAGAACTAGCATGACCTGTGATTGCTTGAACTGCCGTCAGACTGTACTTGAACGCTCCGCAAAAGCCTCGTCGGGCGACCGTCGTAGGGACGGCGCCCAGGACAGGCCCTCGGCTGGCCCTCGGTTCCGCCGCACGCGAATCTTTCTCACTCTGCGGAGAGAGCCATAAATTTTGAAGATACGCTCTTTTCAAATAACGAAATAAAACCGGGTAGAGCATAGTGAGAGTCCAGCATAGTTTAGCAAGCACACGGTACAAGACAAAGTTTGAAACAGCGGCGCACTTCGCAGAAACAAAAGGAACTTCCTCACCTTCGCTTGCACCAGTCGGCCATGACTGTCCGCCACTTGCGACGCTGTGTCTCACAGCTCTCAGTAATCGCTTGCTATTATTGAACACGGTATTCGTAAGTAAGGTATCTAAAATATCAGCAAAAACGGCTAAAACGTAAAAAGGACGCGATTCTCGAACTCTCCGGAACTCCAACGGCGGCCAAACGGAAGCTGATTGCAATAGCGATGGTCTTGCGCAGTTTTCAAAAGTCTCTTCTTTTTGTTCTTTTTTTCTTTTTTTTTTTAAGACAAAACTATGCAAATCAATATATTAATAATAATAATGTCACTTTATTATATTCGTAAAATATTAACAAAACGTTTAGTCTATCTTAGGTTTTATCTAAACTTTCGGTTTTCTTTTTCAGTGTAAAACCGAAACTATCTCAAGCAATTTCTCCCTTGTCGCCAAGGCTATTTTGATTCATCAGCGCATGCTTGCACCGCTGGTATTTCGGCTTTTCTGGAAGGATCGGCTCTCGCGGCACATAAATAATGAGGGCAACCTCGTGTTTTGAAACAATGAGCGTGCCCGTATTTTTTGACGAGGGAAAGACACGTTAAATTTACGTCGATTTTTTACACTGTGGAAATCTCGATCGACGGTGTTGTTCGTTGTTGCAATTGTCAATCTCTTTTCACGTGAATTCAGATGTCTTAGAGTTTTGCGAGATAAATCTACACCATGAAACACTTTCGGTGAAAGCTTGAGGTTGTTACATAAAGGCGCCGATTTCTCCAGCCAATTTCAGAGCGAGCTTCCATTCATAACATCACTTCGCTTACGCGGTTCGGAAGTTGATTTGCGCTGCATGCGACCATGCAAGGTGGAGGATCTTATGTCCCCATTATTAAACGTGGTTTCTTTTGCCTCCTGTCCTTTTGATTGCTGTGGATGCAGATATCTGAAACAGCGTATATTACACTGAGAGCTGCATTACAAAAACACCGGATTATTTTGGGTTATTCATAGCTATGAATAACCCAAAACTCGTCACCTTTTCGCAAATTGTTTCAGTTGGGCTAGAGTTTATTCATAGCCTCTTTAAAATTGAAAATTCAACATGGTCAATTACACTGTCAATTAAAAAAAGCTAATTAGACAACGTACTGTGACGTTTATTTACTCATCTAATGTACACCGAGCCCCACAAATATTCTGTGAAAATGGCATCGGCCTATCTATCGCGTTTTTAGTGTGTTGATGTTAACAATCGCACTATATATATATATATATATATATATATATATATATATATATATATATATATATATACATACCCATTACTATAATTTGAGTACGCCGACTGCAAGCACTGAAAGTAAGCCTTTAGTACATTTGAGTGCACTCCTTGTATACTAATTTTGAACTACTTTTTACCGAGGGCACTACGATTCTACTACATGTACTAGTTTTGTACGGACGAGTATACTTTCAGTCCACCGCCATTTTTACTGGAAGTATACTTTAAGTACACTTAAAGTATACAATCAGTACAAAGACCGCACTGAAAGTATACTTTTAGTATACTTCAGTACACTTCGAGTGTACTGATTTTGAACGACTTTTCGCTAAGGGTAGTGAGGGTCCCCCGGCTCTCCTGCTCAGCGGGCACGGCGGAACTGCTCGCGATCATGGCTCGCGAAATGGCATTTCTCAATGCAAACAACCCTCTTCACAGTCCCAATATTGTGCTGCAGCCGGTAGGGGATCGCACTTAGAGAGTCTTGCTTATAACAGCAAACGCAAGCGCTGTGCGTTTGTGTTAGAGTTGCGTGTTCACGCTGCGGGCATGCGCGTCGTCGCCATGTTCCAATCTAAAACCGCAATTTCAAGCTCCGCGCACGTGCAGTGTGGAACACGCAACGCTAACGTAAAGACGCAGTCCTGTCGCACGGCTTTCCAACACCAACGAAACGTGCTGCAATGAGCAGACTTGCAAGCGGGTAGGCATTCCTCCGAACTGGAAAGGTTCAGATTAAAAATCGAGACAAAATCTTAAGGGTGCAGGCGAGCTGGTGAATATTAACCATGCTGAATTAACCTGAGACTGGGGAGAAGAAACATCAAAACGTAGGAGGGACAGAAAATAGACAGGACGACTTCTCAAATTCAGCTAACTCATTTATTTAGTCCACCTCCTTATACAGTCTCAATCTAAATGTCATCTCCACCAACGCAAAAGGACGAAGTCTATAGATCAAGCTCCACAGCCTTCATCACACAATGCAAGAACGTTGACAACGTTTAAGAGTCGACGCGATAAGGCAACATCCATCCACCCTCAAACTTGAACAAAAGGATCTCTTTTACTACTATTCTATACATAGTTCATACTTCTGAATCATAACACGCCCTCTCCACATAAAAAAAAAATACACTGAAACATAGTTGGGCCAATATACGTGAAGATTGGCGAAAACGACGGCGCGTCAAAATTACAGGTACAAAATGCTGTGGGAAGATTGGTAATTAGAAAGTTTTAGTAAATCGTTCCAATGACTCCGATACCGATACCCGGTACTCCTCCGCCGCCTTTGCGTGTGCATCGTATCGTTATCGGGTATCGCTATCGAAGGTATAAAAAGTATCAAAACCTAAGAAAAACAGAACTCGTGTTTATTTTTTGGCGGTGGGAAAAGGGGGGGCGGGGGAGGGGGGGGGGGGGGAATTCGGTTTTGAAGGAAGGATTAGCGGCGACTTTGGAAGTTGTTTCGATTGACAGAAGTCGCGACTTTAATAGCACCATATATGCTTTACCCACAATTATTGCAATTTTACATGGATTTCTCAGATCAACTAGAATGTTTAAATTGATTTTAGACTATTTTGATTTTATAACTTGTTATTTGAAAATGCCGCAATTGGCACCAGTGGTGGTAATTTACACACTTCTGATTGCTTGTTCGCGCGTAAGCAACACATTACGTTAGAGTTTGAAAAACCACGTATTAAAGTATCCTAATTTTATTATTATTATTATTATTATTATTATTATTATTATTATTATTATTATTATTATTATTTACCAGAATGTCCGTGGCCTGCGGACGATAGCTGAATGTTTCTTTGCCAACATAACTCTCTCTAATTACTCAATTGTTTGCTTAACGGAAACTTGGTTATGTCCAAGTGTTAGTTCCTCCGACTACTTTCCGCCTTGTTTTGATGTCTACCGTCACGATCGTGATTTCTCTTCCCGGGGCCGAGTGGGAGGCGGTTTATTGGTCGCGGTTAACAAACAATATAGTTCACGAAGACGTGAGGATCTGGAGAGATTTCCCGAGTCTCTGTGGGTGGAAATTGAGTGTTCTAGGAGAGAACGTATTTTAATAGGTCTGTTCTACCTTCCTCCTCAGAAGACACCGGATGATTTCCAAAGGTGTCTCGCTGACATTGAAAGTACAATGAAAGATTCACAAGGGAGCAATATCTTAATCTTGGGGGATTTTAACGCTCCAGGTATTAACTGGACACAGTTCAATGTCCTTACTGGCAACTTTTATTGTAAACAAAAGTGCAACTATCTTCTCAACTTTACTTCCTTTTTAGATCTTAGACAGCACAATAACATTCTAAACGATCAAGGTAATGCTTTAGATTTACGCTTTTCAAACACGGACGGTATACATGTGGCTCGAAGTGAACTTTCTATGGTTCCTGAGGATAGCTATCACCCTGCTCTTGATGTAGTTCTTTCTGTTTTTGATCCTCCGGTTCTCAGTCCCTCTAATGTTCCTTCCCCACACACATCGTATAAGTATTCAGCGGGGGACTACACTGGAATATATCACCATCTTTCGGGTGTTGACTGGGCTTCTATCTTGGAGTCGTCTGATATCAACGACCAAGTATATCTCCTTACAACTGTTGTTCAGGAGGCTATGGACATATATATCCTTGTTAAAACGTCTAAAAATTCTCGCTTCCCTATCTGGTTCTCTCGTGAACTCAGAACGCCTTTAAAACGGAAAGATTTTTTGCACAGGAGGTTTAAGAAAAGTGGTCTTCCAAAGTGGGAAGTTGAATTTAAAATTTGCAGGAAGCGATGTAAGAAAATTTTAAACCGTGATCGCCAGGCGCATTCTGACTCAGTAGAATCAGATCTTGTTAAAAATCCCAAGAAATTTTGGAGGTACGCTAAATCGCGATTGGGGAAGAATATTGAGTCCGAAATCGTCTTGAATCAGCATATCGACAGTGCGAAGGGCATGTCTGAGTTGTTTGCGGATCACTTTGCGTCAGTTTACATTAATAATAATAACTGCTCCTCAACTCTTTTGCCTCACTCGAACGTACTTGGTGACTCATTAGGTTCTGTGGTTGTCGATGAGGAATGTGTTAGGCTATGTATTAAGAAAATGAAACCCACATTGTCTGCAGGTCATGACGGGATACCCGCTGCAATTCTTAAGGGTTATCATGAATTACTTACGCCTATACTGTGCACAATTTTCAATAACTCCTTGACGTCAGGGATATTCCCTGACGACTGGAAACTGGCAGTGGTTGTCCCGGTCCTGAAGTCTGGAAATAGTGGTGATGTTCTTAATTACAGACCGATTTCTCTTCTCTCTTCTTTTTCCAAACTCTTTGAAATGGTAATCCATCAATTCCTCTCTTTCAAGTTTCGTAGCACAGTCATTCCTAATCAGCATGGTTTTATGTCCGGCAAATCGACATCCCCCAATCTCGTATCTTTTACGTCTGCTGCCTCTGAAGTAGTTTGTAATAGAGGTCAGCTTGACGTTTTTCTATTTCGACCTGAGTAAAGTATTCGACGTAGTCAACCACAACATCCTCCTATGCAAGCTTTCCCTTAAAAAGTATGTGGTTCGGCATACAATTTGTTAAAAAAGCTATTTGTCTGATAGGCAAGCCTACGTCCGCGTCAACAATACTACCTCGTCCTTGTACAAGGCAAGCTCTGGAGTGCCTCCGGGATCTGACTTGAGCCCCCTCCTTTTTAATATTTTTGTAAATGATGTCTCTCGAGTTATATTAAATTCTTCATTTCTGCACTACGCTGATGATATAAAACTTTACAAAAAAATATCAACCTTAGGGGATTGCATCGCGCTTCAGAATGACGCATATTCCTTCGGTCGTTGGTGTTTAGACTGTGACCTCCGTTTGAATCATTCTAAAACAAAAGTAATGACATATTCACGAAAGACCCATGATATATTCTTTCATATAGTTATCATGGCGAACTGCTGTCACGTGTAAGTGAACTGAGGGACCTTGGAGTTGTCTTTGATTCAACCCTGAGATTTGACACTCACGTTATCAGAGTGGTTCAATCGGCCTTGCGCACGTTAGGTGCCGTGTCTCGCATAACGAAGGAATTCAAAAGCTCGTCCGCTTTTTTACGCTGTATTGTTCCTTAGTTAGATCCCAGCTAGAGTACGCCTCGGTTGTTTGGAACGGCATTTCCAAAACTAACAGTTTATCTGTCGAGCGAGTCCAAAACAAATTTATTTCTATCTTTAAATATCGTTACCTTGAGAAAGGTGATCCTTGTCTGAACGGTGTGTGTAACTCGCAACTTGTCAACTTGTTGAGCCTGCAGCAGCGTCGGGTGAAGGCAGATTTGTTGTTTTTGTTTAAGACCCTGCACGGCTCAATCAACTCTCCCAGCCTTCTGTCCGAAGTGAGCCTCAGAGTTCCACGTGTGCCTACACGGCTACAATCATCTTTTTATATAGCTCGACATTTTAGCCAATTAAACCCGATCCAAATATCGGCTGAGTGTTATAATCGCTACTCTGACACAATTGATATTTTTAACTCATGCGGGAGCAAGTTCGGAAATGCTGTTCGAATCTTCCTCTTGCAGGAAAAGGACTGATCAGTTGAAGCGTTGATGTAGTATTTGCTTTTTGCTCTCACACCTGGTGATGCCTCTGTTTTGTGCTTTTGATTTCCCTTGTTGATTTGAGTGTCTTTCATACTTGTTAATATTTTTATTCTCAGACTGGAGAACTACGTTCTCCTTCTGCACTCGTGTGTATGCGTGTTTGTATGTGTGTGTTTTTGCTCATTTTTTTTAGCGTGCCAGCACTAAGACCGATTGGTTGTTCCTGGACACTTTGATAAACATTGATTGATTGAGTGAGTGATTGATTGATTATAACCGTCATTCATGAAAACGAGTGGCGCCACCTATAGTGAATTGGAGTTACAAATTGCCTGGGGTTTTAACGTGCATCACGTAGTATAGTGATACTCGACCGCACGCCGGTACAATGCTCATCTAAATGGAAACGGGCAGGAAAAAAAGAGGGGGGGGGGAGGGATTAAATTCAGGATTTCCACCAGTTTTGGCTCCACGTGCTCCGAGCTGCGGTGCTTTAACATACTGGATCACTTTACATCTCCGCATGATTATCAGGTATCAAGTGAGTGACGACTCTGAAAATTTTCAACGTAGTTCGTGCTCACGACATTTTCCCCTTGTCTTGCAGTCAGTACATGAGAGTGACCGAAATTTAAGGAGTCTCTATTGTGTACCTATGAACGTTTCTTTTGTGGCTATGGTGCATATTCTATGATTTTAGAAATTCATCCAAAAAGGGCTTCATTTTTTTTCCCTTTTCCGCAGGCGAACGCAGGGCCAGGAACGGTACTTAAACTCACGATTCCTAATTTGTCATTACTGAGTTCGAGAGTTAATCTATCTCTTTGAAGAGCACAGACGTTCGTTACTTCTTGCAGAGCTTTCCTGCTTTTAGCGCGGAGCACCACATCATCAGCATACGCAGTCCTGACTGTGTGTCAAGAGGTGCTCGACTTCTTGGATAACCTATATGAATTGATGCCAGGCACGTAGTCAGGGGGGGGGGGGGGGGAGGGGGGGGAAGGCGTGGAGCCTGCCCCCCTTCCCCCCGAAATCTTCCGTTTTGCTGGGACCTCCTCTCCCCCTCCCCCTCATACAGCATTTTGTCATGGGTGCCCCCCCCCCCCCCCCCCCCCCTGCCCCCCGAAACAAAATCCTGGCTACGTGCCTGATTGATGCATGCATAAAACTGAACCCTCTTAATCGGGCGGCGGCATTCGCCAGCCACTGAATGCAGAACGCCTCGACTAAGTCACAATCTCATGACCCTGCTATAGTGCCCTTGATCGGCATGTCATGTGTGCTTTCATGCTCGCGCACCCATGAAGCTGTCCCCGAGTACGCAAGTATGCAGTTAGTACTCAAGAGTAACTAAGTCGGCGGCGCCGAGAGCCATTCTGAGCGCGTAGAGAGGTAACTGGTATATATTTAGCTGCTTAGCTCCTCGGAATTGTGCCCCACCCGAAGCGCCCAGACGACCCGCAGTTTTGAAATTCCGGCGGTTGCTTTGCGTACGCTGTCGTGTTAGCCAAGAAGGCTTCAAATGCACGAGGGCTTCATGATGGAGTAGAAATTCCAAAAACCCGTTGCGTAAATAGCGTTCCCTGTGATCTTATCTCGAATTCGAGGGCGGGGGATGTCGTCAATGCTAAGGAAGACGTTTGCCTGCTTAGCATAGATGCTCATTTTGTTGTCTTCGTTTTAGTTTATTGTTGTTTATTTTATTAGCTTCCAATTATTGTTGAACAGATTTCGTTCGCTCTTCCAGTAACTAAAAATATACAGAAGTCTGCGTTTAAATCTTCTTGTCCCCCTGTCTTCGGCTTTACTGTTGGTGATACGTCTCATCACTACCGAAGAATAAAATAGAGTCAGTTCGTCTAAAAGTGGAAACTGAGGGAGGCGAGAAATGCGTGCGCGCGTGTGTGTCTGTGTGCTTGTGTGTGTGCGTGTGTGTGTGTGTATGTGTGCGTTAGCAAGCATGTGAGTGAGGAGACCAAAAATTAATAAGAAATGTATTTTGAATTGCTGAAAAATACAGTATTTTTCAAGCAAACAGTTTCGAATTTAAAACCGCAATGTTAAGAGCAACAGCAACAGCGCGCGCTAGAAAGAAAGCCTTCAGCTGTGACGGCTAAGCCCCAAAATAATCCAGGGCGTCAGCGTCCGTGCACTCAGCACTTGCACATCACCACCGGAGAGAAAATGTGGGCGACATGTGCAGCTTGAACTTGTTGCCTGTGTCTGCGTGAGGTGCCGTGCACACGAAGGCTACAGAGGCCGGAAACCAGCGTTAAAAAAAAAAAAGAGAAGAAAATAACTCCACAACTAATAGAAACAAAAATGAAATAGTTTATCACGAAAGATTTATGTACTTTGTCAGACGGTCAGTCAGCTTGATAAATTGACAGTTTGCGCGTGGCGACAATGTATGTGGTTGTATTTTTGGAGCGTCACCAGCCAGACAGAAACGGAGGGGAGCCGAGGGGCTAAGCTGTGTACGATCTTGGAGGAAAGTCGTCGTGAAAAGCAGGCGCGCACCGAAAAGAGCCCCACAAAGACAATGTGGGTGATTTACAGCCCCGCGAACACCGCAGAGACACGTTTCGAATGCACTCGAAGTAAACCGCGGATCTTGCGTATGCTCGGCCAGACACATGACTCACAACACGTCCGTCAAGCAGGCGCGGTTAGAAAAAAAAATAAAAAAAATAGAACGGCGATGTTCTGCTTAGCTATGATTGCTCAAGGATGAGGCATGCAGGCGGTTGACGACCAGCTAAGCTATTCAATTGAGGCTTGAAATACAAACTCGGGAGCTCTTCCGAAACAGATGACTCATATATTTTGGAGAGCGCAAACCCGCGACATAAAGAAATTGCCTAACAAAAAAATCTACAGCAAAAGAAAAACTTCACTTGGCTCGAACGAAAGAACACCAGTGGAGCGATGTCTGCGTGAATAACCCCGCCTTTATGCGGCAACAGAAGCATATGCTTTCGATGCACGTCAAGAATCCCACGGCTCCCCCCCCCCCCCCCCCCCCCCCCTTCCTCCCTCTGCGGTACCTCAGTTCTTTTCTCCTAGTGGCCGAACGAAAGTGACGAATCCCAGAGTCATTATCCGATTCTCCAACGCAAGCCAAAGATTCCTCGCTATAAAGTTTGGCGGCGAAGCGACTATAGAAAATGCCGCCTCCGCGCTCCACCACCCGTTGGAACCTACCGGGAATGACGCCTCGTTTATTTTATTGAATTTTTTTTTTCATCGAGGGGGCGGCTCAGATGTGAAGCTTTCGCGCTCCTTTGGCGAGCACGTACCGAGAGACGACGAGGCATTCTTCGCGACAAAGGAGCGCCCGGGGGAGATGGGCGACGACCAGCGAAAGGTGAGATAAGATGCGGGGGCCCCCAATACCTTTCAGGGACCGCTACGGGAGCAATGGTTTACCTGCGGAGTGAAAGGAAACCGAAAGATGCATATTGACGGCCACAAAAAGGTCCGGGTCCACGGGGACAGGGTCTAAGGTCTTTTGTTCGGAGGAAAACTGCTATCCACCTGTTTGCCCTGCTCCTTTGTGTCCGGGCCATGCGGACAAAAACCCGGTTCGTATAGGTATGAGGCGGGAGAGACCGCCGAGCCCAAAGCGGTGTGGCGCCATCGCATTCTCCGCTTGTTTGCCTGTTTCGTGAACTGCGTCGAGTGCGGGCAGGTCTCCTCGGGAGCCCTCCAGGTCGCGATGGTCACTTCAGACGCCGATGAGGTCGGGAGGCTCGACAATGAACTGTCCAAACCGCGAGCTGATCGTGAGGAGCTGACGCTCGAAGGAGATTCAATGATCGGGCGCTCAGCGAGTACGTGAACGCGTGCTGTACCAACCCCACATAGAATAATTAAAGCCCGTGCACGGTGCACTGACATTTCCACCTCCTCACAGTAACTTTGAACTTTGAGCAGGGTATGAGCAGGTATTGAACACGAGTGCTGCGTCATTTCGGCTGGGCCACGTGTCCAGTCGGTGCGACGAGGGACGCTTGATGTCGGGCTCGGGCCCAGAAGCTGTTCACAGGCTCTGGTAATTCCGTAGGTTGTGGTGGCTGTACCAAATACTTTGCTAGGAGAATGTATACATTTTACTCCGCTCGTTTGAGGCAGACAGCGCGCCTCTAGCGCAAAATCCTCCCCTAGCGGCGTGGACAGCCAGCGTCCGAGAGAACGCATGCGCATCGCGCTGTCCACGCTGTCGCGCTTTCGTGCTGTGCCGAGGGAGAGGGCTGTCGCCGACGCACCGAGATACCGGAATCTCCAGGACAGCAGAGACGGCGGCCACCGCTGTCTCGAAGAGTTTCAACGACGATAGATGGCGGTAGCTACCCCTCCCAATTCAAGACAGAAAACCCCGAGGCTGCGTGCGTCCAGCAGTCCTAACTATACGCACGCAGAAGCTGTCAACTTCTGCAAGCCAATGGATTTTCGCGGTGTAAGGTGTATTACCTAGTAAAGCATTTGGTTGTAGTAGCCTCTCACTGGCACACGATCCATCCTCGCTGGAATGAAAAATGCGAACTAAATGTCGCATGCCGGTATCCCGATGTCATGGAAGGAAGTCGGGATATTAAAGTCAAGCCTGCAATGAAATGCAGGACGTGTGTGTGGAAGGCCAGGAGGGAGACAGAGAGATGTGGTGGTTGACGAAAGGTGTATACTCCGAGGTCCTGAGCTGTTTGAGTTGGCCAGGTACAATTTTTGTCAGGGGGCGTTATCAGGTCTTCGACAGCAGACCTGATATGATTGATGTTATGAAATTCTGTCTCTTCCCTGTCGTTTTTTTTTTCTTTTTTTTTCTTGCAAAAACAAGATACATGTATATGTAAAAAAGCCTTTCCGAAACGTTCGATTAAACTATCCAAGTTTGGTTGAACCTCGGTGGCTTTTTTACATATATGCGAACGCCTTCGGCTCCCTACAACTTGAAGATGTCATATATATATATATATATATATATATATATATAAACAGGGTGGTTTTTTTTTTTAAGCTTAACGGATTTGTTTAAAAAAAGCCGTGAAAGTTACACTTATGCCGCTTGTGGAGGTGAGTTATACAGCCAGGGGGACATATTATAGGGGGCTAATCGTAACGATCAGTCGACTGATTAGTTAAAATTCGTTAATTAACTTTTTAATTAATGAAAATAGACATATGGTACCAATTAGAAACTTGCTCAGCGTCATTGAAAGCGACTAAATCAGTCATTTTCAAGAAGACTTTCGGCGCGTGAGAAGTGTAGTATTGTACTAAAGGTACCACTCGTGGAGCAGGTACAAGGCTGGGGCTAGATAAGAGACGGAAAAATCGCGCTGGCGCCTAAAGGTGACATATTGAGCTTCCGGCTCAGCGACACTTCCTTTGATTTCCTTGCTCTCAAGACTCTGACTGACTGACGCGGGCGCCTTATCGCAACCGCTAGCTTTGTACCTGCTCCACGAGTGGTAACTTTAGTGCACTACTACGCTTCTCACGCGCTCAAAGTCTTTCTGAAAATGACTGATTTAGTGGTTTTCGACGACGCCGAGCAAGTTTCTAATTGGAACTATATGCCTATTTTCATTAATTAAAAAGTTAATTAACGAATTTCAATTAATTAGCCGACTGATAGTTACAATTAGCCCCCTATAATATGTCCCCCTGGCCGTATAACTCACCTCCACAAGCGACGTAAGTGTAACTTTCACGGCTTTTTTTAAACAAATCTGTTAAGCTTAAAAAAAAAAAACCTTTATATATATATACAGTGTTTTTTTTTTTTTTATTATTACACATTTGTTTAAAAAAAAACGTGAAAGCTACACTAAGGCGGTTTGTGCAGGTGGGTTATACGGCCAGGCGGACATTATGTGGGTGGCTAATCTTTGCGATAAGTCGGTTTATTAATTAAAATTTGCTAATTAGCTTTTTTTAATTAGTGGAAATAGACATATGATTTCAATTAGAAACTTGTAGAGCATCATCGAAAACCACTAAATCATCTATTTTTGGAAAGATATAACGCCGGGGAAGCATTTTACAGCCTTCTGTAAAAACGTTCCATTTGGATGCGTTTCTAGATTTCGGTTTCTTATCGGAGCGCATCACCGCGCCCGCGGTCCTGCTCCCCAGTGGCTGAGACGCGCAACACACGTGCGCCGTACTTCCGAATCCATTCTACGAGGGAGGCGAAGAGGTGGCTTCGCGTCGCGACCACCGGGGAGCAGGATCGCGGGCGCGTAGATGCGCTCCGATAAGAAACCGAAATCTAGAAATGCGTCCAAATGGAGCGTTTTTACAGAACGCCGTAAAATGCTGCCCTGGCGTTATATACTGCTAAAAATAGTTGATTTAGGGGTTTTCGATGATGCTCAGCAATTTTCTAATTGAAACTATATGTTTATTTTAAGTAATTAAAAAGTTTATTAACGAATTTTAATTAATCAGCCGACTTATCGCAAAGATTAGCCACCCACATAATGTCTGCCTGGCCGTATAACCCACCTGCACAAACCACATTATTGTAGCTTTCACGTTTGTTTTTAAACAAATGTGTAAGAATAAAAAAAAATATATATATATAAATATATAAAATAAAATAAAAAAAATATATATATATATTGTGAACGAAGGGGAAAAAGTGATTATTGAATTTATTGCATTAAAGTTAAAAAAAAGAGAAAGGGAATGAGAGCTGGCGAACAATTGAGTGAGGAGTGGCCCAATTGTTCGCAGCTCTCTTTCCCTATCTTTAATGCAATAAATTCAATAATCACTCTCTCCCCTCTTCGTTCACAATATTACCGCGGCTGCACTTGTCAATCCTCGCTCAAACTTATTATATATATATGCGGAAGAAAACGCACCTAAGACGGTTATTGGTTGTTGAAGGCCTGTCTCAGGCCGAAACGTCGACCAACTTTACCAATAATATGTTTTGACACAAGAAAGATGCATGGACTGAACAAAAACAAGGAAAGGTTTATTTGACGTTTCGAGAGGAGGCCTCTCCCTCTCTCTTTCTCTCTCTCTCTCTCTCTCTCTCTATATATATATATATATAAATTGTTTCGTACGGCTGTTCCCTCTCACTTTTGAAGGTTGAGAGTTTGATTCTGTGAGACTAAATGTGATCATTTTTTTTGTGTTTAGGCCTTGAGCGCCAAAAAAAAAAAAAAAAAAAAACGGAAACGGAAAAGAACGTCCAGCAGACAGTGAACGAGAACAGCATTGTCGCACTTTAGTTCAAGCTTTTACAACGTCATTCGCATGCTAGCTCCAAAATCAAGGCAAGAGTTTCAAAAGTAAGAATTATGAGAAATCCAGCAGCACGCAACACGAGTTTACTGATATCAGAGTTTACTTAGATTGAACGTATTTAACAAGAACTGTCCCAGAGTTCTTTTTTGAACGTATGACTGTAACGACGGCACCTTTAGAAGTAAGAAATGCCTGGCACGTCGTAAGGAATGTCGTTCAAACCAATTATCGCAGTAAGCTGATACAGTCATGCCTTACTGAAGCAGCGTGAAATTGACATCGGTTCAGAAACGTTGGAAAGCATACTACTCCGCCGAGCTCGCGTGTTTGGCAGGAAAGCGTTATAACTGGACACTGTTATACGGGCAAGCGATAAAAGCAAAAAAAAAAAAAAAAAATGCTTTAGGGGCGAAGTTCCTCAGGGTCTAGCCTTGCCCGTCCGTCCGTCCGTCCGTCCGTCCCATCTATCTTTTAAAAAAAAGAAAATAATGGTTGCACAGTCGACAGGATTCGAACCTGTGCGGGTTAGATCGCAATGTATTTCTAGTCCATCGCCTTAACCACTCGGCCATGACTGCATTTTTTTTTATTACCAGGTTTGGATAAAACAATACAAAATAGATGCGAAAAACTATGTTGGGAACGGTAATAGACACGCGTTAACCAACACACATCTAAAGAGTTAAAGGAGCTGTGCAACGATTTTAATGTTGAAAGAATTGGCATTTTCTGCTTTTGATATTGTTCACTGTGTCACAAATGGCAGAAAACACACCTCCTTTCATCGAAATGTTGCGATTCCCCCGCGTAATAGCGAGGCAAAACTTAGAATATTTCCCGACCTGCAGCCACGAGCGGCGGCCATGAGAAACAAGCGGCGTGACGTCACTTGGGTAGTTGTAAAAAAGATAGCAAGTTGTGCGAATACCTGCTCGATAAAAGGTAACTTTTCTATAAATCTTGTCGTTCCAACACATATATAAATGCGTCAAAACCCTGCTATCATCGACAAAACTTTTATTATTCGGAGTTTTAGTGGCGCCATCTATCCTAGGTCCACAAAACCGCGAATAGCCGCCAGAAGCCGGAGGGGGAGCGGGACAGCGCCAGACGGGCAAGGACGGGTATGGCCGGACCCGGATGAGACTTTCCTCCCCGCCAGCACGTGGTCACGCGGTCGCTAGCGGATGAGTTCTCGCTGCTCGCTGATGGCTCTAAAGAGAGAACTTTTCCGGAACCCCTCGCCTACTCAAGTGACGTCACTGCGCACGTGACCCGGAAGACGATGTACGAGTTGAGAGGCGGCCAAAACCTGAATCTTTTTTTATTTTTTAAAATAAAAACTAGGGTGTCCAGGCAAAATCTGTTTTCTGTAGTTGACTGCAGAAGTGTCAGGCATCAACTTCCATAATAATTTAAGCAAAGCCCTGAAATTGTTGCACAGCTCCTTTAAGTGAAATCTAGCCTGTCTTGCTAGAGTAAGTGAAGTTAAAAGGGTTTTAAAGTTGCCAGCTCATCCAGGGGCCCTAAGCCTTGGCGAAAACGACGGCGAGAAATCTGGCGGCCGCGATTGGCCAACGCCACACTTGACCTTGGCGCCGGCCAATCATAGCCGCCGAATTTCTCGCCGACTTTTCCGCCAAGTGTCCAGATTAGGGTCCCAGAACAGGCAGCCACTCAAGGTCACTGTTAATCCTTTTGTAGCATTCCCGGAGGCGTTTAACGCTGCCAATGAAATACTCGCGGACCGTACGGGCGTTTACGTCTGCATGACGTACCGCCATTCGACTTTTTATTTATTTTATTTACTTATTTATTGATACTGTTAGCCCTATCACAGGGCCATTACAGGAGTGGAAGGTACAAACGATAAAAAGCAAAAAGATACAAGATGTAAATACACACAGTTCTCGCATTTCGCTTGGTTTCATAAAAAATGCTGACACTTCATAGATAACTTCCCGTGCTGGCACGTAATCAAGACGATACACACGATACTCATTCAGTTACTCGCACATATCAAAACGTTTTCAATGCAGTGAAGGAAGGTCGTAATGGATGATGATCCATTACTGTGGATCCATATACTGTGGAGCCCCAGGAGCAGGATTGTGTCATATGGTACCGGTTCACTGTCTGCCGTTAGAAAACGAATCCCATACAGTGTTAACGGTAGTTCTTTTTTGATTGTGCGCTGGTGCACGTCCCAGTATAGCAAAGCATCCCAACAATCTAAAAAGACATGCTCGATACTTTCTGGCTGCTTGCATAATTGGCAGTTTACTGTCCAGTACAAATTTATTCCTTTAGCTTCTAAAAAAGTTTTACGGGTAGTGTTTCACTGTGTAATTTAAAAAAGAAAAAGTTTTAACCCCAGGGGGAACCAACGTTTTTTTAACACGTTTTAGCACGTCCAGTCCGGGGCTCCAGCGTATATGGACCTATACCGTGGCAAGGGCATTAACACATCCATCAAATCTCGCGTCAACCTTTTGCGCGATACAACAGACAAATAATCCCGAGAAAACTGTACAAAAAGGAAACGACACGATGATACAACTTCTCTCAAAAAACGCGATAATGTTCCGTAACAAACACGGCATGACGAAACCACATAACTGGGCAACACATCAAAGAACTTTGTTTGTATTACCGTGCGCAGAAATGGGTCAGATTGATCGCGCACAAACATAAATCGTGTAACGAGTTGACGGATGAAGAAGTGACACAGACCAACACCACCATCTCGGGGTCGAAGGAAAAGATTGGCTCTACTAGTCCGCTCCCACTGAGACGCCCAAATGAATACTGCAAACACCAGGTGAATTCGCTGAATATTGACTCTGGAACAATGTAGGACTTGAAGAACGTACCATAGTTTCGACATAAAGAACAAGTTACAAACTGTCGCACGTGCGAAGATCGACAATTCTTTCGTTACCCACTTTTCCGCGGCTGCCTTCAGTTGATTAGTTTCCCCCCGCCAGTAGTCGTTATTTTCGCGATAATGTTTTAACGGGACACCCAGATACCTTTGGGGTTCCCGAGCCCACTGGATATTTTCAAAAAAGTTTGGCGCAGAAGCCCACTCTCCGCCATAGCCTGTAACACTTCGACCAGTTGACCGCACACGCTGTGACGTCACAAAACCGCTTAGTCACTTCCACAGCCCTTGTGAAGCTTCTCGAGTCTGAACAAAAAACAGCTATGTCGTCTGCATATGCTAAAACTTTTACTTCGCACTCGTGTAAAGTGAAACCCCTAATGTCTTTACATTGAATGATGTAGCAGCAGAAAGGTTCCAAAAAAAATCGCGAAAAGTAACGGGGATAAAGGACACCCCTGCCGTACTGAAGAAAGAACGTTTATCCGCTTAGAGACTTCTCTGTTAATTATCAACTTTGTTGAACAGTTTAAATAAGCCATTTTTACTCCTTCGAGAATGAAAGACCCGATTCCTACGTGCTCTAACATTTGAAAAAGTACGTCATGACATACACGATCAAAGGCTTTATCCAAATTGATTTGGAGCAGTGCGATTGTCCGATACTCAGCATCACAACACTCCAGCACACTCCTAGCTGTGTGTATATTCGTGCAAATACTCCGGCCTTTAATTCCGCAGGTTCGATGAGGCCCTACAATTTTCCAAATTACACTCTGCAGCCTCCTCGCTAACACCTTCATGAGAACTTTATAATCAACATTAGCAAGGGTAATCGGTCTATAGTTGCCAGTGAAGCGTAGCTTGAAGGCGTCGTTACCTTTCGGTATCAATACTGTATGCGTACACAAAAAGGAGCCCGGTAACCTATGATTCCGATAAGACTCATTAAAAACCCGATGCAACAACGGCGCGATTTCTGGTTTGAATGTCTTGTAAAAGGCCGCGCTCAATCCATCCGGTCCCGGCGATTTGCCTGCGCTTAGCTCATCTATCGCTTTCTCGATCTCAGTTACGCTGACTGGTTCTTCCAAAACTTGCTCGTCATCATAATCTAACCGTGGAAGACTTGGCAGGAATTCTGTATCAAGACCCGTCTTTTGGTGTTTTTTTGTCTGAACAATGTTTCGTAGTATTCAACCAATGCACGCTGGATAAGGGCCGGATCGCTAGTCATTGTGCCTTCGTACTCTATTTCCGCTATCTGGTTTCCGCTAGCATACTACTTTTCAAGGACAAGTGCCCGTTTGATGGGCGCTTCCCCCAAAAGTAACCTCTCTGCTTGGGCACGAACAATCGCCCCCTTAAGCCGGAAACACATTCGCGAAAAAAAGCCGAATTTTGTGCGAAAACCGCACACGAAAATCGCACGGCAGCTAGGCTCCTCCCATTTTCCGAAAATCGAGAGCGGTTCGAAAGATCTGCAGCGCCAGATATTTTCGCACGGCGCCTCCGAATTCGGGGCGGAGGAGCTCGGTGAGCGAAAGCCCGGAACAGGACGGAACGAAAAGATACGATCGGCTCGCAACATAACGGCTCACGCAGCTTCGGAAGCAGCGCAGGCAACATCGTATGCCATCCCTGCGTTCTCGTCTCAACCTTCGTAGAAAACCCCTTCTTTCTTTATCAAAGGGTGGTGGTACAAAGGCTCGCGTGGCATTCAACGAGGTTTTAATAGCTGAAGTTTTTAAGAGGCGCGAAATATCAGACGCCAGTTCGCCAGACTACCGCACAGCCTCCTGAAGTCGGAGCACGAAAACCGCAGTGCATTGCGATTTCCGCGCCGCGCATTCCAGCTCATGTGGCTCGTCTCCCGAAAATCGCAAGCTACGATTTTCGCAGCCACCGATTTCTCTCCGATTTTCGGTTCGTTTTTTCGCAAATGTGTTCCCGCCTTTATACCGCTCTTCGTCAATTTGTTCAAGTTGTGCTTTTATGCTGCTTATATCATCTTTGAAGATTCCGGGTGTCCTTCCTTCCTCCACGTGCAGCCTCTGTAAATCCGCGCGAAGAACATTTTCTACTTTTCACTCTGCACGCTTAATTTGACATGCCCTCTCTATCGCATCAAGCTTCACTTGTTGTTTAAATAATTCCCACTCCCTGCAGACTTCATTATCAGTAACACTGCTTGTTTGCTCCAGCCTACTTTGAACCTTTTCATTAAATTGCTTATCGTCCAAGAGCTTAGCATTTAGCTTCCATAACTCCCAGGAGAAGCTCGAGCGGTTCTTGCAATGACCCACCGTGAAAGTCACGAGGCTGTGGTCACTGAAAGACACGTAACTGCCCTTAGCGAAAAGTCGTTCAAAATCAGTATACTGAAAGTATACTAATAGTGAACTTAGGGTATGTACTGAAATCGTACTAGTTTCACACTTTTATGAAACAAAATAGTATACCTTTAGTACACCCTAAGTACATATGTAGTATACCATAAGTGCACCTCGAGTGTACTTTTAGCATACTATAAGTGCACGTTTAGTGCACTACATGTATGCTTTTAGTGTACTAAATGTACACTACCAGTACATATACGCGGAGTGTCCCAGATAACTTGCACCAAACTTAAAAAAAAAAAACAAAAAAACTGAGCGTTCTGCGGGAGTGAAACCAACTGTAGACTGTTAGAAAGTCTCTTGCGAAAGTGCACGAAATTGTTTTAGTGCGCCTAGTTATTTAATTAAGAGTAACAAGCTAACTTTTGAAATCTTCGTTTAAAAGCCGAGGTGTGAAATGGAAAGTTGCAGAGCGCATTAAGAAACACCCAATTAAACCATTTTCAACATGGTGCACTTTGCATGCTCCTTTTCCCTAGCCTTCAAAAAAAAAACGCCCGCGAAATACAAAAAAATACCGCGTGACAACTCGCTTCCCCAATCACGGCGTGCGAGCGCGCCGCGAATGTGCGTTCTTTGAAGGCCGGAAAAAAGCATGAAAACGTATTATGTTTCAAACACTTTAATTAGGTGTTTCTCAATGCGCCCTGCAACTTTACAATTGATATCTTGGCCCTTAAAAGAATATTTGAAAGGTTAGCTCATTAATCTTAGTTATTTACATAACCAGGCGCATTAAAAAAATCTGTGCACTTTCTCAAGACACTTTCTAACGACAGTTGATTTCACTCCTGCAGAGCCCTCAGGTGCTTTTTAAGTATGGTGCAAGTTATCTGGGACGCCGTGTATGTCGGGCGTTCTGAATGGAAAGAACGGTCTCAAATTGACCAGAAAAATCGGCGCCTGCATTTAAAAAGCTGAATTTTCAAAGGTGTTTTTTTGAACGGCTGTATTCCCAACCTGTGAAATTTCATCTCATACAGCTCCATTCTCGTGAAATGTTAAGAAACGCCGTTGACAACTCAATTGATGATGATAATGCAGAGGCGCCACCATCGGGAGATGCACTCTTAAAAATGAGTCAGGAAATTAACGAGGAAATATTTGGCAGCTCTATTCCTGGTGAGAATGACGTACCGGCGTCTTCTGAAACTGTGTGAGAAAAGCCATAAAGAAGAGGTGCACTGCATTTTTCAACTGAAAATATGTATGTGTAGCATACAAACATTATGATCAGCGTTCTTCGCGTAACTGATAAGACAGAAATTGAAATCCTACTTATCACTTTATTCAAGTTTCCGAGCCTGCCTCACTGTACACTCTCGTTTTTGATGATGGTATGCCATTACATCCTGCGTAAAAAGAGAAGAGAAAATTACCCTATGCCACTCTATGATATAACATCACATAATTCGCTCAAAGGACCACTATGTGAGGAAGGCAAGATAGTAACAACTTCATCCTGACAAAAGGGCGAGGAAAATCGGACAATATCGTTTCTGAAAACCTGATACCTGAAAGAAGCTCTAACACAGAGCAAACAAAATGATTGGCATTTTCTTAATGCCTCCTTTTCTTTTGCTGTGAACACACATACAAGTCATACGCTATTACACATTCAGTGGTGCGGCTTAATTTACGATAAATACTTTTTTTATATAACTTCGAGCTTTTAGAGAAAAGATTCAATATAATGGGCGGGACATAAATGGTTGCTATGAACTTTACACATAAATGGTTGCTATGAACTTTACACACATTTACACATTATCTGATATCATAAAAGCACTAGAACAGGGTAGGGCTGTACTGCATCAATTATAAATTTCTAACCAATTAAAAGTTGGCATTTATTTAATTTATTAGTATTGGCTATTATTCTTTGACAAAGAATAACTGGGCGAGTTTGTACGTTGGTAGTCTTTCAAATCCATCAAATATTCAGGTCCTTTTAACATTTTTTTCATGCTTTTGCTTTTTCTAACTGCTCTGCCTTTTGTAGCGGCTTTCGCCGCCACTAAAAAACGTGACATCCAAACTCACTTTATTCACAACACACAATCGCAAACTTGGAAAGCGTGCCGCTTCGGCATACGCAAAGAGATCGTCCGATACGGCACAGGCATCAGCACGGGCAAGAAATCATGCTGCTCGCTCTTGTAACGTTTTTCTCGCTCCCGCTTTATGAAGCAAATCGTTGGCGAGAGACTGTTGGGACCACACGTCAGAACTAGTAGGGTCCCTATCATTTCGTCGAAACTCGTTTCGTGGAAATACGTTTCGTGGACAACTTTTCGTGGACACACGTTTCATGGACACACGTTTCGTCGACAGTGTGACGTTTCGTCGACATTCGTTTCGTCGACAGCACCACCGTAAAACGTTTCGTCGACAAACTTTTTTTTTTTTTTTGCGGTTCCGAAAGGAATGCCGGAAACTTAAGGTACATGCGCTTGTAACAGATAAAAAGGCGATGCCTAGCGCAGTTGCTCTCCAAGGTGAGCAACTGCGCTATCCTCTCGCTCTCATCCGTGTCAGATGGAAAAGCAAGAGCGCGCAGGACTTCGCGCGCGGCCTATTCGGATATTTGCAAGTTCCGATGCCCGTTTATAGAACCGAAAGTTACTGGAAGAAGAAAAGCGGTGGAGAAAAATATGCGTAGGCACAAAGCAAAACTTCGATCCAATGGTGGGTTGCGGAAAAGGGCGTAAACACTTTTTTTTTCTTCTTCATATTGGTTATTTTTGGACAAAAATACAGCTTGCAGCCTTTTATTGCAACATTACAACCCTAATATTTGAATTGAAATTAAGCATGTTAATTAGCCTCAATTATTCAAAAGGAAAAGTGATGCGGTGTTTTACTGGCTACTGCGACTTATACGCGAAAAAACTGTTTAGTCACACTCGTTTCATCGTAATTTATCCTTAAGGGCCGATTAAAAAGGACATTACACTACAAGGGGGCTGAAAACAATGTCAAATAAAAATAAATAACAAAAGCACGAAAACCAATAACACTCGCACTACCGGGAGCACGCTGCCCGCGAGTAAACCCAAAAAAGAAAAAAAAAAATCTACATTGCAATGCAAAAAATAAATAAATAAATAAATAAATATACACAAGAATTGGTAACAGATAAATAAAACAGTACACCAAGTTTAGTCGTATTGCACAAAGTTAACCATAGTTGATATCGAATGTGCATCTTAATGCATTATATAGCTTCCCTCGAGCAGCCGCCACATGCAAGGCCTTGGAGGCGGTAGTACCACTAGACGAAATCTGTCGGCAGCAGCCGACTGTTCCTCACACGCGACATTAAATTGTTCTTTTATCAATGCCAGCAGACAGATACCTCGTGCAAGTTCGTAGCTCTTTTCATAAAAGAGGGGCTTCTAAATCTAATGTTCTTTGGTCACATAATGGTTTATCTGCATGCAAAATTTCAGTACAGGCATAACATATGCAGAGCTATTGTGTTATTCATTATCCAGAAGCTAAATATGCTAAAGACTAAAAATCGTATGCGGCCTGGTAAGTGCAGTACGTTGAATACCCAGTGTTTGGAGGAGAAAACAACCGTGTTTTATCACCGTAAAAGTAAACCACGCGTAGGAAAATGCTCAGTCTCCTTCAAAGTTTATTGCTAGCGGCTAAGACCAGATGCCAATTAGCTTGAAAACCGATTTTATGCCTTTTTCAACGGTAGGAAGGCTGTGTGCACCGCAAACACGCCTCGTTTATTCTTTCAAACATTTTTTAAGAGCTTCAGTGTTTTGACGTGTGGACTATCCATGCTATGTTCAGGTGGCTCTTGAGGATTCTGCCAAAAGACGCGACGCGCGGAAAGATACGCTTGCTCTGGAAATGACCCAGCCACTTTTTCAAAACAGTCGGAGTGCCGGCGGCCAGATAGCGAAGGGTTGCATTCGATGACGTACAGACACCTCGATCACGTATGCTGCCGAAAACGTAGCCCTCAAGAGCGGAGCATGCTGTTGAATGTTTTAACTGGTCGATAACAAAACTTCCCGGCTTTGACAACGCTTCCCCAAAGGTTCGGGCAAAGACACGAGCGAAACCATTCAAATCGTAAGTTCCGAAATCAATGCAATCGGCGAGTCCCCCCCCCCCCCCCCCCCCCCCCCCCCCCCCCAAAAAAAAAAAAAAGAATAAGCAAAAAAAAAAAAAAAAATTCCGATAGTTTAAGTTGGTGAGGCAAGATGGCTGCGCACTGGTTCGCCATACTTGGCCCAGTCGGCCATCTTTCATCCATCCATTCATCGAAAACAAGGCCGCGCGCCGCGCAGGCGCAGAAGTCGCCAGGAGGCGCAGCTGGCGGAGCCAGCAGAGGGAGCCAGGAGCTGGCAGAGCGAGCTGTCGACGAAACGTCGCAACATCTGTCGATGAAACGAGCGGGTGCTAGTTTCCACGAAACGACCTGTCGGTGAAACATCGCAGTGTCGACGAAACGATTTGTCCATGAAACGTCGTTCGACGAACTGATTGCCACCGTATACGGACGGCGCCCAGGACAGGCCCTCGGCTGGCCCTCGGTTCCGCCGCACGCGAATCTTTTTCACTCTGCGGAGAGAGCCATAAATTCTGAAGATACGCTCTTTTCAAATAACGAAATAAAACCGGGTAGAGCATAGTGAGAGTCAAGCATAGCTTAGCAAGCACACGGTACAAGACAAAATTTGAAACAGCGGCGCACTTCGCAGAAACAAAAGGAACTTCCTCACCTTCGCTTGCACCAGTCGGCCATGACTGTCCGCCACTTGCGACGCTGTGTCTCACAGCTCTCAGTAATCGCCTGCTATTATTGAACATAGTATTCGTAAGTAAGATATCTAAAATATCCGCTTAAACAGCTAAAACGTAAAAAGGACCCGATGCTCGAACTCTCCGGAACTCCAACGGCGGCCGAACGGAAGCTGATTGCAATAGCGATGGTCTTGCGCAGTTTTAAAAAGTCTCTTCTTTTTGTTCTTTGTTTTTTTTTCTTTTGAAGACAAAACTAAGCAAATTTATATATTAATAATAATAATGTCACTTTATTATATTCGCAAAAAATTAACAAAACGTTTAGTCTATCTTAGGTTTTATCTAAACTTTCGGTTTTCTTTTTCAGTGTAAAACCGAAACTATCTCAAGCAATTTCTCCCTTGTCGCCAAGGCTATTTTGATTCATCAGCGCATGCTTGCACCGCTGGGATTTCGGCTTTTCTGGAAGGATCGGCTCTCGCGGCACATAAATAATGAGGGCAACTTCGCGTTTTGAAACAATGAGCGTGCCCGTCTTTTTTGACGAGGGAAAGACACGTTAAATTTACGTCGATTTTTTAGTGTGGAAATCTCGATCGACGGTGTTGTTCGTTGTTGCAATTGTCAATCTCTTTTCACGTGAATTGAGATGTCTTAGAGTTTTGCAACATAAATCTACACCATGAAACACTTTCGGTGAAAGCTTGAGGTTGTTGCATAAAGGCGCCGATTTCTCCAGCCAATTTCAGAGATAGCTTCCATCCATAACACCACTTCGCTTACGCGGTTCGGAAGTTGATTTGCGCTGCATGCGACCATGCAAGGTGGAGCATCTTATGTCCCCATTATTAGCCGTGGTTTATTTTGCCTCCTGTCCTTTTGATTGCTGTGGATGCAGATATCTGAAACAGCGTATAGTTGCGCTAAGACCTGCATTACAAAAACACCGGATTATCCTGCAAAGGTAATTTGTCTACTAGCCTATGAGGCAGCACGCAAGTGGCGGTGCACTTTGAAAACAAAGTCATGTGCATGCTTTTTCATCAGCAGCATTAAACACTTGGTGCGATTG